>NC_044323.1:151203373-151506403 GCF_007399415.2 Gopherus evgoodei
ATAAAAATGTCCACGGGGCCTGGGGTGGAGGGTGGGCGGGGCGTGCCCTCTCGCAGGACCCGGTCGAGGTAAGCCCGAGCAGCGGGCAGTAAAGCGGCCTTCACCTCCTGAAGTACGCGCTGGGGAGTACGAGGTCTGGAGAGCCCCATGCGCTGAGCGAGCGTCAGGGGATCCAGCCAGTCTCCCCGGTCGTAGTCCAGGAGGTCTCCGACCCTGGTGACTCCCACCGAGACCAACCTCTGGCACACTGTGGGGGACTCCGCCACCTGCACACGAAGCTGGGGATTGTGTAGCAGGGGCTCCGCGAGGAGGTCAACACCCACGGTGGCCGCCACGGACCTGGTCGTTGAAAAGAGCTTCCAGGTCCGGAGGAGGTCTTGGTAGAAGACCGGCAGCCCGGAGAGGTCTCGCGGAAGACCTCTCGGATGGAGGTAAAAGAGCTGCCGGTCGTATCGGAGCCCTTGAAAGCGGCGGAGGAACGCGTGCGCCAATACGCTCCACGCCGGACTACCCGCACCAAACAGGAGCCTCTGCATGGCCTGGAGGCGGAAGACATGGACCTGAGCGCGTAAGCACTTCAGGCCCTGCCCCCCCTCCTCCAGGGGCAGGTGGAGGACCCCTGCAGAGACCCAGTGCGTCCCTGGCCAAAAGAACTCCAGAATCACAGTCCGGAGGTTGGCCAGGAAACCCGGGGCCGGGACCAGGGTGTTGAGTCGGTACCAGAGCATGGACAGGACCAGTTGATTAAGCACCAGTGCCCTCCCCCGAAGGGAGAGGCACCGGAGTAGTCCTGTCCATTTCCGGAGCCGCTCCGTCACCCTGCCCTGCAAATCCTGCCAGTTCTCCGGCGGAGACGGATGTGTGGCAGAAAGGTAAACGCCAAGATAGAGCAGCGGACCCGCGCTCCACCTGATGGCCTGAAGCGCAGGTGGGAGGGAGCTCGCCTGCCACCCGTCCCCGACCACCAGGCCAGAGCTCTTGACCCAGTTGACCCGGGCGGAGGAGGCCGCCGAGTACACAGCCTGGCAAGCCTCCACCCGCGCCAAGTCGCCCGGGTCCTGGACCACGAGGAGCACATCGTCAGCGTATGCCGACAGGACCAGCCGCAGCCCCAGCTCCCGAAGCACCAACCCCGTCAACCTCTTGCGGAGGAGACAGAGGAAGGGCTCGATCGCCAGAGTGTACAGCTGGCCCGAGAGGGGGCACCCCTGCCGCACTCCCCGCCCGAAGCTGACCGGCTCGGTCAGGGTCCAGTTGAGCCTGACCAGACACTCCGCAGAAGCGTACAGCACCTGGAGAAAACCCACAAACAGGGGTCCGAAGCCGAACGCTCGCAGAGTGCCCAGGAGATACCCGTGATCCATCCGGTCGAACGCCTTCTCCTGATCCAGGGACAAGAGGGCAAACGACAGACCATCCCTACACCCCAATTCCAGAAGGTCCCGGACCAGATACAAGTTATCAAAGATGGTGCGGCCCGGGACGGTGTAGGTCTGGTCTGGATGGACCACGTCCGCCAGCACGGACCCTAGCCGCATCGAGATGGCCTTCGCAACAATTTTGTAGTCCGTGCTGAGGAGCGAGACGGGACGCCAATTCCGTAAGTCGCGGAGGTCCCCCCTCTTCGGCAATAAGGCCAGCACGGCTCGCCTGCACGAGAGAGGGAGGACCCCGCTCTGCAAAGCCTCGGCCCAGACGGTGACCAAGTTTGGGCCGAGGACGTCCCAGAACACGCGGTAGAACTCCACGGTCAGCCCGTCCAAGCCCGGAGATTTATTGGTGGGCATGTGACGGAGGGCCTCCGAGAACTCGGCCAGAGTGAGAGGCAGCTCTAGCCGGTCCCGGTCGCCCGTGCTGACCGTCGGGAGCCCGTCCCAGAGCACTCTGCAAGCGTTAGGATCAGTCGGATCCGGGGAGAAAAGAGTGGCGTAGAAGGCCCTGGCCCTCTGGCACATCTCCGCCGGATCCGTGAGGGGGGTGCCGTCCTCCGCCAGGAGGCAGGTGACGTGCTTCTTGGCCCCCCTCCTTTTCTCCAGGGCGTAGAAGAAGCGGGAGCCGCGATCCATCTCCCGAAGGAGGTGGATGCGGGATCGAACAAAAGCACCCCGGGCCCGATGGTCTTCGAGGGCTCGGAGCTCCTCCCGCTTCTCCCGGCACGCTCCGCAGAGGGATGGATCCTCGGGGTTGACGGCCAGACGCCTCTCCAGCTCCAAGACCTCCCGCTCCAACTGCCCTATTGCCGCATCCCTCCGTCGGCTGGCACCCCGAGTGTAGTCACGGCAGAAGAGCCGGGCGCGCACCTTCCCCAGATCCCACCACCGCCGCACCGAGGAAAAGGCGCGCCTCTGCCCTCGCCAGGCCAGCCAGAACTCCCGGAAGGACGCCACAAAGCCCGCATCCTCCAGCAAACAATTATTAAAGTGCCAATAGGCCGGCCCCGGCCTCTCCGCGCAGAGAGAGGCCGTCACGGTGGCAAGGTGGTGATCCGAAAAGGGGGCCGGCCGAACGCTGGAGGAGTGGGCCCGTGAAAGGTGGAAACGTGACAGGTAAATACGGTCCAGCCGGGAGTGGCACGACCGATGGGCCTCCACCCGGACGAAGGTGAACGTCGAGACGTCGTCTGGGTGGTGGTCGCGCCAGACGTCCACCAGGGAGTGGCGGTCGACAATCTCCCGGAGGACATCCGCAGCTGCCGGGCACTGCTCGGTCCCCGAGCGGTCCCGTTCCTCGAGGGTGGTGTTAAAATCCCCTCCCAGGACCAGGCACTCACGAGGATCCAGGGAGCCAAGGAAGGCGGACGCCTGCTGATAAAAATGTAGCCTCTCCGGGGCCGATGTCGGGGCGTAAACGTTGACGAGATTAACCACAAGCCCCTCCACACGGACCCGGAGGTGCAGCAGGCGACCCGGCACAGCCTCGGCGACCCCTAGCACCTCAGGCCGTAGGTCGGGGGAGAACAGGGTCGCCACTCCAGCCGCGCAGACAGAGAAGTGGCTAAAGTAGGCCCCGTCCCCCCACTCCAGCCGCCAGCTAGCTTCAGCGGCAGGATCCGTATGGGTCTCCTGCAGGAAAACCACAGAGTACCCCCCCTCCCGGAGGAAGGAGAGCACCTGGCTCCTGCGGAGACCCATCCTACAGCCTCGGGTGTTTAAGGTGGCAAGGATGATCGGCGCCATGAGGAGGGCTGGGGGTGATCCTCGCTGGCAGACACGCCCACGGCCTCCGGCAGGCCGCGCAGCAATCCGTGACCAACCCCGAAGGTGAGTAAGGAGTCACGGAAGACACGGACCCGCCGGTAGGCCGCGGCGGTCTGCTTCCCGGTCCTCCTACCCTCCCCCATGAGGGCCCTCGCGGCCCGGAGGACCTGATGGAAATCCCCCCACCGCTGGAGCGCAAGATGGACTTTGTTCCGGGAGCCACGGACGTCCTCGAGGAACTCCCGCAGCTCCTCCCTCAGCGCATGGGGGGGTGGGGTCACTGATCGATGACTGGCCCCCAGTGGGGCCCCTGTCACAGCCCCGTGGCCCACTGAGGCGGGTAGGCAGGGGGCAGATCCCCAACGTGGCAGCAGATGGACCGACGCCACACGACCCGCCCCGCTCCCAGAATCAAGAAGGGGCGGTGGAAGGGGAACAGCAGCCCCTGGGGGGTCGGGACAGGAAAGAACTAGTGAACCCGCTCCCTGGGAGGGATTGCCAGGGGCGGCACTGATATCACAGGAAGTGGGGGGGATAAGGACAGGGCCAACAGGAGTAGGGCGTGGATCAGGGAGAGAATCCGGGAAGGAGGTGGAAGCAGAATCCGGAGCCTCCATAGGTGAGACGCCGGAAGGTGGCTCCTCCTGGCCAGGCTCAAGGATCTGGGAAGTGGGCAGGGGACCCCCAACGATGCCGGGCTCAGCCACTGTGGCATGTGCGGCAGCCTCGGCATCCAGAGAGAGATGGTGGTCAATGGGGTCCCCGCTGGGGAAGGAGGGCGGGTCCTCCACACCCAAGAGGGACACCCCCTGGGAAGCGGGTCCCGGCAGCGGGGCACTGGCCATCGCCCCAAGGGGCTCAGCGGCCGTCAACAGAGTGCCACCCGCAGCCAGGTCGATAGAACATTCCAGGGGACCCTCAGAGGTGGGAGCAGAAACAGCGGGTAGGGGAAGGGAACCCAGGGACAGGGGGGATGTAGTGAGGTCACCCAGATCGAGGCCCGCCGGCAGAGGGTCGTCCTCCCCCTGCGTGACCGGGGTCAAACCCAGGGCCTCGATTTCTGCGTAGATGGGAGGGAGATCACAGTTCAGCACCCCAGGGCCCTCCTCGTCAGCACCCGAGGCGATACCCACCGCGGCGCTCTCAGAGGCGCCAAGTGAGAAGGGGGCGAGAGAGGCTCCCTCGGGGGCTTCCACGGGAAGGGACCCCGGAGGAGGGGCGGTGTCACCTTCCGGTGCTGCCACGGCATCCCCAGCCGGCACCACAAACTGGGAGTCATCAGGGGACAAGGCGGAAGACTCGACATCGGCGCCCCCCTTCCTGCTCTTCCGGGGGGCCTCCGAATCTGAAGCATGTAAAGAAACTCGAGCCTTCCGCTTGCCCCGCTTCCCCTCCACTAAGGACCAGCCCTCCATGGCATCATCCGGGGGCTGGCTAACAGGGGTCGGCTCGGGGGGCAAGGGCAATGGCTCAGGGACTCGAGGAGGCAGTGGTGGGACAGCAGAAAACGGGGAGGATTCCCCCTGGGACGAGCCCTCTCCCACGGCCGGCGATAGCCCCGCCACACCCTCCTCCACAGAGGTGGACCGAGAAGGAGGAGGAGGGGCAGCTTCGGGTGCTGGGCAGCCAGGGGCACCGGCGATGACAGGGCCGGCGCCTTGCCGGGGCTCGGGGGTCCCGGACGCTCCTCCGTGCTGGGCCAAGGGACAGTCCCTCCGGACGTGCCCCATCGCCCGGCAGAGGTAGCACCGGGCCTCCCCCGTCGAGTAATGCACCCGGTAGTGGGCTCCCTGGTAAGGGACCAGAAAGGACCCCTCGAGCGCCTCTCCGCCACGCGCCGCCGGCGGCAGTTGAAGCTGCACTTGCCGGCGGAAGGAGAGAACATGACGGAGGGCGGGGTCCTTGCAGCCCAAGGGGAGAGGGCTGATGACAGAGATGGGGCGTCCCAGGGCAGAAAGGGCGGGCAGCAGGGCGGCATTGGGCAGGAAGGGAGGGACGGAGGTCAAGATCAAGCGGACCCCCAGGTCTTCTAACGGCTCCAGGGGGACGAACACGCCCCCCACCGCCAGGCCCGTCTCTACCGCCTCCTGGGCGGCAGTCTCCGATGCCAGGAAGAAGACCACCTTCCCGTACATTTTGGAGGCCGCCACGATGGCCGTGGGCCCCACTACCCTGGCCAACGCCCGCACGTAGGTCTCCACGTGGGGCGAGGCGGGCACCAGGAGGCAACGGACGCCGTGCTTCCTGGTCAAAGTGGGAAAGGGGCCCCGGCCGCTGTAGATGTGGGTGGAAGCAGCGGGCGGAGGAGCAGCGGCAGGCGGGGGGGCCGCCGCCACCTGGGCGTACGCCCTGGGGGCCGGGGGAGGGACACCTGCAGAGCTGGTGGAGGGAACAGCGGGGAGGGACGCCGCAGCCGGTAGCGGGGCTGCGGCAGCGGGGGCAGTCTCCGCCATGGAGGGCCTGGCCTTTCTTCCCACCCCGACCCTTCCCACCGGCTGGGGGGGCTCCCCCCGAATCTGAAGGGGCGAGAGACGTGGCAGCAACGGAGGTCTCCCCAGTACTCGCCGCCGCCGGTGCCCCAGCAGGGGCGGTGGTAGGTGGATCAGCAGCGGCGGCCGAGGTAGAGGCTTGGGCAGTGGACACGGGGGCAGGTGGAGGAGGGGCAGTGGGAGCATCGCGAGGGGTCTCCCCCGCCGCATCCCCCGCCATAACGAGAGCGGGGAGGGGGACAAACAGCGAGGGGAGGGGAAGGAGAGGAGGCGGCCACCCTTCCCCGTGAGGCTACAGGCAGGGGAGGAGGGCGCCAGAAGGGGAAGGCGAAAGGGGCGTAGGGAGCAACCAAGGACTACGGGTGGGATCGGTGCAGGGCACCAACGCAGAGGGGGGTTCCGGCTCCTCCAGTTGCACTAGGGGAGAGGGGGGCAACGGCAGAGGGGGGAGTGCAGTGAACAAGGGGAAACCAAATGGGGAAGGGCACAAGCGCCTGAGAGGGGGCGTGGGCGCATTGGGGGGAACCGATCAGGGCTGGGGGAGCACAGGGTGGGGGGAAAGGGCGAGCTGAGATTGGGGTAGAGGAACCACGGGGACAGCTACAGGGCTGGGGCAGAACTATCAGGCAACAGAGGGAAATAGGTGGGGTGGACAAATGTGACAGAGGGGAGGGGGTCAGTCCAGTATGAGGGGGGAGGTGGTGCACCCCCAGGCACTTGTGCCAAAAAGTCAATGGTTGGCTGCTGCTGCTGCAGGCCCAAATGGTGGAAGTGGGCGTGGTGAGCCAGGCGAGCAGCTCAGTCCCAGAGGCAGGAGTCCAAAGCAGAAGGAAAACAGCCAGCAGGGGTGGTGGAGGGGGCAACGATGGTGGTGGGGGCGAAGGGGGACACGGATGGACTGGGGACAGGCTCCACGCCACACCCCCGGTGCCCCAGCGGACACAGTCCAAACCCCCACCACAAGAGCACAGTTCGAAAAAGACTCAGTCCAGAAAAGCCCCCTCCACAGTGGTCTTCATACTGTCTCCAGCAGCGGGTGGTCCTCTTCTCCTTCCTCTCCTCCTCCGGGCACCAACAGCTCCCCAGCAACAGCCACAGTAGGCCCAGCAGCTCCAGGCGGTGGTGGTCTGGCGTCCAGGCAGGAGGGACCCCGCTCAGAGGGTGGTGGTCTCAGCAACAAGAGCTGGGGTCCCTTAATCCCCTCTTCTCTGGGAAGCAGGCCAGCAGCCCCCCCCCCAAGGGGCTGTAGGTGGAATAACAGCAGTAACTGAGGTGGGGGGGGAACCACCAGCCAGCCAGCAAACAGACAGCAGAGAGAGGGGTAGGTGGTGGTGTCTAGCCCAGCCAGGGAAGCAGCAGGAGCAGGAACAGCAGCAGAAACAGCAGCAGCGAGGGCCCAATGCCCAGCAGGAACAGCAGCAGCAGCAGCAGCAGCCCTCTCCCTCCTTCCTCTACAGCAGAGTGGTAGAAGAGAGATTTCTGGCCTATTGGCATCCAGTGGGGTGGGCGGGCAAAGCCCGCCCACTTCTAAAGGGCCTCCCCCTAGCCTAAGGGGAGGACCCACAGGTCTGGGACACCAAATAATTACGGGGGACAACTAATGAAAAAAACAGGATCGGGAGTGAGGTCATAGGGCTAAACGAAGGGAACCCGATGGGGACACCGAGCAGAGAACCCCGGACAACGCCCACTGCTCCTCGAAGGCGTCAAGGGAGCCAGTGGACGCCGCCCAGAGGAACTCTGCCCGGATGCGTGAGCAGACGGAGGAACGGAAATACGCCCCACAGTCGCAGGAAATCCCGTCGGCCAACCTCCTCTCCCTGGTGTTGTAAATGGCCAGTTTGGCCAGGGCCAAGAGGAGGTTGAGAAGGAGATCCCGCGACTTCGTGGGGCCACGGATGGGGAGCGTGTAGATAAAAAGGTGAGGGGAAAAGTGCAACCAAAAACGCAGGAAAATATTCAGGAGGAGCCGGAACAGGGGCTGCAACCTGGCGCACTCCAAATAAACGTGCGCCAAGGTCTCCTTCTCACCACAGAAAGGGCAGGTGCTAGGGACAGATGTGAACCGCGCCAGGTACACGCCCGTGCTCACGGCTCCGTGAAGGAGCCTCCAACTGATATCCCCGGCGGGCCTCGGGACCAGGGCAGAGTACAAGCTGGCCCACCGGGGCTCCTCACCCTCGAGAGGCGGCAGGAGGTCCCGCCATTTGGTATCGGGGCGGGATGCGAGGGTGAGGTAGTGAAGGGTATGGAGCACGAGCGAGTACAGATGTTTCCGTGGCGCGGTCTGGAACAAAACCGGCTGCAGATCATGCAGCCGGCTGGCAGTGAAAGGGTGAGGGGGCCGATCGGGTCCACGGGGCAGGGGCCCGATAAAAATGTCCACGGGGCCTGGGGTGGAGGGTGGGCGGGGCGTGCCCTCTCGCAGGACCCGGTCGAGGTAAGCCCGAGCAGCGGGCAGTAAAGCGGCCTTCACCTCCTGAAGTACGCGCTGGGGAGTACGAGGTCTGGAGAGCCCCATGCGCTGAGCGAGCGTCAGGGGATCCAGCCAGTCTCCCCGGTCGTAGTCCAGGAGGTCTCCGACCCTGGTGACTCCCGCCGAGACCAACCTCTGGCACACCGTGGGGGACTCCGCCACCTGCACACGAAGCTGGGGATTGTGTAGCAGGGGCTCCGCGAGGAGGTCGACCCCCACGGTGGCCGCCACGGACCTGGTCGTTGAAAAGAGCTTCCAGGTCCGGAGGAGGTCTTGGTAGAAGACCGGCAGCCCGGAGAGGTCTCGCGGAAGACCTCTCGGATGGAGGTAAAAGAGCTGCCGGTCGTATCGGAGCCCTCGAAAGCGGCGGAGGAAGGCGTGCGCCAATACGCTCCACGCCGGACTACCCGCACCAAACAGGAGCCGCTGCAGGGCCTGGAGGCGGAAGACGTGGACCTGAGCGCGTAAGCACTTCAGGCCCTGCCCCCCCTCCTCCAGGGGCAGGTGGAGGACCCCTGCAGAGACCCAGTGCGTCCCTGGCCAAAAGAACTCCAGAATCACAGTCCGGAGGTTGGCCAGGAAACCCGGGGCCGGGACCAGGGTGTTGAGTCGGTACCAGAGCATGGACAGGACCAGTTGATTAAGCACCAGTGCCCTCCCCCGAAGGGAGAGGCACCGGAGTAGTCCTGTCCATTTCCGGAGCCGCTCCGTCACCCTGCCCTGCAAATCCTGCCAGTTCTCCGGCGGAGACGGATGCGTGGCAGAAAGGTAAACGCCGAGATAGAGCAGCGGACCCGCGCTCCACCTGATGGCCTGAAGCGCAGGTGGGAGGGAGCTCACCTGCCACCCGTCCCCGACCACCAGGCCAGAGCTCTTGACCCAGTTGACCCGGGCAGAGGAGGCCGCCGAGTACACAGCCTGGCAAGCCTCCACCCGCGCCAAGTCGCCCGGGTCCTGGACCACGAGGAGCACATCGTCGGCGTATGCCGACAGGACCAGCCGCAGCCCCAGCTCCCGAAGCACCAACCCCGTCAACCTCTTGCGGAGGAGACAGAGGAAGGGCTCGATCGCCAGAGCGTACAGCTGGCCCGAGAGGGGGCACCCCTGCCGCACTCCCCGCCCGAAGCTGACCGGCTCGGTCAGGGTCCAGTTGAGCCTGACCAGACACTCCGCGGAAGCGTACAGCACCTGCAGAAAACCCACAAATAGGGGTCCGAAGCCGAACGCTCGCAGAGTGCCCAGGAGATACCCGTGATCCATCCGGTCGAACGCCTTCTCCTGATCCAGGGACAGGAGGGCGAACGACAGACCATCCCTACACCCCAATTCCAGAAGGTCCCGGATTAGATACAAGTTATCAAAGATGGTGCGGCCCGGGACGGTGTAGGTCTGGTCTGGATGGACCACGTCCGCCAGCACGGACCCTAGCCGCATCGAGATGGCCTTCGCAACAATTTTGTAGTCCGTGCTGAGGAGCGAGACGGGACGCCAATTCCGTAAGTCGCGGAGGTCTCCCCTCTTCGGCAATAAGGCCAGCACGGCTCGCCTGCACGAGAGAGGGAGGACCCCGCTCTGCAAAGCCTCGGCCCAGACAGTGACCAGATCTGGGCCGAGGACGTCCCAGAACACGCGGTAGAACTCCACGGTCAGCCCGTCCAAGCCCGGAGATTTATTGGTGGGCATGCGACGGAGGGCCTCCGAGAACTCGGCCAGAGTGAGAGGCAGCTCTAGCCGGTCCCGGTCGCCCGTGCTGACCGTCGGGAGCCCGTCCCAGAGCACTCTGCAAGCGTTAGGATCGGTCGGATCCGGGGAGAAAAGAGTGGCGTAGAAGGCCCTGGCCCTCTGGCACATCTCCGCCGGATCCGTGAGGGGGGTGCCGTCCTCCGCCAGGAGGCAGGTGACGTGCTTCTCGGCCCCCCTCCTTTTCTCCAGGGCGTAGAAGAAGCGGGAGCCGCGATCCATCTTCCGAAGGAGGTGGATGCGGGATCGAACAAAAGCACCCCGGGCCCGATGGTCTTCGAGAGCCCGGAGCTCCTCCCGCTTCTCCCGGCACGCTCCGCAGAGGGATGGATCCTCGGGGCTGGCGGCCAGACGCCTCTCCAGCTCCAAGACCTCCCGCTCCAACTGCCCTATCGCCGCATCCCTCCGTCGGCTGGCACCCCGAGTGTAGTCACGGCAGAAGAGCCGGGCGCGCACCTTCCCCAGATCCCACCACCGCCGCGCCGAGGAAAAGGCGCGCCTCTGCCCTCGCCAGGCCAGCCAGAACTCCCGGAAGGACGCCACAAAGCCCACATCCTCCAGCAAACTATTATTAAAGTGCCAATAGGCCGGCCCCGGCCTCTCCGCGCAGAGAGAGGCCGTCACGGTGGCAAGATGGTGATCCGAAAAGGGGGCCGGCCGAACGCTGGAGGAGTGGGCCCGTGAAAGGTGGAAACGTGACAGGTAAATACGGTCCAGCCGGGAGTGGCACGACCGATGGGCCTCCACCCGGACGAAGGTGAACGTCGAGACGTCGTCTGGGTGGTGGTCGCGCCAGACGTCCACCAGGGAGTGGCGGTCGACAATCTCCCGGAGGACGTCCGCAGCTGCCGGGCACTGCTCGGTCCCCGAGCGGTCCCGTTCCTCGAGGGTGGTGTTAAAATCCCCTCCCAGGACCAGGCACTCACGAGGGTCCAGGGAGCCAAGGAAGGCGGATGCCTGCTGATAAAAATGTAGCCTCTCCGGGGCCGATGTCGGGGCGTAAACGTTGACGAGATGAACCACAAGCCCCTCCATGCGGACCCGGAGGTGCAGCAGGCGACCCGGCACAGCCTCGGCGACCCCTAGCACCTCGTGCCGTAGGTCGGGGGAGAACAGGGTCGCCACTCCAGCCGCGCAGACTGAGAAATGGCTAAAGTAGGCCCCATCCCCCCACTCCAGCCGCCAGCGAGCTTCAGCGGCCGGATCCGTATGGGTCTCCTGCAGGAAAACCACAGAGTACCCCCCCTCCCGGAGGAAGGAGAGCACCTGGCTCCTGCGGAGACCCATCCTACAGCCTCTGGTGTTCAAGGTGGCAAGGACGATCGGCGCCATGAGGAGGGCTGGGGGGGATCCTCGCTGGCAGACACGCCCACGGCTTCCGGCAGGCCGCGCAGCAATCCGTGACCAACCCCGAAGGTAAGCAAGGAGTCACGGAAGGCACGGACCCGCCGGTAGACCACGGCGGCCTGCTTCCCGGTCCTCCTACCCTCCCCCATGAGGGCCCTTGCGGCCCGGAGGACCTGATGGAAATCCCCCCACCGCTGGAGCGCAAGATGGACTTTGTTCCGGGAGCCACGGACGTCCTCAAGGAACTCCCGCAGCTCCTCCCTCAGCACATGGGGGGGTGGGGTCACTGATCGAGGACTGGCCCCCAGTGGGGCCCCCGTCACAGCCCCGTGGCCCACCAAGGCGGGCAGGCAGGGGGCAGATCCCCAACGTGGCAGCAGATGGACCGACGCCACACGACCCGCCCCGCTCTCAGAGTCAAGAAGGGGTGGTGGAAGGAGAACAGCAGCCCCTGGGGGGTCGGGACAGGAAAGAGCTAGTGAACCCGCTCCCTGGGAGGTACTGTCAGGGGCGGCACTGGCATCACAGGAAGCGGGGGGGACAAGGACAGGGCCGACAGGAGTAGGGCGGGGATCAGGGAGAGAATCCGGGAAGGAGGTAGAGGCAGGATCCGGAGCCTCCACAGGTGAGACGCCAGAAGGTGGCTCCTCCTGGCCGGGGTCAAGGATCTGGGAAACTGGCAGGGGACCCCTAACGATGCCGGGCTCAGCCACTGTGGCACGTGCGGCAGCCTCGGCACCCAGAGAGAGATGGTGGTCAATGGGGTCCCCGCTGGGGAAGGAGGGCGGGTCCTCCACACCAAAGAGGGACACCCCCTGGGAAGCAGGTCTCGGCAGCGGGGCACTGGCCGTCGCCCCGAGGGGCTCGGCAGCTGCCAACAGAGTGCCACCCACAGCCGAGTCGAGGGAAGAGTCCAGGGGACCCTCAGAGGTGGGAGCAGAAACAGCGGGTAGGGGAAGGGAACCCAGGGACAGGGGGGATGTAGTGAGGTCACCCAGATCGAGGCCCGCCGGCAGAGGGTCGTCCTCCCCCTGCGTGACCGGGGTCAAACCCAGGGCCTCGATTTCTGCGTAGATGGGAGGGAGATCACAGTCCACCACCCCAGGGCCCTCCCTGCCAGCACCCGAGGCGATACCCACCGCGGCGCTCGCAGAGGCGCCAAGTGAGAAGGGGGCGAGAGAGGCTCCCTCGGGGGCTTCCACGGGAAGGGACCCCGGAGGAGGGGCGGTGTCACCTTCCGGTGCTGCCACGGCATCCCCAGCCGGCACCACAAACTGGGAGTCATCAGGGGACAAGGCGGAAGACTCGACATCGGCGCCCCCCTTCCTGCTCTTCCGGGGGGCCTCCGAATCCGAAGCATGGAAAGAAACTCGAGCCTTCCGCTTGCCCCGCTTCCCCTCCACTAAGGACCAGCCCTCCATGGCATCATCCGGGGGCTGGCTAACAGGGGTCGGCTCGGGGGGCAAGGGCAATGGCTCGGGGACTCGAGGAGGCAGTGGTGGGACAGCAGAAACCGGGGAGGATTCCCCCTGGGACGAGCCCTCTCCCACGGCCGGCGATAGCCCCGCCACACCCTCCTCCACAGAGGTGGACCGAGAAGAAGGAGGAGGGGCATCTTCGGGTGCTAGGCAGCCAGGGGCACCGGCGATGACAGGGCCGGCGCCTTGCCGGGGCTCGGGGGTCCCGGACGCTCCTCCGTGCTGGGCCAAGGGACAGTCCCTCCGGACGTGCCCCATCGCCCGGCAGAGGTAGCACCGGGCCTCCCCCGTCGAGTAATGCACCCGGTAGTGGGCTCCCTGGTAAGGGACCAGAAAGGACCCCTCGAGCGCCTCTCCGCCACGCGCCGCCGGCGGCAGTTGAAGCTGCACTTGCCGGCGGAACGAGAGAACATGACGGAGGGCGGGGTCCTTGCAGCCCAAGGGGAGAGGGCTGATGACAGAGATGGGGCGTCCCAGGGCAGAAAGGGCGGGCAGCAGGGCGGCATTGGGCAGGAAGGGAGGGACGGAGGTCAAGATCAAGCGGACCCCCAGGTCTTCTAACGGCTCCAGGGGGACGAACACGCCCCCCACCGCCAGGCCCGTCTCTACCGCCTCCTGGGCGGCAGCCTCCGATGCCAGGAAGAAGACCACCTTCCCGTACATTTTGGAGGCCGCCACGATGGCCGTGGGCCCCACTACCCTGGCCAACGCCCGCACGTAGGTCTCCACGTGGGGCGAGGCGGGCACCAGGAGGCAACGGACGCCGTGCTTCCTGGTCAAAGTGGGAAAGGGGCCCCGGCCGCTGTAGATGGTGGCAGAAGCAGCGGGCGGAGGAGCAGCGGCAGGCGGGGGGGCCGCCGCCACCTGGGCGTAAGCCCTGGGGGCCGGGGGAGGGACACCGGCAGAGCTGGTGGAGGGAACAGCGGGGAGGGACGCCGCAGCCGGTAGTGGGGCTGTGGCAACGGGGGCAGTCTCCGCCATGGAGGGCCTGGCCTTTCTAGCGGGGCCCTTACCCTTCTTCCCACCCCGACCCTTCCCACCGGCTGGGGGGGCTCCCCCCGAATCAGAAGGGGCGAGAGACGTGGCAGCAACGGAGGTCTCCCCAGTACTCGCCGCCGCCGGTGCCCCAGCAGGGGCGGTGGTAGGTGGATCGGCAGCGGCGGTCGAGGTAGAGGCTTGGGCAGTGGACACGGCGGCAGGTGGAGGAGGGGTAGTGGGAGCATCGCGAGGGGTCTCCCCCGCCGCGTCCCCCGCCATAACGAGAGCGGGGAGGGGGACAAACAGCGAGGGGAGGGGAAGGAGAGGAGGCGGCCACCCCTCCCCGCTAGGCTACAGGCAGGGGAGGAGGGCGCCAGAAGGGGAAGGCTAAAGGGGCGTAGGGAGCAAGCAAGGACTACGGGTGGGATTGGTGCAGGGCACCAACGCAGAGGGGGGTTCCGGCTCCTCCAGTTGCACTAGGGGAGCGGGGGGGCAACGGCAGAGGGGGGGGTGCAGTCAACAAGGGGAAACCAAATGGGGAAGGGCACAAGCGCCTGAGGGGGGGCGTGGGCGCATTGGGGGGAACCGATCAGGGCTGGGGGAGCACAGGGTGAGGGGAAAGGGCGAGCTGAGATTGGGGTAGAGGGAACACGGGGACAGCTACAGGGCCGGGGCAGAACTATCAGGCAGCAGAGGGAAATAGGTGGGGTGGACAAACGTGGCAGAGGGGAGGGGGTCAGTCAAGTATGAGGGGGGAGGTGGTGCACCCACAGGCACTTGTGCCAAAAAGTCAATGGTTGGCTGCTGCTGCTGCAGGCCCAAATGGTGGAAGTGGGTGTGGTGAGCCAGGCGAGCAGCTCAGACCCAGAGGCAGGAGTCCAAAGCAGAAGGAAAACAGCCAGCGGGGGTGGTGGAGGGGGCAACGATGGTGGTGGGGGCGAAGGGGGACACGGATGGACTGGGGACAGGCTCCACGCCACACCCCCGGTGCCTCAGCGGACACAGTCCAAACCCCCACCACACGAGCACAGTTTGAGAAAGACTCAGTCCAGAAAAGCCCCCTCCACAGTGGTCTTCATACTGTCTCCAGCAGCGGGTGGTCCTCTTCTCCTTCCTCTCCTCCTCCGGGCACCAACAGCTCCCCAGCAACAGGCACAGTAGGCCCAGCAGCTCCAGGTGGTGGTGGTCTGGCGTCCAGGCAGGAGGGACCCCGCTCAGAGGGTGGTGGTCTCAGCAACAAGAGCTGGGGTCCCTTACTCCCCTCTTCTCTGGGAAGCAGGCCAGCAGCCCCCCCCCCAAGGGGCTGTAGGTGGAATAACAGCAGTAACTGAGGTGGGGGGGGAACCACCAGCCAGCCAGCAAACAGACAGCAGAGAGAGGGGTAGGTGGTGGTGTCTAGCCCAGCCAGGGAAGCAGCAGGAGCAGGAACAGCAGCAGAAACAGCAGCAGCGAGGGCCCAATGCCCAGCAGGAACAGCAGCAGCAGCAGCAGCAGCCCTCTCCCTCCTTCCTCTACAGCAGAGTGGTAGAAGAGAGATTTCTGGCCACAGGAGAAGCAGGCTTCTGCTCCCTGAGGGACCAGAGCAGGGGCTGCACTGAAGTAGTCAGGAACTTGCTAGAACCAATTAAGGCAGACAGGCTGATTAGAACACCTGCAGCCAATCAAGGCAGGCTAATCAGGGCACCTGGGTTTTAAAAGGAGCTCTCTCCAGTCAGACAGGGAGGAGCCAGAGGAGAGGAAGTGTGCGTGAGGAGCTGGGAGTAAGAGACACAAGGAACTGAGGACACCAGGAGGAAGATCCTGTGATGAGGATAAAGAAGGTGTTTGGAGGAGGCTGTGGGTAAGTAGCCTAGGGAAGTGTAGCTGTCACACAGCTGTTACAAGAGGCACTATAGACAGATGCAAATCCATAGGGCCCTGGGCTGGAACCTGGAGTAGAGGGTGGACCTGGGTTCCTCCCAACTCCTGATCAGACACAGGAGGAGCTGATCCAGACTGTGGGGGAGATCACGGAGGTGAGCAAATCTGCCAATAAGCACAGGACCCACCAAGGTAGAGGAGGAACTTTGTCACACTTGACAATAAGATTTGTAATGATACCTCACAAGAGACCTTTTGCATGAAGCATAACCCAGTTACATTATATTCACACTCATTAGCATATTTTTATAAAATCATATAGAATACAACATCACAAATAGTCTATGCAGGAGTGGAAGCTTCCTAAAAGTGTGGGGGTGGGGCCACTGGCACCTGAACCATGGCCCCACTCCCCTAACCTCTCACCTTGAACCCCCAACCTCACACCACACCTTCCCCTAAAAGAGGTGCTGCTCCCATGGCAACTCTTCCCCCAAAGAATCTGCCCCCTGCTCACTCCTCTCTACCCTCCCCCGCATCGCTTGCCCTTACCGCCGGTAAAAAGTGATGGAGCCATGGCCTCCTGGCCCTCCTGTTCTGCTGACACTGAATCTATATTAGCCATATAGGTTTTTGGAGGCCATCCATCATCATTATTTTTTGTATTGTAGTGGCAACTATGGGCCCCAGTCTTTGGCCCATTGTGCTAAGTGCTATACAAAAAAGACAAGGCACACAGATGATTCCTGCCCCAAGAGCAATCTAAATATAAGAGAAGTTAAGAGGTGGATCCAGACAGCAAACCAGGGAACAGTGAGACAGTGTACAACTACTTTGCACTGCCACATTGTGCATTTCATCTGTAGGGCCGCCTTCAAGAGTTGGTCATTAGAATTATCCCCATTTTACGGGTAGACTCAGTATACAGACATGACTTGAGTCAGTTCCAGAGACAGCCAAGAAAACTCTAGTCTCCTGAAGTTCCCATATGAGATGACAGCTCCCTCACTGGTAAAGACCTGCAGAATGAATCTTCAGCTCACCTCCTTTCGAACTAGCTTCTGACCCTAGTTACAAACAGAGCTGATCAAAATTATTCACATGTAGGAGTTCTTTTAAATTTCCAGGGGACTCAGCCACCTCTGTGGCTGTTTGAAGTTTTCTGGGGAATGGGGAAATTGTTGAAATTAACTCCTTTTTGATTTTGGAGATGGTCAAGAATTTTTAAAAGCAAACAAACCTCTTTTGATGAGCTATCTTTACTCTGGTTGTCTAAGAAACTCCAGTGGAATTGCATGAATTGTGAGTCAAAGTAAAATTTAGATTGCCGGGCTTTAAAAAAAGCCTATGCATTTTTTTTGAACAAGCTGTGCCTCTACAGGCCATTACACAGCAGAGAATTATCTTGGCTTTTCTAGGCCCCTTTTTCTAAAAATCCTCAAGTGTTTTAGAAAACCAAAGCCCCATTTTGTCCCTCCAAGTGGGTTTGAATTTCATCTTCCTCTTAGAGAGGAGGAAACTGAGCCCAGAGAAGTTAAGCGACTTGTCTGGGGTCAATGAGAGAGCCAGAACTAGACCCTGAGTTCCAATTTCTAGCTTTAAGAAATCAAATGGAATAAAATATTCTCTTGCTGCAACTACCAGTGTTGGTGGGAGACACCTCTAAGGGCAAGGTCAGCATGGTCTCCAGGAACCACTGAAATTTTGGCCTTCCATCAAGGGTCATCACTAATACCAGCTGTTGTGTGGCTGTAGCGTGGGCACCTCCATTTGGAAACTGACCGACTGAGGATACTCTCCACTCTGAAAATATTTCGTCCTGTCTTGAGTGCAAAGGACTGGACTAGAAGACCACTCAAGGTCCCTTTCAGTCCTACGATTCTCTGGTTTGATGATTGAAAGCAGGCCACAGACCAGCTATCAGAAGATACCTTTAAGATGTATAGAGCGCGACATTATTTTGGTCCTGAATCTCGCTGTTAAACATCTGGCTTGTTGCCCCCTTGGTTGAGCATCCCATCAGAGGGATCACTCTTAGGGTATGTCTACACTACCGGATTATTCCAATTTTACATAAACCGGTTTTGTAAAACAGATTGTATGAAGTCGAGTGAACGCGGCCACACTAAGCACGCTAATTTGGCGGTGTGCGCCCATGTACCAACGTTGGTGTCGATTTCCGGAGTGTTGTACTATGGGTAGCTATCCCGTAGTTCCCGCAGTCTCCCCCACCCCTTGGAATTCTGGGTTGAGATCCCAGTGCCTGATTGGGCAAAAAACATTGTCGCGGGTGGTTCTGGGTACAGCCTCACCCCTCCCTCCTTGAAAGCAGCAGACAACTGTTTCGCGCCTTTTTTCTTGGGTGAACTGTGCAAACGCCATAGCACAGCAAGCATGGACCCTGCTTGGATCAAGACTGCAATCGTGGACTTCGCGCATTCTCGTGCAGTCTATGCTGAACCAGGACCTGCAAAGCCAGGCGAGGAGGAGGCGGCTACGGCAGCGCGGCGATGAGTGATGAGGACATGAACACAGAATTCTTTCAAACCACAGGCCCTGCGCTTTGGAGATCCTGCTGGTAGTGGGGCAGGTTCTACCCATTGAATGCTGATTTTGGGCCCAGGAAACAAGCACAGACTGGTGGGACCGCATAGTTTTGCAGGTTTGGGACGATTCGCAGTGGCTACGAAACTTTTGCATGCGTAAGGGCACTTTCATGGAACTTTGTGATTTGCCTTCCCCTGTCCTGAAATGCCAGAATACCAAGATGAGAGCAGCCCTCACAGTTGAGAAGCGAGTGGCAATAGCCCTGGAAGCTTGCAACGCCAGACAGCTACCGGTCAGTCGGAAATCAATTTGGAGTGGGAAAATCTACTGTGGGAGCTGCTGTGATGCAAGTAGCCAAAGCAATCATTAAGTTGCTGCTACAAAAGGTTGTGACTCTAGGAAATGTGCAGGTCATAGTGGATGGCTTTGCTGCAATGGGATTCCCTAACTATGGGGGGCGATAGATGGAACCCATATCCCTAGCTTGGCACCGGAGCACCAGGGCACCCAGTACATAAATCGCAAGGGGTACTTTTCAATGGTGCTGCAAGCACTGATGGATCACAAGGGACGTTTCACCAACATCCACGTGGGATGGCCAGGAAGGGTTCATGACACTCGCATCTTCAGGAACACTACTCTGTTTAAATGGCTGCAGCAAGGGAATTACTTCCCAGACCAGAAAATAACAGTTGGGGATGTTGAAATGCCTGTAGTTATCCTGGATGACCCCGCCTACCCCTTGATGCCATGGCTCATGAAGCCATACACAGGCAGCCTGGACAGTAGTCAGGAGTTTAACTACAGGCTGAGCAAGTGCAGGATTGTGGTAGAATGTGCGTTTGGTCATTTAAAGGCGTGCTGGCGCACATTACTGACTCATTCAGACCTCAGCCAAACCAATGTCCCCATTGTTATTGCTGCTTGCTATGTGCTCCACAATCTCTGTGAGAGTAAGGGGGAGACCTTTAAGGCGGGGTGGGAGGCTGAGACAAATCACCTGGCCGCTGATTACGCGCAGCCAGACACCAGGACGATTACAAGAGCACACCGGGAAGCAGTTCGCATCAGAGAAGCTTTGAAAACGAGTTTCATCACGGGCCAGGGTACAGTGTGACTGCTGTGTTTGTTTCCCCTTGATGAACTCCACCCCCTTGATTGACTCATTCCTTGTAAGCAACCCACCCTCTCCCTTCAATTACAGCTTGCTTAAGGAAATAAAGTCACTATTGTTTAAAAGTAATGTATTCTTTATTAAGTCATTATAAAAAGAGAGAACTGACAAGGTAGCCTGGGTGTGGTTTGGGAGGAGGATAGGAGGGAAGGAAAAGGCTACTAAAAAAATGTCAAAGTAATGACAGCCTTTTGGTTGGGCTATTCACAGGGGTGGAGTGGGCGGGTGCACGAAGCCTTCCCCCACGTGTTCTTACACATCTGGGTGAGGAGGATATGGAACATGGTGAGGGTGGTTACACAGGGGCTGCAGCAGCACTCTGTGACCCTGCTGCTGTTCCTGAAGCTCCACCAGACGTTGGAGGATGTCAGTTTGATCACACAGCAGCCCCAGCGTTGCATCCTGTCACTGCTAATATTCCTGCCTACACCTCTGATCTTCCTGCCACCACCTCTCATCTTGAGTATCCCTCCTATCCTCAAGTTGGTCCCTCCTATCCTCACGTTCACTGGCATCTTTCCTGTAATTTGATACCACGTCCTTCCACTCATTAAGATGAGCTCTTTCATTGCGGGTCACTTCTATGATTTCCAAGAACATTTCGTCTCATGTCTTTTTTTTTTTTTTTTTTTTCACCGCCTTATCTGAGAGAGCCTTTGGGATGAAGTAGGGAGGCTTGAAAAATTTGCAGCTGCATGAGGGAGGGAAAAAAGGGAGAGAAGCATTTAAGAAGATACATTTTACAGAACAATGGTTATACTCTTTCACGGTGAACAACGCTATTCACCTTACATAGCACATGTGATTTCACTACAAGGTCGCATTTCGCATCTTAATATTGAGTGCTTGCGGCTCTGGTGTTACAGATCTCACAGAAGCAGGTCCAGGCAGCAGAATTCAGCTTGCACATGTCCATGGTAAGCCATTGTCTTTTGGCTTCTGCAGCCTTCACATATACAGTGCCCTCCTTTCCCAAATACCAAGCAAATCCCGTTCAGTGCTGCTTCTTTCCTGTTAACATGCAGCAGCAGAAACCACCCCCCCATCCAATTCTCTGGGATGATCGCTTTACCTCTGCCCCCACTGCGTGTCTGGTATCATGGAAGATCACTGCTAAACACCCCACTTCCCCAACCACCACGTGGCTGGTAGCTGGGAAGATCCCTGCTAGCCAAAGACGAAAAAGCTCAGCGGCATTTCCCCCCTACCTCCACTCCCCTGCTTGGCTACCTGCAAGGAAGGATTTATTTTAAGTAACAGGCAAACAGCCCAGTAGAAATGGCCATCTCTGTCCCCTTAATTAAATTCCTGAATTTCAACCAGGTTACCATGAACGATATCACTCTCCTGAGGATAACACAGCGAGATAAAGAACGGATGTTGCTTGAATGCCAGCAATCACCGGGACCATACACAGTTAGACTTTGTCATGCAATGATACCAGATTACTTGCTACATGCATGGCGTGGTCGAATGTCCTACCATGGAGGACGGAATAAGGCTGCACTGCCCAGAAGCCTTCTTGCAAAGGCTTTTGGAGTACTTCCAGGAGCGCTTCATGGAGATGTCCCTGGAGGATTTCCGCTCCATCCCCAGACATGTTAACAGACTTTTCCAAGAACTGTACTGGCTGCGAATGCATCCCAAGTCCTCAGGGCAAATCAATCATTAAAAAACGCTTGCTTTTAAACCATGTTTTATATTTACAAAGGTACACTCACCAGAGGTCGCTTCATGGCTTCATTGTCTGGGATAGTGGCTTGGGAGGGCTGGGAGGGTAATTCCGTCTGGGTGAGAAGAAGCTCCTGGCTGTTGGGGAGAAAGGAGTGCTGTGTGCTCTCTCCAAGCTCGTCCTCCTCTACCTCCTCATCTTCCCCATCCGCAGAATCCTCTGGCATGGCTGAGATTACCACCCCCACCTTGGAACCCACGGACAGGGGTGGGGAACTGGTGGTGGACCCCCCCTAGAATTACATGCAGCTCAGCGTAGAAGCGGCATGTTTTTGGCCCTGCCCCGGACCTTCCGTTTGCCTCTTTGGTTTTCTGGTAGGCTTGTCTGAGCTCCTTAACTTTCACTCTGCACTGCACCGAGTCCCTGGTGTGGCCTTTCTCCATCATGGCCTTGGAAATTTTTTCAAAGGTTTTTTCATTTTGTCTTTTGGAACAGAGTTCTGTTAGCACAGAATCCTCTCTCCATATCGCGATCAGATCCAGTACCTCCCATGTGGTCCATGCTGGAGCTCTTTTTTGATTCTCAGGAGACTGCATTGTTACCTGTGCTGATGAGCTCTATGTGGTCACCTGTGCTGGTGAGCTCTTCGTGCTGGCCAAACAGGAAATGAAATTCAAAAATTTGCGGGGCTTTTCCTGTCTATCTGGCCAGTGCATCTGAGTTCAGATGGCTTTCCAGAGCGGTCACAATGGTGCACTGTGGGATACCACCTGGAGGCCAATACCGTCAATTTGTGGCCACCCTAACCCTAATCCGACATGGCAATACCGATTTCAGCGCTACTCCTCTCATCGGGGAGGAGTACAGAAACCAGTTTAAAGAGCTCTTTATATCGCTATAAAGGGCCTCGTTGTGTAGACGGGTGCAGGTTTAAATCGGTTTAACACTGCTAAATTTGGTTTAAATGCGTAGTGTAGACCAGACCTTAGTGACCCATAAATAAGGAAGGAGAAATGAGTGTGCTCTCTGCTGCAGTCAGTTTCCATTGGCACACAGGCCTTCTAAAGGGGAAGTACTTTATAGGGCACCACTGGAGGTGCAATTAAGAGCTCTCCTGGGGTTAAATCTCTGCCATGAATGGCTGGGAGCAGATGGGCAGGGGAGGCGGGAATTAGCATTTGGAACACAGTGAAGCTTTTGCATAAGAATTCAGAGAGAGCCAAACAAAGGCATTCCTGATCCACATGCATGGGGAGTAGCAGTCAGTTTGCTACTAGTCTCCTCTCAGAGTAGTGTAAATAGGGGTAGATTATGTTGGCTTTACACCAGTTTAAGTGATAGCAGAACAAGGATCAAAAGGTGCAGGCAACTAGCTAAGGGCAGAAGACAAGTTTTCTCTTTTCGCTAATGTGAAATTCAAACGCCAATCCCCCCCAGTTCCCTACCATGCCGGAGGCCATGTCTACATCTAAAATTTTGCAGCGCTGGTTGTTACAGCTGTATTAGTACAGCTGTATAGGGCCAGCGCTGCAGAGTGGCCACACTTACAGCAACCAGGGCTGCAAGTGGTGTTAGATGTGGCCACACTGCAGCGCTGTTGGGCGGCTTCTCGGGAACGCGAGAGCAAACCGGGAAAGGCGACCAGCTTCGCCGCGGTTTGCTCTCGCGTTCCCGGAGCCACCCAGCAAACCGCAGAGAAGGAGACCTGCTTGCTCGGGGTTCCGGGAACGAGAGAGCAAACCGGGAAAGGAGACCAGCTTCGCCGCGGTTTGCTCTCGCGTTCCCGGAGCCACCCAGCAAACCGCAGAGAAGGAGACCTGCTTGCTCGGGGTTCCGGGAACGAGAGAGCAAACCGGGAAAGGAGACCAGCTTGATTACCAGAGGCTTCCTCCTTCCACGGAGGTCAAGAAAAGCGCTGGTAAGTGTCTACATTGGATTACCAGCGCTGGATCCTCTACACCCGAGACAAAACGGGAGTACGGCCAGCGCTGCAAACAGGGAGTTGCAGCGCTGGTGATGCCCTGCAGATGTGTACACCTTCAAAGTTGCAGCGCTGTAACTCCCTCACCAGCGCTGCAACTTTCTGATGTAGACAAGCCCTAAGATTTTAGCAGGAAGCTATTTGTTTTCTTCCCTTCATGGGCTCCTTCCTCATATTTACAGCCTCTTGATGCTATGGAATCTTTCCTGGCTGCTTATACATTTGCTACGTGTCTAATGAAATGTCCTCAGATTGCTTGTTGGCTTGAGGTTTCTAGTCTAACAACTTGGTTGCTTTCATCTGAAATTCTCATTCTTGATGTCTGTTCCAACCTGCCTTCACTCTTTACATATTTGCGTGGATACCATAAATAGACCAGGGAGATATTCGTCTAGGAATCAGTATTGCCAACTGCAAATGTTCAAAAATATTGAGTCAAGCTCATCAAAAATCATGAGATTATGTAAAATAGAGTTGGTGTTCTTTTTATTGGCCTTCTGCTTTCTGAGTCTTTCTGAGTGCAGTGGGGGTCCGATTTTGAAGCTTTCTCCACAGCCATGAGGGCTAGAAACTTACTTTTTTCTTTAAGAATGAAGGCTGAAATCATCACATTTACATGTGACTCCAGGAGCTGGAGCTTTAAGAAAACAATCATGATCATGAGACTCATGAGACAAAATCATGAGAGTTGTTAATACTGCGTTCTCACTTTAGTTCAACGGATTTACACCAGGATGAGTTACTCTGCAAATTACACATCTTAACTGAGATCAGAACCTGGCTTTGTGTCTTTTGGTTTAATTTAAGAGAGAGTCGTCTAGCCATGCTAAATCAGGCTATGCAAATGATCCTACTAAAGTGTTAATTACAAGAGGATTTTTGCCGTCTTTACTCTGATAACAAGGCTAATCCAGTCAACAAGGCACCTACAGCACTTGATTAAGGCTTATTTAATCAAGAAAACATACGATTATGCAGGGATTAGGTACCGCAAGCAGAGCAGGGATACTAAAGATCAGAGTCTGGAAGTCAAATGGGAAACTGAAATCCATGGGCCACTCATTTCAATGGAAACAAGATCAGGCCCTGAACATGGAGAGCAGCTTTGTTGCAATTTTAACATGCAGCTCAGTATGTAAATGCTTTTTCCTCCCTGAATCTTTTCAAAAGATTATTTGCAGTGTTCTTGTAGCTGTGTTGATCCCAGGACATTAGAGAGACAAGTTAGGCGAGGTCATATCTTTTATTAGACTAATTTCTGTTGGGGAAAGAGAACTTTCTGAATTTACACAGGTCCCTAAAGAAGAGCTCTGTGTCGCTTGAAAACTTGTCTCTTTCACCAACAGAAGCTGGTCCAATAAAAGATATTACCTCCTCTACCTTAAGAAGAATGAGAAGTACCTGTGGCACCTTAGAGATTAAGCACTGGACTGGGTTACCTAGGGAGGTGGTGGAATCTCCTTCCTTAGAGGTTTTTAAGGTCACGCTTGACAAAGCCCTGGTTGGGATGATTTAGTTGGGGATTGGTCCTGCTTTGAGCAGGGGGTTGGACTAGATGACTTCCTGAGGTCCCTTCCAACGCTGATATTCTATGATTTCAGAGTGCTGTACTAGCAGTTAATCTCTCAATGTACCTATGCTGCTACTGCAAAAGCATATGGACTCTTAGCATATCAGCCTACTCCTCCTTTCAACACGGGTCTGATAGTGCATTTAGCTCTGAGCTTGCTTGGGACTTGGTTCAGACTTCTCATGAGGCAGCACACTCAGTACCCCCTGGATACATGCATGTCCAGGCATAGACCAGGAAACTAGGTAATTTGTAATTGGCTGGACTTGAAAGATGGTGATCCTGAAAGAGGCAAATCTTCCTGAGTCATGCTCGAGAAAGGGAGCCAGAAGTCAAGAATTGTTCAGAGCAACCATTGCATGATTGCAACACACAATGAAAATGTGTCCTCATCTCTACTCTGTTCTCAGCCTCAGGTGATGGTCTCCCAAGGTCCCTTGCAAGACAGTTCTCCATATGTCTTTCTGTAATTTATCAACCACATGGCACTACAAACCCATTCTCTAATGTATCCCTCAGCGAGCCAGGCTGTGGTCACCATTACGCCATTGTAAGGCAGGAGAAACTGTAATGCCATTTGAGATTAGACACTTGAAGACTTCAGCAAGGAAGAATCTCTAGAGGGGATGCATGTTTGGGGGTGTGTGAGAAAGGAATGGGATGCAGGAGATCTGTGTTCTGTTCTTAGCTCTGCCACAGATATCTTATGACCTTGGGCAAATCATTTATGGCTAGGTTTTAAAGAGAGCTCAAAATGTTGAGTGCTCAGCACTTAAAACCTGGCCCTTTTCTCTGCCTTATGGAAAATGAGGATAACACATGCTTTCTCCCATCCTGTATATCTCTTGTCTATTTAGATTGTAAGTTCTCTAAGGGAAAAACCAAGAGTTCTGTGTTTTTAGTAGAAAAACACCATGAAAATTTTATCCAATATGAACATTTTCTGCAAAAATGTTGGAAATATTTGATCAACCCTGCTCCTTAGGAACAGGCCTAGCAGTTCAAGAAGAGGGATTCGTTACACAGTAGCCTCCACCTGGTTGTATTGCTGAATCTCAATCCTGGACTTCAAGAAAGGTAGGATTGCCATATAGGCACAGAGGACCATAGTGGTAGTATTGCTGAAAAGGGCCTGGAGGGTGAGAGTGGATCACAAATTGAATTTGAGTCAACAATGGGATGCCATTGTGAAAAAGGCTAATATTCCAGGGTGTATTAGCAGGAGTGGCATATGTCAGACACGGAAGTAACTGTCCCACTCTACTCGGTACTGGGGAGGCCTCATCTGGTGTACTGGGCCCAGTTCTGGGCGTCACACTTTAGGGAAGATGAAGACAAACTGGAGGGAGTCCAGAGAAGAGCAACAAAAATGATCAAAAGTTTAGAAAACCTGACCTAGGAGGAAAGGTTAAAAAAACTGGGCATGTTTAGTCTTGAGAAAAGAAGAATGACGGTGGGAACCTGAGAACAGTCTTCAGACATGTTAAGGGCTGTTATAAAGAGGACAGTGATCAATTGTTCTCCATGGGGTAGGACAAGAAGCAATGGGCTTGATCTGCTGCAAGGGCAATTTAGATTAGACATCAGGAAAAACTTTCTAACTCTAAGGGCTGGTCCACACTGGGGGGGGGGAATCGATCTTAGATACGCAACTTCAGCTACGTGAATAACGTAGCTGAAGTCAAATATCTAAGATCGGATTACTCACCCGTCCACACCGCGCGGGATCGATGTTCGCGGCTCTCCCTGTCGATTCTGGAACTCCGTTGGGGTTGATGGAGTTCCGGAATCGATATAAGCGCGCTCGGGGATCGATATATTGCGTCTAGATTAGACGCGATATATCGATCCCCGAGCAATCGATTTTAACCCGCCGATACGGCGGGTAGTCTGGACGTGGCCTAAGGGTAGTTAAGCTCTGGAACAGGCTTCCAAGGGAGATTGTGGAATCCCCGTCATTGGAGATTTTTAAGAACTGGTTGGACAAACCCTTTTCAGGGATGGTCTACTCTAGGTTGATTTGGTCCTGCCTCAGCACCAGGGTTGGATCCCTTGCCACCTGACATTTCTATGATTCTATATTTATCTCTGTTATAACCCCGCTCTACTCCACTAATTTTGACCTCACATGTTAGCTCACTAGACAACTAGCGAGCCGCACGAGCTGCCGTCTATCCTTGAGGGCCTGTATTTATCTAGGAAAACAGGCATATGGCTTTGGTGAGCAATTGTCCATGGCCTTAGATCATCCTGGAAGGGGATGTTACAGAAATATGAATAACGGTGGTTGTCAAGTGGGCCACTTGGGTGAGAAGGCAGCTCAGAAGTAAGCTCAGCACAGCTCAGACGAGCACTACGCTTCCTTTCCACCTCCCGGTTATCCCTGCAGTCAGCCGGGGACAGTCTGGCTCCCAGCACAAGCTGTCCCAGTTACGGGGGCCATTCTCTTGGCAGGGACCCCTTAGGTTCTTGCCAGTGTCTCCTCTCAACCCCTGGCCTCAGCCCCCATGCCTCACTCCAGCTGTATGCTACCCAACAATTCTCTACACCTGAGGGACTTCATCTTGCCTTTCAGGGCAGCTTGAAATCTTTGTGCGACTGGAAAGGTGCAAAAAAAAAAGAAAAAAAAAAAAAAAGAGACCTGGCCCTCAGAATTGGAACCCAGCCTGAAATGTGCAAGTTCCCCATACATCTATGTTGAACCAAACCTCAGCTCTAGCCATCCCTGGGGCTTTGGGTGTATTCAGTCTGACCCTTATTCTGCAGCTATGCCCCCAATTGGCTCCAAGAAAACACCTAATGCCTATTGCATAGGACTGATCAAAGGACAAGCCTACCCTTCTGGAAGCTGTAAAAGCTAGCAGAATTTGGCTATTACACAACACACAGCTCCCAGGGGTGTGAAATGGCAAGTGCAGCATAAAGAGGATGTAACAGCTGCCCTTCCAGAACACACGCTGGCCTTTGAATTGAGCTCCCTTCCCTTCCCCCTCAGTGCTGCCTGCAGCCACACTTCAAATGAGAGAGACCGGTGTCCTTGCATCCCACTCAAAACATAAATCTAGCCTCATTGAGTTCAGTGGGACTGCTCACGTGATTGATGGCTGCAATGGGGGAAAGCTAGGGTGATTTTGTCTGGGTTCTGAGCAAGGGGCCAGGCATGGCAATCTGTCTGTCATCAGAGCAATTCCTGCTGGGCATGCACAAGATGCCAAGCAAGCACCCTGTGGGAGACACAGAACCCTCCAAATACCCTGGAAGGCAGAGGGAGACTATGGCACTCAGCACCAGGAAGGATCAGGCCCCACATGTACCTCTTATCAAGGTGTTGCCCAAAGCCTCTCATCTCTAGTCCACAGGTACCGTATCTGGCTTCAGTCTAAGAAAAGATGATTGCGAGAGTAGTCACAGAGCTACAGGGTATGACTGATCCTGCAGCCCTGGCTAGGCACCTCAGCTGACCTTCCCAGAAAAGTCACTGCTATAAAAAATGATGATCCAGCGTATCATTTTCCAATCACAGGCCAAGCGCAAGAGCCAATCAAGCCACAACACCTTCCAGGGCATCAGTTGCTGCTGTTCACAGGCCTAGAAGACTAGACACGAGGGAAGACTGAATGTTGGATTGTGCTGAGAGCTGGACCAGCCAGTCCATTGGCACAAGCCAGGTGAACACTTTGGGATTGCTTCAGTCACTTATTACAAAGCCCCATGACTGCCCAGGAGTGAGGTGGGGCAAGTGGGGCAATTTGCCCCAGGCCCCGCAGTGGCCCCCATGAGAATTGCTGAGGCTCCCTCCCCAGCCCCAGCCTGACCCGACCCCATCTCCGCCTCTTTCCTGGAGCCGCATCCAGGAGCATCCCTGGACAGTTGCAGCGTGGCTCCAGTGGGGCCTGAGCTCCTTCCTGCTCAGAGCTGTGTGGTAAGGGGGCAGGGCTACAAGCTCCAGGCTGAGCTCAGCTCCGGGGCCAGGGGAGGTGGCTAAGGGGCAGGAAATCCCAGGGACAGTCAGGGGACAGGGAGGGTGCAGAGGTGGGAGGGGCAGTCAGGGGACAGGGAATGGTTGGGTTGGATCATGGGCATTCTGGGGGTCTGTTAGGACTCAGTGGAGGGGGTGGATAGTGTAGTCAGGGAGCAGGGGTGGGGTCTCTGGGGGGATGGTGAGGGGACAAGGAGCAGGATGGGTTGGGGATTCTGAGGGGGGCAGGCAGTTGGGGGGCAGGAAGTGGGTGGAGGTCAGATAGGGGGTAGGGCCTGGCTGTTTGGGAGGTACAGCCTTCCCTACCCTAAAGCTTATTCAGCAGTTTGAAGCTTGCAGAAGAGTCAAGCTGTTAGCTTTTCCATTAGGGCCACCATGCCTTTCACTTCTCAAATGCCAAATTATAGTCTATGTTTAATTTCAGTGCCATAGGGAGATTCATGTCAGGGGAAGGTAGCTTCATTTAAAATTAGCCACTGAGGGAGGGGTCACATGAGAAGAGCAATATCCTTGCCAACCCTACCAAGGGAGACCCCCCCGCCCCACATTCCCTGAGGCTCCAGAGGGGTCAATTCAGTTGTTCTCAAACTTTTATACTGGTGGCCCCTTTCACACAGCAAACCTCTGAGTGCAATCCCCCCCTTATAAATTAAAAAGACTTTTTTATATATTTAACACTATTATAAATGCTGGAGGCAAAGCCAGGTTTGAGGTGGAGGGTGACAGCTCGTGACCCCCAGTAATAACCTTGTGACCCCCTGAGGGGTCCTGACCCCCAGTTTGAGACCCCCTGGGTTAATTTAATTTTAGCACCCTGTGTCCATTCACATGCATGTGCTATTTTGAGCATTTCAGTTTTCACAACATAGGCTCATCCCAGATTCTGGAACAAACTCAAATGCTCAGTTCGTGGAGTATGTACATAAGCTATACTAAAGACAAACCCACAGTAACCGTCTCCAGTTTGTGAGGGACCCCATGGAGCCAGTCTTTAGGAAACAGATAAATGCATGGAGGTTATGTCCATTAATGGCTATTAGCCAGGATGGGTAAGGAATGGTGTCCTTAGCCTCTGTTTGTCAGAGGGTGGAGATGGATGGCAGGAAAGAGATCACTTGATCATTACCTGTTAGGGTCACTCCTTCTGGGGCACTTGGCATTGGCCATTGTCGGTAGACAGGATACTGGGCTGGATGGACCTTTCGTTTGACCCAGTATGGCTGTTCTTATGTTCTAACCTAAATGAACCCAAAGTTATGGAGACAGATATGAGTCAAGGAAGCCAGCAGAGTATCAGAAACCTGGAAAAATCTCTGACTGGATGGGCTCAGGTGTTTGGTCACAAGCTGAAGTGGTTCAAAAGTTCTGGATTTTTTTTAAGCAGAATTTTTTTATTGTTTCTTTAAACAATCACACACAGCAAGCAGCAAATATTTGGCCACACACTTCTGAAACCCCAAACCATATTCAGGTTTTGGCAGACTAATTTCAGCTTTTCAATTAAAAAAAAACACAACAAATCTTGAAGGAAAGCAGACATTGTCCGTGATTTTTTTCTGCTTTTTAAAAACCCCTAGTTTTCGATACAGAAAAAGTTTTGACGGAAAATATTTGTCCAACCCTTTTAATGAGCTTCAGTGCCTTTTAGCACTAGCTGAGGCTGAAAACCAGTGATACCTTGTAAAGAAGTTTTCTCAAAACTGGGTTTGTGCCAAGATGCAGAAGGTTTATTTTTCCCAGGGCTGCCCGTGGGGGTGGGGGGGGAAGCAAGTGGGGCAATTTGTGCCAGGCCCCACAAGGCCCCCCACGAGAATATAGTATTGTATAGTATTGCAATTTTTTTATGGAAGGGGCCCCCAAAATTGCTTTGTCCCAGGCTCCCTGAATCCTTGGGGTGGCCCTGCAAAGACCAGCCTTCAACTGCAAGGGCTACTGAGAGAAACAGCTCAGTGTGGTTCAGACAAAGGGATTAAGCATAGGTACCACTGACAGTAAGGAGGTTAAAGTTATAAAGCCTCTATGGACATCCATGTTCCAGGGAGTAAACTGATACTTTCTGGGGTCAGGAAGAAAACTCTCCACCATTGTTGTGGAGTGGGTTGTATCTTCCCCTGGAGGAACTGAGCCAGTGAAGAGAAGAGTGGTGCCCCTGTCCGCTTTAATTCTAAGCAGAAGTTGGCAGATAGATAAGGACCAAAGTCCGTATTTTCACTAGTGTAAATCCAGGACACTGATGATTTCAGTGGATTTGCTCCAGATTTGCACCAGCGTGACAAGAGAATGGGTCCCATTTCTCTAGCATGACTGCATTAGTAATCACCACAATGTTCTTCTCCTCAGAGCTCCCAAGCTCCTGTTTGTCTACGTTATGCCTCGCTGATCACTCAGGCTTCCCGCATGATTCATTCCCATGAGGGTCATCACAAGACACGGTCTGTTCTTGCCAGTTGTGCCTCAGTGGACAATAATAATAAGTGACCTTTTTGACAAGGAGCTTCATGCTCACCAGCCCTTGAGTCTGGGCAAATGCCATAAAACACACAGGGCCCTAGCTGCACCTGATCCTGACCTCACACTAGGTTTACACTGATTTGAGTGTAATTCCTTCTGATTTATAGCAGGATGAGCAAGAGCAAGGAAAGTGAATTGTGATAAAGTAAATTAAGGCCATTTTAATTCTGAATGAGAGTATCCATCTGTGTGTGTGTGTGTGTGAGAAGTGGGAGGGGAATTTATGTGGTTTAACTAATCTACACATTAATTCACATTAACTTTTCTGATTATCCCCATGTAGACAAGCCCTGGGGCTTTTTATTTAAGTGTTCCATATGGTGCAAAATACCATGCCACTAAGGGGGCAGAGTTCCATTTCCACTTGGAAGACAGATCAGCTAATGCCTGCCTTAAGTTTGCTATCATGAAAATACAGGTTGCAAGTAGCTATCCACAGAGCAGCATTCTCAGCCTCATCATCCAAACACAGAGCTAGATTCTTAGCCCGTTTACATCAGCTGAGGATGTGGTTCAGAGTGCGAAGAGACAGAGTAACATCTCCCCCTTCCACACATACTCCAAAGCAAAGCCATCTCTATTTGAAATGTTTCCCTCTGGAAGATGGAGTTGTTTTGTTTCTTAAGACTAGCTTCAATGATGTGATGCTACCACATCAATTCAGTGGCCTCATACTTTGGCTAGTGGGTGGAGAGTGTGTTAACATGTAAGTTGCACTAGTACCTAAACACCACAACGAGGTTGAGCCCCATTGTGCTAGCAGCTGTACAAACCATTAGTAAATAATATCCATAATATCTCTTTGTGTGTGAATGGACATAAATACACTTACTTAGCATTTTTCGTCAGTAGGTCTTGAAGTGCTTTGCAATCAGTATCGTTATCCCTGCTTGATAATGGGGAAACTGAGGCAGAGCAGTTCAGTGACTTGCCCGGAAAATGGCTGTGCTACAGGCCTTACTTCTTAACACCAACTCAGCCGGGACATTGCAGTCTGACTTTTGGATGGGGAGAAGGCACCAAGGTGTTGGAGGAAAGGGGTGCTTTGTTGTGAGTCACCGGACAGATACGGGGTTAGGAAAACAGTACGCTGCAGTGACTTGCCAAAGGCCATCCAGCAGGCTAATGGCAGAGCTAGGAACAGACCCCAACTTTCAGTCCCAGGCCAGTGGCTTAGTTACTAGGCCAGTCCTTCTCACAGCCAAGAGGCGAGATGCAGCAGCTGGGTGAGGCAAACAAGCAGGCCAGAGTGTAATGAGGTGAGATCAGGGAACAGAGATCATTAAAGCCCAGCTGAGAAGAATGGTTTTGCAGTCTTGCTCCAACACAGCAAAACCGAAGCTAAGAGAGGGTTCTGTACAGGTATACATTTAACTTTGCTGAAGTTATTCCAGATTAACATCAGCTCAACACAGCAGGATCTGATCCTCTGCCTAAAACTGCTAGACAATGGGGGCCAGACTCTCAGCTGGTGTGAGCAAAGATCCATTGCCAGCCAAGGATCTGGCCCCAGTTCTATTAATGCAGTGGCTATCAAACTTTTGTACTGGTGACCCCTTTCACATAATAAACCTCTGAGTGCGACCCCCTTTATCAATTAAAAACACTTTTAAATATATTTAACACCATTATAAATGCTGGAGGCAAAGCGGGGTTTGGGGTGGAGGTTGACAGCTCGTGGCTCCCATGTAATAACCTCGTGATCCCTGAGGGGTCCTGACCCCCAGTTTGAGGACCCCTGTATTAAAGCCAGTGTAACTCTATTCACTTCAGTGGCATGAACCTGGCTTTAAACCAGTGAGAGATCACCTGCAGGCCCAATGACATCAGTCCCTCATACCGAAACATTCCCAGTTATAAAAACAAGGGCCTATGCTTTTCAGACTAGTTTGACACTGGAGTAACTCTGTTGGCTTTAGGGGTGTTACTCCTCTTTACGCCTCTTTAGGCGAGACCAGAATCAGGCCCAAGAGTTTCAAGCCTTCATCAGAGCCTGGCCTCCCCCATCAGTCCATTGCATGCTTATCAAATAACCAGTGCCATGCTGTGATATATTTAGTGAGGCACGCAACAAATTTGTAGTGAGCAAATTTTGCCCTAAATTTTCCATCTGGACAAAGAGTTCATGCCGCTAGCTCTGTCCTATCACGGACGATTCCATTCTATGCTTGCATGCTTTAGGTCCTCCAACCTTTCTAATGACGCTCCACAAAACGGCGTTCTGCATACGGTGTGGCCTTGTATGGCGGATGCCTGCAAGGTCGCGCTGTGCAGAGGCTGCCGTTTTGGCCTATAATGTGTGTTTGGGGTCCAGATGCAGTTCACGGGCCACCTGTTGGACTACGATTTTTTCTGAATTCTGGGGCTTGGGATGTATGCGTTGCATACGTAGGTGGCACCTCCCTTCAAATAACCTGGAGTTTCCGTTCTGAAAGCTGGCTCAAGTGAGCACACAGCTAAGGGGGATAAAAAGGAATCCAATCAATAAGCAAATGACCTGCACAAAATGCAGCAAGGCAAACTCTCTTACATAAGGGCAAGCCTCAGAGTCAATCTGCTTATGTGCAGCCCTGGAAACCTGACTAATGCCATCTGATCATGAACCAGCAGCTACCGCCGCTAACCCTCCCTTGCACTGCATGCCAGGCAGAATTCCTTAGGTCATGCCAAAGGCAAATTAGGCACAACACATTCCAAGACGTCCCATCTTCTGCCTCTGGCACTAGCCAAGACCTGTTGCTTCAAGGGAGGGCGATAAGTTGCCATAAGGCACATGTCTTCGCCAGTGCTGCAGACAGGCCCATTACAGTCAGTGGGATTCCTTCCAGGGCTTTCAGGTCAGGCCCATAAAGTGGAAAAGAATTTTGCCCTGGCCCTGCATGAACCTACACCCTGAAGCTTTAGATTAGGTTATTGCTCAATGTACCCAGCTGTAGGTCTAACCCTTTTGAAGTTACCCATATAAGACAGCACAGAGCCAATGCACCCTTAAAACCACAAATTAGATCTCGAGTGGTGCAGTGGTCTTGTGTTTTCCCTCTGCAGAGGAGAACTGTTACCTTGAGCCAGGGGCTGTACCTCTGGGAGGCAGGGACTGTCTTCCTATGGGCACGCAGTGCTTGCCCTTTGTGGGTCCAACAGGAATACAGGAAAGTCATAATAAAAGGCAGGCGGGCCAGGGCTTTAGGGAGGTTTTGTGCAGTGGCAGGAGTGGGATTTTGTGACCCCATTTGGAAGCAAACTTAGAAGGGCTCATGCAACCCTGTTTAGAGAATGATCTGCTGTGAATGAGCTGCCCAAAACTCTCACTTCTTCTCTGCACAACATCCCCCCACCAGTAGAAGTGATAGATGCTGAACTTACCCTGCACTGGGAGGGACTCAAGACTGAAATCCAGCCAGTCACCTAGTGCCCCTTGCACTCTTTGCAAAGTGCTACAGGTATTTCTTTCTTACACAACACGGCCAGTGCAAGGCAGCTCCAGGAGCAAGAGTCTCAGATGTATCCTCCTGCATCATACCATAAAGCACTTTTATCCACCAGCTTGGCCTCATGCTTGTGTCTGATGTTGATAAGCAGTTGTGTACTTACTTAAAGACCCACACGTGGCATGTGATAAGATATTGCATGCAGGGCCACATGGGGAACCTATCTAAAACATGAGTTTAATTCAGATTTATTAAGATGCCTTTGTAGATTGTACAAAAGGAACCACTGAATTTTATTACGTTATATCTGTGGACAAGAACTAGGACTTTACATGGTGATCCCTTTTTAGATCTCCAGGGTTTACTCTCAGCTCAGTCACAGATGCCCTGTGTGATATTAGGCCTGTCTAAGATCTAGGTATTTAGGTTCCTAACTCCCATTATTTCAATAGGAATTAGACACTTAAATACCTTTGCTGATTTGGGCCCTTGTGCCTGATTTTCAGAAGTGCTCCAGCTTCCATTGTAAATTGTGGGTGCTCAGCATCACTAAAGACTAAAGAATCAGACTCTGAAGCCTCCAGTTTTCCCATCTCTACAGTGGATTATTTCAACACTCAATTCTTTATCTTATAAAGCTACCCAAGATCCTTAGATCGAGGGCACTAGAGAAACACCAACATCCCTCTCTGTAGTACACAGAGTGCTTTAACATGAAGCTTGCACAAGTGTTATTTCCCATATCCCAATAAGTTCCTCACCCTAAAGATGGAGGTGTCAAATGGGGCCCTCCCCTTTTGGCTATGGCATGACTCGCTGGTCGATCTCACTCCTCTTTGCCTCAGTTTCCTACTTTGTGAACAAGGGAATAATGAGACTGACCCACATTCCAAGTGCTAAACAGGGTCACTGTCAAACCTGTATCTCCTGCATGCAGTCCAACGATCTGAAATGAGCGCTCTTTGAACCTGTGCTTTAAAGAGGGAGCCCTTAACCATGCACAGATTTAGCACCGCTCTTAGCCAACAGAGCACAGAATCTCCCCTTGTGACTGAAGAGTTATGTACTGGGGAAGCTCATTCCGAAGAGCACTGTGCAGCCAGTCACACCAGCTGCCTTGCAAAATAGGCCATGTCAGATCCCAAGTCACATGTTTTGGCAGACGACCTTGGGGAAGCTCTGAGCTGGTATGAGAAGCTACAGTATTAAAACAAAACATTCAGATGTGCCGGTGCCTGTTCTCAGATCTTGAAGGTGACCCCTTTCGTTTAGCCATCTCGAGTGCCTTTCAGGGCAGCAAACTCCAAGGGAAGGAAATCAGGCCTGTGAAAGTTGCAGCAATATTTAAGTGTGATGGAAATGATTGATTTTTAAAAGAGAGATGAAAGGAGGCCATCCACAGAGACAATACATCTTTTAAACAGAACCACTCCCTTTTGCCATTTTCCAGTAATTCTGTGCAGGAAGCTTCCTAAATTCCTGTCCTCATGAGAAATTGTACTGAATACCATGTGCCAAGTTCATGTCTGTTTTAACTAATGACGTCCACACCAGGGATAAGCTGGGGCTCACAGGTCACCTATGCTAACCCACCTGGCTTCAGGGAAATCCTGTGCTGTAGCAGCAAAAAGCTACCACATCGTATGCACACATACAGTATCAGAATGCCAAGGGCACATTCACACTCCTTGTCTACCCGGGGGTCCCCATTCCCCACCCACTTTCTCCTTTACACCCATGCAGAATGGGTGTAAAATGCTGTCGGATCACACTGGGAGTGTTGTTGTGCCTTCTTTGCACAGATGAAGGCAGTGGGGAGTCAGACCCTTACACTGTGTCTTGCACGTACAGACCAGGTACTGCCAGGCCTTACATAGCACCGGCAGTTGTAATGTAGCTGTAAGTTGGTCTCAGGTCCTATCAACTCAGAAATCAAAATGCCAGATTACAACCCTGTAACAGGGGGCAGTTACAACCCTGGCTGTGTGTTACCGGATTAAAATGCAGAAGCCCCAGTATTCCTGTATTCCTAGCGCTGCTCCTTGCATGGATTTAACTATACCTATTCAAAATCAAAGTTGTTACTTTGGTAGAAGGAGTGGGGAAAAACAGACTGTTTAGACAAGCCCTTAGAGTCACCTTACAGTCAGGGTAGCATAGATGTTTCTGAATTAACTCTTGGGGGCTAGGTTTGCTCTTTGCCACCACAGCAGGAGAAGTTTCCTTGGGGAGAAACTGGTGCGATTCCGCTGCTCAAGGGAGTTCAAGACTCAGGGTGGCCTCAGATTGGGAATGAAGCATGAGAGGAGGAAGAGTGGGACAAGGGCAAGCCAGGAGAAGCAAGGAAGCTGTTCCACCAAATGAGAATGTCAGGGGTGGGGGTGCCTGCCTGGGTCACAGGGCCAAATTATAGCTGTTGCCGAGAACAGGGGACCAGTACACTTTGCACCTCTGCCATGCTTTGGATGACTGTGGTTGGGAAGTACAAAGGGGTCCCTGGAAGTGCTGTGGACCTGTGACATGACAGTGAGGTGGGAGGCTGCATTACAGAGATAGCAATGTGCCAAGATTAAGCATACTCTGTGCCATCTGTGTCATGGGGGGCTGATCCCTGCTTCTAGCCTCTGCAGGCATAATGCCACTGGGAACTGTGCACCACCTTTTCGCTCACTGCCCCCTTTCCATTCCTATCTTAGTGATAAATGATCCCTTATTGCATATCCCTAGAAGGTACCTTGTCTGGCCCCACCTGCTGTAGAACCAGGGTATTTTCATACAGGTCAATAGAAGCAACCCCCCGACCACCCCCACCCCCTGCCTCAACTTAGAACTGGAGCTGCTTGCCGCCTCTTGCATCTTTAAACACCTTTCACTTCCCCTCTCATCTCTCCCCCTTGGGTTGTAATAGGCAATTGCTATTTTTAGGGATTTATTTTGTTGAAAACCAAGATGACTGCATCTTATATCAGGCTGGAATAACCAAAGAGCTTTCCTAGGCTTTATATCATTTGGCTTCAGCTCCCAGGGACCATTCCTTTCTAACCTCCAGTGGGCATCGGCACTTATATTAGCCTTCCTGCTGCACCAAATGGGGGAAAAACTAGAGGTAGTGGATTCCCATTGGGTCTAAAGGCAGAGAGTTTATCCTTGCCTAGAACGTGACAAACTGCACGTGGATAACAGACAGTTGTGACCAGAGATGTTATCACGGTCTAGTACCCAAAGAGAGCTCACCCCAGCCAGCTTAAACAAACCTACTGGGGAAGCAGGCACAAAGGACCCCCTCGGATATCAAAGTTGTTCAAACATGTAGGGCTGTTATTGTCATGACTTGGGACCATGCAATGTCATGTTACATGCGTGTTCTCTAAGTCCCAATGCCAGGAGCTTGTGGTTTTAGTTACGTTCCCTAAATGATTTCTCCATGCTAGCTAGTGACGGGTTCATTCATGTGTGGTTATGCTGATTGCCTGTCAGCTGATCTCATTCATCTGTCACTGCAAACACATTGTGATCTCCTTAGATCAAAAATTTGAGGGAGGGAAGCATGACCTACTTACCAGTGGAAATTGGGCGTCAGGACTCCTGTGTCTAATTCTTGGCTCTGCTTTTAGCTTGCGCTGTGATTCAGGATAAATCCTTTACAAGGTATTTACGTTCCTAACTCCCACTCTAAAGACAGGGGTATCAAATGGGGCCCTCCCCTTTTGGTTATGGCATGATCTGCTGTGACCTTGCTCTTCTTTGCCTCAGTTTCCCACCTAAAACTTAGGCTGACCTAGCTACAACGCTCAGGGCTGTGAAAAATGTCATGCCCATAGCTCCAGTTAAGTGGACATAACCCTTGGTGTAGGCCACGCTAAGTGGATGGAAGGGTTCTTCTGTTGACCTAGCTACCACCTCTTGGAGAGGTGGAGTAAGTACATCAGTGGAAAAACACCTTCCATTGATGTAGGAAGCGTCTACAGTACAGTGGCGTAGTACAGACATACCCTTAGGGTCTCACCCCAGTTTGCAGCAAGCCAGTGGCAGATGTGGGAACAGAACTCATCCCACCAATGCCTGCTCTAACTACAGACCATTCTTCTGGTGATTCTTTAAGGATTGGTTCCCTCTCAAAGGAAGATGGATGCAAATCATAAGATGAGAGTGGCTCAGTGCTGGGCATAGGCAAGTAACTGAACTTTCCTCATAGATTAGAAACATCCAGCAGGCACTACCGGATAGCACGCAGCACCCCTTCTGTGCTTTGCCTGGTCTCTGCTGCTCTCGATGACATCCGTCTCCAGAGACACCTCTGAAATTTGCCCTGAGACTCAGCTTTGTTTGCTGCACTGCCAGCCACATGGAAGGCATAGGGAGTTCTGCGCCTGGTATAAGCACTCTCCATCTTGGAGAAATAAGATCTGCTGCTTGTAATAGAGATGTGACATGCCTGTCTGCAGCCCCTTTCTTAATTACAGGTAATTGAGCAACCGGTTGCCAGAACTGGTCCCTCAGGTAGAGAGGAAAGCTGCTAGCTAATTAAGTCTGCAAGATGAGATGTGGCCCAGTACATCCCTGCCTGCAGGTCTAGTCGTTTCTCATAAGTTACAGCATCTATAAGAAGGATGTGGAAAAACTGGAAAGAGTCCAGTGGAGGGCAACAAAAACAATTAAGGGGCTGGAGCACATGATTTATGAGGAGAGGCTGAAGGAACTGGGATTCTTTAGTCTGCAGAAGAGTAGAATGAGGGGGGATTTGATAGCTGCTTTCAACTACCTGAAAGGGGGTTCCAAAGGGGCTGGATCTAGACTGTTCTCAGTGGTACCAGATGACAGAACAAGGAGCTATGGTCTCAAGTTGCAGTGGGGAGCTCTAGGTTAGATATTAGGAAACACTATTTCACTAGGAGGGTGGTGAAGCACTGGAATGGGTTACCTAGGGAGGTGGTGGAATCTCCTTCCTTAGAGGTTTTTGAGGCCCAGCTTGACGAAGCCCTGGCTGGGATGATTTAGTTGGGGATTGGTCCTGCTTTGAGCAGAGGGTTGGACTAGATACCTCCTGAGGTCCTTTCCAACCCTGATATTCTATGATTCTATGCAGTTAAGAGTCTGTCATTGATTCCACTGCTTTGAAGGGTTGAAGAGTTAAGTGTGAATGAGCTATGGGCAGGGATGCCAACTTTGGTTGGACAAATTCCTGAAGGTTTCATCACACAACATAATCTTTAATTCAAGATTAATCTTTAATTCCTGGAGTCTCCAGGACAGTCCTGGAGAGTAGGCAACTCTAGCTATCGGCCAAGCCCCAGATCCTCAAAGGTATTTAGGCTCCTAATTTCATAAATCCCATCGTAAATCAGGGCCCAAGACCCTGTATTCAGAGTTTCATCCCAAGATCAATGTTTTGGAAAAGTCTATTCCACCGTATGTGATAGAAGCACAAAACCCAGGGTAGTAGTATGCTGTGGTTAGTTCACGGAGACCCAGTCCTGCATTAGAGATACCAGCAGGGCAGTGGCCCCAGAAGAGCAGTGGAGATTAGCACCCTTCAGTGGAAATCCTGTGGGGGGCCTGACCTGTATTTCTTCCCCTGCACATCATTAGGCTTCATAGTCTGGGAACCAACATTCCCTGTAAACCAGACATGGACAAACTATGGCCTGCGGGCCACTCCGGCCTGCGAGATAGTCCTGTCTGGTTCTTGGGCTTCCGGCTGGCAAGCCTAGTCCCCGGCCCCTCCCTCTGGTGCCCCGCTCCCCTGAAGCCATGCCACCACACAGGCCGCACTCTGGCCAGCCGCTCCCACTGGGCAGCATGGGGAGCGCAACTGGCTCTGGCCAGGTATCGCAGCTGCAATCTCCTGCTGCTGGTAAGGGGGTGGGGAGGTTGGGTAAGGGGGCGGAGGGTCCTGGGGGGCAGTCAGGGAGGAGGGAGCAAGCGGTTGGATGGGGCAGAAGTCCTAGGGGGTTGGTCAGGGGATGGGAAACAGGGAGGGTTGGGAGTGGGAGTCCCGGGGGGCCTGTCAGGGGACAGGGATGTGGATAGGGGTCAGGAGGGCAGTCAGGGGACAGGGAGCAGGGGGGTTGGATAAGGGGGTGAGATCCCGGGGGACAGTTAGGGGCAGGAGGTCCTGGGAGGGGGTGGTCAGGGGATGAGGAGCAGAGGGCAGTTGGATAGGGGGTGGGAGTCCTGGGGGGACTGTCAGGGGGCAGAGGTGTGGATAGAGTCGGGGCAGTCAGGGGACAGGGGAGTTGGATAGGGGGCAGGGGTCCCGGGAGGGGGCAACTGGGGGACAAGGAGCAGGGGGGATTGGAAGGGTTGGGAGTTCTGAGGGGGGAGGTCAGGGGAAGGCAAGTGGGAGGGGGCAGATAGTGGGGCAGGGGCCAGGCTGTTAGGGGAGGCACAGCCTTCCTTACCCAGCCCCCCATACAGTTGCACAACTCCAATGTGATCCTCAGGCCAAAAAGTTTGCTCACCCCTACTGTAAACTCATGCATGATTCCAGAACTGGCCAGGAGAGCCAGGTAGGAACCACCAAGATTCCTCTTTCTCAGCCTGCTCCTCCTGCTGAGTCTCTTCTCCCATCACTCCCCATTCCCCTGGATCCTTCTGCCTACCAGTCCCCATTCACAGCAAGCTTCCAATACCTCTGGATGCTGGGAGGGACTAGGGTTACCAGACAGCAAGTGTGAAAAATCGGGACGGGGGTGAGGGGTAATAGGAACCTATATAAGAAAAAGACCTCAAAATAGGGACAGTCCCTATAAAATCGGGACATCTGGTCACTCTAGGAGGGACTTACAGCCCCGTTGGTTGCTGAGGTCTGACGTGGCCAAGAAGGAAGCCAGCTGTGATGACTTTGTGTTACGTGGATATTTATCCACTGGGAGGACCCTTTCTTCCCACGATAATCGATCCTGCCAGCCTTTGCATGGTGCACAATGGTACCAACATAAGCAAAGTAAAATACAGCAAAGCAGTGTAGGCCTCTTCGCTGAGCAACAGTGAATCACAGGCCACTCACTTGCAAGTGCTCAGGGTGGAGAAGGGGCAGGGCGTGGGCATGTCTGAAGAGACGTGAGCTTAAGCAAAACCCTAACGTTGCTACAAGAATTTAGCTGTGCACTCGTGTGCATCTCTTACATCTTGGAAGGAATGACTTGGTAGCCTCACTGCATTGATCAGCCTCCTTCGTGTGTTTCATTGTGAGCTGGGCAACTCCCTATCTCTGAACTGAACAAGGATCAGCCCTTAAACTATAACAACTTTTGGTCGCTCCTGACTAGAGCTGGGTGAAAAATGCCAAACCTGCTACAGAAAAATGGCAAATTTCCTGTTTTGTGCAGTAGTGTTGTATCCATGTTGGTCCCAGGATATCAAAAAAACAAGGTGCATGAGGTAATATCGTTAATGGACCAATTTCTGTTGGTGAGAGAAAAATTAGCAAATGTTTTCAGGGAACTAGACTACTCTGCCAAGCAGCATTCCAACCAGTGACCAAGGAGCAAAGGGGTTCATAGGACATTAGTTTCCCACGTGATCCAGTCCCCCCAGAAAATCTCAGCACTTCACTTTCCAATAAGGATGCCTTGCGTCGGAGATGGAATTAAAGCCACTTGCCCTCGGTTTCATTTGTGAGATCAATTCTCCAGAATGCCACCCTGATTAGGTTAGCAATAATGTGATTACACAGATCTGCCTGCTGGATACAGTCGTTCATTACAGTGGATTAAAAAAGGAAATTTAGATTTTCAGGGTCCGGTAGTCATAAAAGCCTTGGTGGATAATTTTCCCGCCTCTTCTGCTCTCTTTGCAGCTCATTTGCCACAGTGCTCCTGATACAGACCCTCAGCTGGGCTCTGCCTACGAGACACATTTGCCCCCAGGGTAGGGGGCCAGAACAAGGCCTGTGCAGACTTTAGCCCTGTGTTCAGCACTCACACAGGCCTGGCAGTAGCCCTTTGCACAGGGGTGAGTTGCCCTCAGAATGAGTGAAAGCATTAAAAGTAGTGCAGCTCTTTCTCCAAGGACAAGGAATGGGCCAGAGCTGGGAAGCGCATGGACTTGTGCTGAGGAACCAAAGCATGGTGAGTGTCTGCAGCTCCCAGGGACTTCAGATGAAGTGGGGATTTCCCCAGCAAAAAAACAACTGGAAGGGCTCGATCCACAGGAGAATCTAAGCTGGGATAAACCAATGCCTTTCAGCCCCGTAAATGTGCTGTTATATCCCAAGTCTCATACCCACTTTGCCAATATTACATATACATTATCTGTGAGTCTAACTCAGTGTGAGGGCGTTTGAGTCTAAGCTGGGTGTTACACATACACTAAGGGGCCAGAAGGAAAAAGCGACTAGCATGTGAGTTTAAAAATGTGTAAATTAAGGTGGGCTGCCCTTTCTTCTGCATCCATAGACACTACCCAGCTGTTCTTTAATGCTTTTTATCCATTGAGCTCAAGCTACTTTACAAAGGAAGGTATCATGCCCATTTTACAGATGGGGAAGCTGAGGCATAGAGAAGGGACGTGAGTTGCCCAAAGTCACCCACCAACTCAGAGCTGGGAGTAAAACCCAGGTATCTGGAGTCCCAGGCCAGCGCTCTGTGCCACTAGGGTGACCAGACATCCTGATTTTATAGGGACAGTCCTGACTTTGGGGTCTTTTTCTTATATAGGCTCCTATTACCCCCCATCCCCTGTTCCGATTTTTCACACTTGCTGTCTGGTATACCTATGTCCAGCAGGCCACACTATCTCACTCAAGTAGAAGAACTCGAACAGAATCCTCAATGGGCCAGGGTTTGAGACCTCCAGGTTTCTGGCCACAAGGATAATGCTTACACTTCGCCATTGCTGTGGTAGCTCAGTGGATCAAAAGTAAGATGATGCCTTGCCTGGGGGTTTACACTTTGCTTCTTAAGATCTCAAATCACTTTAGGAAGATGGGTAATTATCCTTACCCTCCTTTACATGTAGGGAAACTGAGGCACAGAGCAGGGATGTGACTTGTTTAAGGTCACCCAGCAGGCCAGTGGCAGTTAGGAACAGAGCCAAGATCCAGTCCCTGCTGCAAACACAAGACCACTCTGTCTCCTCTGCGTAGTTTTAATCCTCTGACTGACTGTGCTGATGGTTATAAAAAGTGAAATCAGGGATTCATTTTCCCTCCAAGTAACATCAAGGGGGAATTACTGAGGCATATACATATATGCACACATGTGAGCTCAGAACAGAGTTTGAACCAAGAAGGATACTGACTATGCTGTACCTACTAACAAATGCCATCAGCTACTGCTCTGTAGAGCCACACTTAGTTCTCATCAAGACAGCCACGCTGAATTTTATTAACATTACTCAGCATCCTGATGTCAGAATTATACAGACCAGTTTAAATGTTAGATCTGAGCGATGAACAATCAAGGCAGACTCTGTTCTGCAGTTGCATGGCTTTGTAACGTCAAACTTTAATATTTCATTGAGCAGAGAGAGAGAGAACCACTCCACATAAAAGGCAGTCTCTCTGCAGTGCACCTTTCTCCAAACAGCCAGCTCTGTTCTTATTCAATGACCAAGTGTTTCCCAGAAAGTCCACCCAGTGAGCAGAAGGCTGGAACATGTGCAGGACTCAGTCACTCTGAGAAAAGCATGTGGAAAGCAGAAGAAAAACTATTCATAAGAAAAGTAACACACACACACCCCCGCTCCAGAGGAAGAAGTAGTATGCTCTATAGGACGTGCAAAGCTGCATGCCTCACAAATTCAGTGAGTTGAGAGAATTAAGGAGACAAATCTGGTCCGATTTAGAAACCCCTAATGCCAGCTGAAACAAAAGCACTTACATAAGATCTTATAAAATTTGAAAGATGCGCTTAAATATATTTAAGCAGATCACAGCAGCTTAGCCAGGCCATCTGAGCTGCAGCAAGCTAAACCTACTGCCCCTTCATGAAGCGTGATCTCTCCAGACCTGCATTTTTGACTGCTTTCTACCAGTTCTATCCTTAACCCATTCGAGACCATATATCAGGCAACTTCTGTGCCTGTGCAAGGAGTATGGAGAAAGAACCCAGGAGGCATGAATCCTAACTGAATCCAGATCCTGTAGGTACATAAAATGAGTGAAACCCATGGATTTCTTCCAAACCCTAGTTTTGTATCTCAGCCAAAATAAACCACCAGCATTTGCACTCTCTTGTGCGAGGATGGGACACTGGTTCTTACTTGACTCATGGAAGACTGCCACCTACTGAGTCACTAGCATCATTTCCAGCAATACAGAGATGTTCCTCGGAGTACGTCTACACTGCAAAAACACCCCCTCAACAGTGACTTTCAGAGCATGGGTCAACTTACTCAGGCTTATGCTAAGGGGATAGAAATAGCAGTGGAGACATTTGGGCTCAGACTAGAGACTGGGCTCTGAAATCTTGCATGGGGGCAGGTCTCGGAGCCCAGGCTCCTGAAGGAGCAGGAAAAGCTGTGCTGCGATATTTAGCTCCACTGCATGAACCCTGCAAGCTGGAGGCAGTTCACCTGGGCTCTGAGATTCGATTCTGCAGGTTTTTTTTTGCAGTGCAGATGTATCCTTAGAGGCTCCCATAAAAGTGCTCATCCATTTTGATTTTGTAGGATCTGATAGGCTCACAGCATAAATCTCTTGTAAGTTATTTGATTGTGATTGTATCTCCATAGAGCTAAATGCAAACACTTCCTGTGGAGAACATTTCACCCATCTTTATTTGGAGGTGAAACTGGTAATGTTGAGGTATCTCAATATTAATACTCTTCCTAAATAGAGCTGGAATAAGGTTTTGCATCAAAACAGTTTTCTGTCCAAAAACTGTTGATTTGACCTAATCAAAGTGTTCATAGAAACATATTGCTTTTGATTAAAATTTGTTTTAAAAAATATCTGAATGAAACATTTCCAGTATTGTCAAAGTGTTCTAATTTGACCTTATTGAAATGTTTGATTTTATTTCCAAACAGTGCTTTCACTTCAACATTTTTAATAAGTTGCAATCAAAACAAAATATTTTTTTATCTTCTTGAAATGTTTCTGTCAACCCAAAATGAAGTTTGAGTGAAATTTTGAAGTGACCTTTTGGAACAAAAAACCTGTTTCACAATCACGGAATTTCCCATCAGATGGAAATTCCAGTTCCCGCACTGCTCTAGCCCTAAATATCACTCAAGGGAATTCTCCTTCACCCTTTCATTAGGAGCAGATCTAAAGTCCATTGAAGCCAATGGAGAAACACTCATTGACTTCAATGGGTGTGGAAGCCAAATCTTAGCACAGTCTGAGACTTGTTTACACTTCCAGTGCTGCAGTTGTGCCTCTGTAGCGCTTTGTGAAAAGACTACCTATGTCGATGGAGAGCTTCGCCTGTCAGTGCAGTTAATCCACCTCCCCTGGTAGCTATGTCGTCGGGAAATGTCTACACCAGGAGTTCAGTTGATATAACGGTGTCACTCAGGGGTGTGGATTTCCCACACCCCTAGGACATGTAGTTATACCAACAGAAGTTTGTAGTGTAGATCAGGGCTTTGCATGTAGGAAGCTTCGCCAACCATGAGGGGAAGTTACAGAAGGGTGTGTAGGGTGGAATGCTGATAATTGAGCAACTCCTTTGAAATATATTCCCACCTGTGATCAGTGGGGTGAGGAATGCTGGTTTCATTAGCCTTTTGGAAGCCTTCCCATTTTAATCTTTGCTAAATAGAGTAGAAAGGGTCCTGCGTTCTTTCATCTAACTTTGAGAGAAAATGCAAATCCAGTTTGTATTCTATATGCAACCATATCTGAATACATGAGTTGGCTAAATACACCTATGACCCATTCCTTCCAGTAATCCCTTAATTAGAAACAAAATCTTAATTTTTTTTTGTGTTTTTTATCTTCAGTGATTTCTGTGCTAGTGAAGCCTTTGGTTTAACTCCCCTGGAGTGTGAAGCCCCTTATTAAATCACAGAACATGCCCAGCAGGGCAAGTGTCCCACAATGCTCCTTACCCCTCACCTGCAGGGACCATCTGTAGCAGAGTTCAGTTTTTGGTTTCTCTGTGGTAGCTGCCAGTTTAGGATAAGCTGTGGTTATGAATTTTCATCTCCACTGAGAGTTGGTCTCTGAGTCACCCTCCATTCAAAGGACTTTTGACAACAATCAAATGGGTCATATGACTGTACGCTGCTCCTCTGCACAGAGGTGAATTCACCCTCAACAAATTGTCTATGAACCATTCATTGCTCTAACAAGAAGGAGCCTGTTTCCTATGACATATGACACTATTTGTACTTCCATCACATTAGTGAGATTGTGCACTATGGGAACCAATATCCATCTTCTATCCCACCCTGAGCACAGGTATCAGTGAACATAAGAATGGCCATACTGGATCAGTCTAATGGCCCATCTAGCCCACTATCCTGTCTTCCAATAATGGGCAGAGGGAATGACCAGTATAGGGCAATTATCAAGAGATCCGTCTCCTGTAGTCCAGTTTCAGCTTCTGGCAGTCAGGAGTTTAGGACATCCAGAGTATGGGGTTGTGTCCCTGACCATCTTGGCTATTAGCCATTGATGAACCTATCCTCCAAGAACTTAGCTAATTCTTTTATGATCCCAGTTATACTTTTGGCCTTCACAACATTCCCTCAGCAATGAGTTCCACAGGTTGACTGTGCGCTGCGTGAAGAAGTACTTCCTTTTGTTTGTTTTAAACCTGCTGCCTATTAATGTCATCGGGTGACCCCTGGTTCTCCTGTTACGTGGAGGGGTAAATAACACTTCCCTATTCATTTTCCCCACACCAGTCATGATGTTACAGACCTCTCTCATATCCCCCGCTGATGTCTCTTTCCTAAAGTGAACGGTCCCGATCCTTTTAATCTCTCCTTGTATGGAAGCTCTTCCATGCCTCTAATCATTTTTGTTTCCCTTCTCTGTATATTTTCCAATTTTAATAGATCCTTTTTGAGATGGGGTGACCAGAACTGCAGGCAGTATTCAAGGTGTGGGCGTACCATGGATTTATATAGTGGCACTATGATATTTTCTGTTTTCAAATCTCTCTCTTTCCCAGTGGTTCCTCACATGCTGTTAGGAATGCCCTAACAGCATTGCCAGCACCATGAAAAGCTTTTGCATTTCCAAGGGCAAACAGAACAGCTAAAGCTTCCTCATGATGCTCACTGCTGGCTAACATTCCCCCAGGGGACTCTATCTTAATCTTTTATTAGCAGACAATAAGGTGGATGGTGTGGATCTCTGCCAAGCCAAGATCATTGAGGGCAGGCCGCCAAGTCCTCTCAATAACCCATATTGGACTGAACTGCTAACAACATACGGCCTGCCCGTGCATGCACGGTAACCAAATGCACATGCACCAGGGTCCAAGTTTCCAAAAGTGCTCAGCAATCTGCAGAACTTATTGAAGTGTGTGTGCTCAGTAAGGGCTGCGGGATGCCGAGCCCTTTGGAAAATCGAGCCACTGCATGTAGGTGCCTAAATGGGAGCTGCGCTGCCATCATTTGAAAATCGGTCCCCACGCTGGATAGCTAAAGATGATTTCAACTGACGAGTGAAAATGAATCAGCTTTAGTCTCTGCCACTCATCAGGTCAATCCTTTCACTCCAGACCCTAGCACACTATTAATATAACATAGATGATTCATACCAAGAGCTAGATTCATGTCAGAATTAACAGTCCATTTACACAGGAGCCTTCTGTGTTTGTCAGAAGTACAGCTCATGTGCTTCACTAAATAAAAGACACACAACTGGGGCAGATCTTGCCTTTCTCAGTCCTCACTCAGGCAAAATTCACTCTCAAGAGTAAAAAAGTAGAGGGACTGGCTCTTGATTTTTCAAATAAATGAACTCCCTGGCTGTCTATAGAAGTCACCAACTTCCAGTTATGAACAGACAATAATAATAATATATTCTAGTCTTGGGTAAAATACTTTACACTCATTTACTATCTGTTATAGAAGGGGTGATATTATTATTCTCTAGACCACAGGACCTGGAGTGGACTCCTCAATTCTATTCTCAACTCTGCCGGTGATCTATGTGACCTTACGTAAGGGCCACAGGAGGATTTCATATTAGCTCCAAAAATTAGTTCAGCCGGGAAAGCATGTTTGTTACCTTTTCTTTTATCCTTAATGTCAAACCCCGGCATTTGCGCTGTCCCTCGAACAAACAGTGCAGTAGCAAAGGAGTAAGAGTGGTACAGTGACTCTAAGGCCTGGTCTACACTACGCTGTTAAACCAATTTTAACAGCGTTAAATCGATTTAACGCAGCACCCGTCCACACTACACTGCTCTTTATATCGATTTAAAGGGCTCTTTAAATCGATTTCTGTACTCCTACAAAACGAGAGGAGTAATGCTAAAATCGATATTACTATATCGGATTAGGGTTAGTGTGGACGCAAATCGACGTTATTGGCCTCATTATTTTACAGTAGCTACCCACAGTGCACCGCTCCAGAAATCGACGCTAGCCTCGGACCATGGATGCACACCACCGAATTAATGTGCCTAGTGTGGACGCACACAATCGACTTTATAATATCTGTTTTATAAAATCGGTTTAAGCTAATTCGAATGTATCCTGTAGTGTAGACGTAGCCAAACAGAGCGCAACTGAAGACGCTTCATGCAAATATTTGCAGAGCCTGAGTTTTCATTGCTTCATTGCTCCACAAGTTGGCGGTTATTTGCAAATAATTTAAGGACCTCTATGTGATCACGTATTTTCTCCAAGCTACAGCACTTTTCAATTGTAACAGCATGATGGCAACACAGCGATGGGAAATATCGTTTAAATCCTTACTGATGGTGGTGATATTTTTGTCACTTTGTAGGAAGAAGAGAAGGGAACAATATGGGAAGAGTAGAAAATAGGTAGGTAAAATAGTGCCATCTAGTGTTACATTGCAGCTGTTGCAAAAAAAATCCCTCATCACTAATAATCAGATTCTCAAAACAGCAAAATCTGTCCCTAAATTCTATATTTAGGAGATGAATACCTTTTCATGCATATTATGATCCACAGCAACCTTACACTCAAGTCAACTGGCAGATCACAGTGAACTCTGAGTAACAAAATTGAGGATGAACCTGCTGAAAAGCCTATAACAAATTGCCATGTTGCCAAATGTGTGTGTGTGTGTGAGAGAGAGAGATTAGATCAAACCAGCCGAAATCCTTTTAACTGTAACTTTAGATACATCTGAACCCAGGTTTTCTCCAATGAATATTTTGGTACTCAATGAAGGAATTGAAATCTATTTCTGATATGTTAGACTATTATAAATGTGTAGTAACTGTTGAATGGCAGATTTACACCAGTGTAAATGAGATCAGAATCTGGCCTTAATCAATGTTGGACAGCGTAAAACCTTGGCCATGGAATACATTGTCAGAGCAATCCTAAAGAGTGTGAGGAAGAAAGGAAATATTGTATTACCGTAGTACCAATGAGCCCCGGTCATGGGCCAGGACCCCAGTGTGTTCGGTGCTGTACAAACACACAACAAAGACACAGTCCCTGCCCCAGAGATGAAAGGTATTTGGAAGGGTTTCTAGAGCAAGGGAGGCAGCATGCTGGCTTGTCACCTAAGACAACCATGCAATTACACAAAGGACAGGAGCAAACCCATGTAAGAATTAGCAAGAAAGAGTGCATGGTGCTTAATGTAAGGGGGCTGAGAAAATCAGCCCTGCACCAGCATCACTGCATCGAGCAGGAGGCTGTTGGATATGATGGGGATCTTGTTTAGATACTTGTTATGCCATTAAGGAGAAGGAGAAAGTTTGCTACCTAAGTGGAGATGGGCTCATGCCACAAAGTTTGGACATAGATTTTAACCTCCTGTAAAACCTGAGGAGTGTGGTTTGGATCCCGAGTTTTGGTCCAGGTGGAAGACCCACCAGCCAGACCCATTCCCTTCTAGCCAATGAATATATGGTACAATAGGTGGCTAATGAATATATTAAGTTTAGAATCACACTTGCAAAGTGTGCACATTTCTGCAGACCCTTTAAGACTGTAGAGCTGCCCCAGATGGGTGGTGATTTCCTGAGCTGTTTCAGCCACGATAGTGCACTGATAGTTTCAGACATCTTTTATTTCCTGTTGCTCTAATCCCAGTAATCCAAAACAGACTGTGTTTCCTGTTTGACCTGATGCAACTCCTTGGAGCGCTCTGCATCTCATCATTTGAGAGCATTTGCCTTTCTCTGTAACTGAATAATTCCCATTTACCTCTAGCTTACTGAGCTCTCTGGAAAAGCCAACCTGCGATGCTATTTTTGCTGATATATTAGGCCCAGCTCCTCAAAAGTATTTAGGCACCTAATTTCCATTGATTTCAATAGGCATGAGATGATGGGTCTTAGAGAATTTGGACCCAATCCTGCAAACCTCTGCACATGTGTGACATTACACATGTGACTACTCCCACTGATTTCTGATCAGTATCAGCCCCACTTCACCATAGTATCTGAGTGCTTTGCAAGCTTTAATGTGTTTGTCTTCCAACACCCCTGGGAAGAGTATTATTATCCCTTATTTCAGCTGGGGAACTGAGGCACACAGATGAGTTACTGGGAGTTAGATACCCAAATACCTGAAGATCTGGGTTGAAGTCACTTGCCCAGAGCTGACAGGAAACCTGTTGCAGAGCATGGGTTGCCTCAGCATAGGTTACCTTGCTCCCTCTATGCATCGTGGAAAGAAAATCAAGCAGGGGAGGAGGGGAAGGTGCCCCAGTGCCTGGCATCAGCCCCCCATCATGCACTGGGGGAAGGGAAGATGCCCCCAATGCAGGGCTGTAGCCCCCCATCTTGAACTGGGGGAAGGGAAGGTGCCCCCAATGCAGGGCTGCAGCCCCCCACCATGCACTGGAGGAAGGGAAGATGCCCCCAATGTAGGGCTGTAGCCCCCCATCGTGCACTGGGAGAGGGGAAGGTGCCCCCAATGCAGGGTTGCAACCCCCCATCATGCACTGGGGGAGGGGAAGGCACCCCCAATGCAGGGCTGTAGCCTCCCATCATGCACTGAGGGAGGGGAAGGCGCCCCCAATGCAGGGTTGCAGCCCCCATCATGCCCTGGGGGAGGGGAAGGGGCCCCCAGTGCAGGGTGCAGCCCCCCATCATGCACAGAGAGGAGCAGATCCCCCGACCCACGACTAACCCCCTTTCCAGCAAGCGGGGACAGGACCCTTTTTCCGGTGCTGCCCCGGGGCTAACCCAGCCCGGCCGCGGACAGCGCCCCCCGGCGGAAAGCGGAGCCGAGGGCGTCTTGCGGCAGCCCCAGGTGCGGCTCCTTAGGGACGCTGCGTCCGAGCTGCTCAGCGCCGGCGGAGGAGTGACCCCCGGGAGTCTCCAAGCTGCTCTCTCCCGCCCTGCGCCGCGTCTTCGGGGGGAAGGAGACACCTGTCCCGGGCTCCCTGCTGCCCCTCCCCCAGCTGAGCCAGGTAACCTCCTCCCCCCCCCTCCAGAGGGGGTGAGCAGGCCCCCACTTCTCATCTCCCTCCGCCAGTGTGTCCTGGGGGGCGCATATCGTATTCTCTATTGACTCCTGCACCCCCCCCCATCATAGGGGAGCCAAGCACTTTTGGGGGGGGACTTCTAGGGCACCCCCATTGCACCTCTCTGGAGTCCTGCACCACCAGAGTCATAAGTGAGCAATGGACACCCCGGAAGGACTGCTACTGCCCCTTCTTGTGTTTCTGGGGCCTCCCAGAGCAGCTCACCCCCTGGTGAGAAGTGTACCCCTCCATTGTACCCTCTGGGGGCTTCCACTGTGGCCACCCCCAAAAATACAGCTGGTGAGCTCTGTGTTACCTGGGGGGAGGTATTGAGTGCCCTCTGCTCCCTGAGGCTGTCAGAGCAGCTAGCCACTGTCACCAAAATACCCCACAGGTGAGCAGTGCCCCCCCCCCGACTCCCACATTCCTCCCCAAAGGAACGGCCAGTCCTGTTACCTGGGGCAGTTAATGGAGCAAGGGAAGCTCTCTTCCCCTCCCCCCCCCCACAACTTAGGTGCTCCCTTGCCTTGTTGGACCTGAGTGGCAGCTGATTTGCTTTGAGACCTCACAGATGGCGGAGCACGTTTCCGAGGAAGAGGAGCAGCAGCACCGGGTGCCTCTGTTGGTGACCCCCGTGCCTGAGGTGCTGGGAGATGTCCTGAGCGAGCAGTTTGGCCCCCTCCCTTTCATGGCAGCCATCACCAGGATGAAGAGGCAGCCCTCGGGGCACTACCTCTCCACCGAGAACCTGGAGGAGGTCTTGGAGAGGAGACAGGTGGCTAACGCCAAGGAGAGAGAGAGGGTAAGCGGGGTGCACATGCCGCAGGGCCTCTTGTTTTCCATCAAAAATAAACAGCTGCTTTTTGTTCTTAAAGCTTCAGTGGGGCAAATAAGCTGTTGGCGAGTCAACTGGAGAATTGGGCAGTTGGGGGAAATGAGTCTGAACTTCTCCATATTGTTCCTGTAACATTCCAATGTGATCCAGGGAGCTGGGCTCATGGTGGGAACAAGAGGTCCTGATCCAGGACTACAGAACTTCTCACCTCAGTCTGGGCTTCAAACACCCCAAATCGTGGAGGGATGCTGATACAAAATTTCAGTTTTGGCTCAACTCTTCGCTACAGGGTGCAATTAATTATTAGCTTCTAGCTCTTCTTTGGCTTCTGTGGCGATCTCTAAATTATTATTCAATGCTTCTGTCGGGGTGATGCCGTAAAGTCACAGTCAGCTCTGGCGCCTGTTGTGCTAGGTCAGGGGTGGGAAAACTCGGTATGGAAATTGTATGGGGGGGCATGGATACTCACAAAACTGGGGGTTGGGGTTTGGGAGGGGGTGAGGGCTCCAGCAGGGGTTGTGGGCTCTGAGGTGGGGCCAGAAATGAGGAGTTCAGGGTGCGGGTGTGTGTGAGTGAGGGCTCTGGCTGGGGGTGTCAGGGCTGGCTCTAGGCACTAGCGCTCCAAGTACGTGTTTGAGCCAGCACTCCAGCTCCTTTTTTTTTTGTTGCTTGGGGCGCAAAAAGCTGGGAGCCGGCCCTGAGCGGAGGTGAGCTGCGGCGGTGGGGGGTGTGGGGAGGGCCGCAGGAAGCAACCCTGTGGGGGGAGGGAGGCAGAGGCACCGCTCCCCCCCCAGCTCACCTCCCTTCCCCTCCACTACCACCTGCTCCACGAGCGTGCCACTGCTCCACTTCTCCCCCCTCTCTCCCAGGCTTGCCACGTGAATCAGCTGTTTTGCAGCAAGCCTGGGGAGAAGCGGAGCAGCAGTGGCACACTCGGGGGAGCAGGCACTCCCCGCCGCCCCCGAGTGTGCAGCGGTGGGGGCGGCGGGGAGGGCTGCAAGAAGTAAGCCGGGGGTGGGGGGCGCTGGCCCTGCCCCAACTCCACCCCTTCCGCACCCCATTCCAACCCCTTCTCCAAATCTCAAGCCCTGCCTCCTCTCCCGGGCGCGCCACGGCTCTGGAGGGATAGGAGGGGGAATGTGGCACGCCCAGGGAAGGAGGTGGGGCTGGGGATTTGGAGAAGGGATTGGAATGGGACGGGGAGGGGTTCGAGTTGGGGCAGGACCAGGGGGGCACGGGAAGAATTTTTTACGTGGGGTGGTAAAAAACTTGGAGCTAGCCCAGGGGAGTGTGGGTTCTGGGGTTGGGATGAAGGGTTGGGGGAGCAGAAGGGTGCTCCAGGCTGGGACCAAGGGGTTCAGAGGTGAGGAGGGCATCAGGGCTGGGGCAGGGGGTTGCAGTGCAGCAGGGTGTCCAGCGTGAAGGCTCCAGGCGGCATTTACCTCAAGCAGCTCCCAGAAGCAGCATCATGTCCCCCTCCATTTCCTACGTGGAGGCGCAGCCGGGCGGTCCTGTGCGCTGCCCTGTCCGCAGGTGCCACTCCTGCAGCTCCCATTGGTTGTGGTTCCCTGCTCCCTAGCAGGAGCTCAGGGGCTGGATTAAAATGCCTGAGGGGCAGGATGCAGTCCTGGAGCTATAGTTTGTCCACCCCTGTGCTGGTGCTGCCGGACATGACGACAGTCCTTGCTCTAAAGAACTTAGAAGGTAAGAGTGAGGTTCTTTTCCCTCTCCTTTTGGAATGACTTCCCCCAGCCCCAAACCAATGAAGCTTCCTAACTCTCCCTGTGCGGCCTTCTTCAAATTAATCAGATCAGCTACTGTAGCCATGCTACAGTAGCAGCTCCATGCACAGAGCTACTCCTCAAATGAATGGGAACTCTACACCTGGAGCAGTTACAAAAGACGGCCCATGACATGGGAAAGTTGTCACAGTTCAGCAACAGGTGTGATTTGAATGCTTGTGAAAGTGACTCTTATCTGCAAATGAGGAGTGTACACTTATGAATTCTAGATAACCTATCCAAATAGATTTCAGAGTAGCAGCCGTGTTAGTCTGTATCCGCAAAAAGAACAAGAGTACTTGTGGCACCTTAGAGACTAACAAATTTATTTCAGCATGAGCTTTTGTGAGCTACAGCTCACTTCTTCAGATGCACAGAATGGAACACACAGACAGGAGATATTTATACATACAGAGAACATGAAAAGATGGAAGTATGCATACCAACAGGAAAAGTCTAATCAATTGAGATGAGCTATCGTCAGCAGGGGAGAAAATTTTTTTTGAAGTGATAATTAAGATGACCCATAGAAGGTGTGAGGAGAACTTCATAGGGAAATAGATTCAATTAGTGTAATGACCCAACCATTCCCAGTCTCTGTTAAGGCCTGAGTTAATTGTGTCTAATTTGCATATTAATTTGAGTTCAGCAGTCTCTCTTTGGAGTCTGTTTCTGAAGTTTTTTTTGTTGCAAAACTGCCACCTTCAAGTCTGTCACTGAGTGGTTAGAGAGGTTCAAGTGTTCTCCCACTGGTTTTTGAATGTTATGATTCCTGATGTCAGATTTGTGTTCATTTATTCTTTTGCAAAGAGACTGTCCGGTTTGGCCAATGTACATGGCAGAGGGGCATTGCTGGCACATGATGGCATATATCACGTTGGTAGATGTGCAGGTGAACAAATCCCTGATGGCGTGGTTGATGTGATGGTGTCACTTGAATCGATATGTGGACAGAGCTGGCATCGGGCTTTGTTGCAAGGATAGGTCCCTGGGTTAGTGTTTATGTTGTATGGTGTGCGGCTGCTGGTGAGTATTTGTTTCAGGTTAGGTGGCTGGGTGATCAGCGCTTGTGGAACATATTTGCAAGCTTGCTTGTTGCTGCAAAAGAACCTGTTTTTGGAAGACCTAGGTCACAGTGTACAAGCAACACTAGATATTTGGCTCATCACCTACTCTGTCAAAGTTTGCTCAGGGTAAATAATGTTATGGTTTCAGTGCAAAAGACTCTGATGCAACAAAATGACCAAGTTATGAACAAAAAGTTAAGAAATTCAAAATGCACATCATGGCAACTCTAGATTGGCACCGTACCAAGTATAGACTGAGGCGAGAGAACTGAAAGGATGCGCAATGTCAATGCAAAATGCATTTGGCAGGTGAGTTTCAAATAATGGCATGCTGATGGAAGTGCACCCTACCAGAATGCTGTGATGCATCTGGATGGTTCGAGTGGTCAGTAAACACAGCTGCAACATGTGCAGTAGGCAGTTACTTTCAAACATTCTCACATAACTAACTGCTAACACAACTTGGGCGAATGTGCCTAAGGTCCTTGCCCTCAGCTGGAGTCAGATCCTGTGCATGCTTCTGCACCAGTAGTCCCTTTGGGTTCAGCGGAACTACTCAAAGTTACTTGCTTGTGTAAAGGTGTCTATAGTCTTGTGACCTAAGGCCCAGATTTTTCGAGGTGTTTCTGCACAGTCAGTGTTGCCCCGCTAAACCGATTTAGGAGCCTCAGTCCCCTTTTCAAAAGGGAGTTAGGCCCATAGGCTTAACTCCCATTGGCCATTAATAGGATTTTGGTTCTAAGTATCTAAATCCTTTTGAAAATGAGACTGGGGCTTCTAAATCAGTTTAGCATTGCAAGGCTGAGCGGAGCAACACCTAACTATCTTTAAAAATCTGGACCTGATGAGCTTAAAGCTTTTACATCGGAATTGCAGTAGTCAGGCCAGTGACTCGTCTTGGGCATCTTAGGCATTCTGTTCTATAGACCTTCTTGTTTAATGCTGCAGCACCCCCAGAACCAATGCCCTCAGCTTTGCTATTTGATCACAACTGTGTGGTTACTTTCATTTTTCCCAAGATACGCAGGTGATGGATTATCCCACATACAGTTACTAATTCAGTTGCACTTTACATTGAGGTTCCATTAATAAAGGGTTAATCAATGACTGATGCATGTGGTAGATGGCACATCAATGGAAGGTATTACAGATGGTTACAAGCCACCTATCCATGTGTTAGACTCTACAACCCTCGATTAAGCGGTTATTAAAACTTCATTTAATCTTTTCATAAAGGGCAGCCAATTATTCTTAATGCAGAATGTAACTGATCTATCCGTTTTAAAAATGAGCTGCCTTTAAAAGTTTCTACTTTTCACCACTGGGTGGATGGAGTTCTGCACCTAATGGGCTGAATTTTGTGTAATTTCCTCTTCAATATCTTTGATAGATAAAAAACTTGAACAGTGGCTTCTCAAAGCTGAAGACCATCGTGCCACTGATACCTAAAGACCGGAAGCCTAGTAAGGTTGACACCCTTAAAGCAGCCACTGAATATATACGCCTGCTCCACTTGATTTTGGAAGAAACTGGAGGCTTTGAGGTACACAAGAACCTTCCCCTCTCTGTGTAATAAATCTGTAGTTCTTACAAGGAGTCTTGGTACCAGCATGTATGTGAATGCAACTTAATGACTCTTAATGTAATCACTAACATCCAACCAAAATTTGCGCTTAATTCATGAGTATTGTGCATTCAATATTTAATATAATATGTGTTAAAACAGCATGCCTCCTTTCTACCTGTCCCTTTTACTTCACAGACTTCTAATAGCAAAATAAAGCAGCACTTTAGCAATTGGAAAGCTGCCATTTTTAATGTTAAATGTACTGGTCATCTCTCCCTGCCATAAGTGCTTCCTGTCAGTTACTCATTTACAGGAATAAAAAGTAGCCGGGTTATGAAACAAACCTTTCTTGTGAGCGAAGTAATGACCTTACAGCTATAATCCTTGGGAGCTGCGTGAAAGCTCTTAGATGAACTTTTTTGTTGGAAAATGCAAGTTTTTATTAAATAATTGTTTTGCAAGAGAAGAATTTTGTTTTTTGCCTTCTGGACACTGAAAAATGTGTTTGGTTTTTAACCCTGTCTCTCCCTCCCACCCTGTAAATGGGGATGGGGAGTAGAGTGATCAGAGAGCAAGTGTGAAAAATTGGGATGGGATTGGGGGTAATAGGCATCTATAGAAGTCTAAGCTCCAAATATCAGGACCATCCCTATAAAATCAGAATGTCTGGTCACCCTAGGTGGGACAGGGAGATAGAAAACTGAAAATGAAGAAAAAGTCACTGAAACTATGTACGTGGAGGGGAGGGAAGTCAGCTAAAGTAACTTCTTTTACTTTTTCTTACACTTCCCTTCCACTTTTCAAGTGGAAAAAGTAAAAGGGAGGATGGGTTCCCACACACACACACACTTTCAGTTTACTTTTATCCAGTGGCAAAAAAGAAGAGAAGGAGGTGGAATTCCAGTGCCCAAACTTTTTGATTTTTTTCCCAGCCACTGAAAAGCTAAATTTTTTTTATTTGAAATAAAAACTGAAGTTTTGAAACTTTTTCTATTTTTTCTAGTTTTTTTCCCCCGGGGCTCGGGAAATGGAGGGGATCTCAATCCCCTGCCTCCCTTCTCCTGGCTTTAGTCCTTCAGTCTTTTAGATTTGGAGGTAGCTTCCACATTGGCTACTCTGAAAATACTTTGCTGGAGCTTTCGGGAAGGTAAGTGAGCCCGGTGAGGGTTTGTATGAAGAAGGCTGCAGAATGGAGCAGAAAGCTGCAGAAACACTGAGCCGGTGTGCTAGGGTTGGCCCTCCAGTGTTTTTTATGCACTGCAGCATTTTGTCATGAGCTGCAAGTATCTTTGAGGGAAGTCATAAAACTCTGCATATGTATAAAGGAGTTTAAGCTGGCATAATTTACATGCTAAGGATCTGGAAGAAGGTCTACTTTGAAGCAAGTGGGTAGTCTACTTTCAGTTCCATGTTCTTGCACTCGCCTCTCTCCTGGTAATTGAGCTGCACAGACTCCTCTGTGCCCAATTTAAGGCTGAGCCCAACCCAGAGGTGATATGCACCTGAGGAGTGAGAGTTTTGATGTCCGTATCTGCATAACCTGTATGCTGTAGGGGCTAGAACAGAGGTGGGCAAACTATGGCCCATGGGACAGTCTAGCCTGGCCCTTGAGCTCCAGGACGGGGAGGCTAGCCCCTGGCCCCTCCCCTGCTGTTCCCCCCCCCTCCTGCAGCCTCAGCTCACCATGCTGCCAGCGCTCTGACTGGCATGGCTGCCAGTCCTGCTGATCCGAGCGGCATGGTAAGGGGGCAAGGAGTGGGGGGGAAGTTGGATAAGGGGCAGGGGGCAGTCAGGGGACAAGGGGCAGTTGGATGGGGTGGAGGTTGGGGGGACAGTCAGGGGACGGCGAACAGAGAGGGTGGATGGGGGCGGTCCCAGGGGAGCTGTTAGGGACAGGGGGTCCCAGGAGGGTGCAGTCAGGGGACAAGGAGTGGGGGGGGTTGGATGGGTTGGGGTTGTGAGGGAGGCAGTCAGGGTGGGAAGTGGGAGGGGGGCAGATAGGGGACAGGGGCCTGGCTGTTTGGGGAGGCGCAGCCTTCTCTACCCGGCCCCCCATACTGTTTCGGAACCCCGATGTGGCGCTCGGGCCAAAAAGTTTGCCCACCCCTGAGCTAGAATATGGTATAACTTATCCTCTGGAATCCTTCTAGCATTTCTCAGACTCTGTGAAGACACCTCCAGCCCACATCTCTCATATTTAAGGTTACAGAGATTCTCTCTGTTTTAGTCCTTCCTGGGCTCCTGTATAGCAGCTGCCACCCTCTGGTTCTTAAGAAGGCCAGTTGGTTTGGCTTCTTCATACTGGTTTTGATATGTAATGGCTTACTGCAGTAGTGACCAATGCAATGCCTTGTTTGAGGGATAGTTACCTAAGTTGTCCTGTCTTTACGCTGCCTTCTGTTGCTTCTAGAAATTGGAAGACCCTGTTGATCAGGAGTTAGCCAGCAGCGTTTCCATGCCAGTCTCCTTAGAGGAAGGTTTTGGGGGAAATGCCCTGCCACAGAGCGCCGGCTGTTATATCAGGACTGAAAACGACATGAGCGTAGCTTGGACAAGCAATGTAATGGAGAACCCTGTATATGTTTGGGGCCGGAGCATCCTTCCTTCTTACTTGGGGATCGTACAAATCCAGAAGAATGGAAGACTGGTAAGAGAAAATGTCTGAGTTTAATAGAAGTGGGGAGGGACTTCAAGAGGCCATCTAGTTCATACCCCTATGCTGAGGCAGGATAACACATACACCATCCCTAGATGTAGCATTCTAGCCTTATTTTTTGACCTATAGAGTCCTATATAGCCTGCAATCTTCCTACCTGGGAGATTTCTCTCCTTGTGTGAAAGAAAGCAGGTGTGGCTCTATTGAAATGTCCTTAAGTTGCAATTTTCTCCTTTGCCTGTTGGTCCAGAATAGCTTGAGTCTGTTGACCTCTAGGGCATGTTGCAAGTTCCACCTTTTGTCACAGACATCCAGAGAAGGCTTGGGTTTGGGCAGTTAGAGGGTGGGGGATTTTTGTTGAATTTAATTGCCTCGGCTGGCTGGCTTTATGTTTTTTAGCTTTGGGTTTTTGGAACACTTTTACGAGTTCTTGTAGTTCAAATTTTGCGAGTATGTTTAGATCTCAGGCATCTAACAAGTGAAACCAACATTATGAACTTGTCTGCCTAAATTAGGCACCTAAATAAATGGGTTCATCCCAGAGGTGCAGTGCATATGTGCTTCCCCATGACTTTAACAAACTGGATGCTCAGTAATTCTGAAAATCCAGCTATCCAATGAAGCACCCTTGTTTTAGAGCAGGGGTCGGCAACCTTTTAAGAAGTGCTGTGCCGAGTCTTCATTTATTCACTCTGATTTAAGGTTTCGCATGCCAGTAATACATTTTGACATTTTTAGAAGGTCTCTTTCTATAAGTCTGTAATATTTACTTTACATACAACAATATTTTAATTATATAAGATTTTTACAATGTTTAAGAAGCTTCATTTAAAATTAAATTAAAATGCAGAGCCCCCCGGACCGGTGGCCAGGACCCGGGCAGTGTGAGTGCCACTGAAAATCAGCATGCATGCCACCTTTGGCATGCGTGCCATAGGTTGCCTACCCCTGCTTTAGAGCATAAGAGGATTTAAATATGATACATCCTTGTTTAACATCAGGCTTCTGTGTTGCTCCATCCCAAGACCCTTATTGTGAAGATCACCGTGTGGGAAAAGATCCTTTTTTAAAGTGCGGTAATCGTTAAAATAACACAGGGAGGGCATTGTCCATTGGCCAGGCCACCAAGAAAGCTGCAAAGCTGGTTTCCAATCTTGTAATTTAGAGTTGTACAAAGTAGACAGTAGTTCACACAAACAACTACTTGGCTGCAGGCAACTCTGTTTTATCTATAGTTGTAACAGACAAGAGCATAAGAGGAAGCTTCAGATATTGATTCTGAATACGACTTGCTTCTTTTAGCTGATGCTTTAATATCCTTTTTTATGAAGGAATGTGAAACTAATTGCAAACCCTCTAGTTTTTCTAGTATTTATAGAGCTCAGGTCTGATATAGGCTTGTGCACTTCTTTTTAAGAACTGTCCTGCAGCAGTTGTTTTCAAATTTTTATTTAATACAATTCTCAGAAGCAACTTAATGAATATCCTTGAATAAAGTGTCCGAATTTCTTTTTTTAAAGGTGTATCAAACAAATCACTAAAATGACAAGCTCTCCTGACTAGTCTGAAGTAAGTTGTCTGTACTATCTAATAACCTGGCGCAGGGCATTTTTAGTTTATTTGCTGTCCAATTATAGTGTACAAATCTTAATGCTACAAATCCTTGTGCAGTACTCAGTGGGAAAGCACAGGGTGGCTGATGTCCATAGGAGTGGAGGCTCTGGGCCAGATTCTGGAGCTATTGCTGATTTATGCAGGCTGAGGATTGAGCCCCATGTGTGGCTACAGGAAAGATGAATTTGAAGGTATTTCCTCTTCCCTGTATTAGCATGCCTCCTGCACCTGCCCCTTTGCAATTATTGAGGGTAAAAATCAAGGGATGGCATGAAAGTGGAGAGGTGACAAGGAATGATCCCCATCATAAATAAACCTAGGTAAGCCTTTGAGGCTGTCAAAGTTCTGCAGTTTCTTTTTTTGAGCTCCTTCCTCTGAAGCACCAGGGTTGGCCATGACTGGAGATGGGACACTGGACCAGGAAAGTCAGTGCTCTGATGTGGCACTGAGCATTCTCTCAGGAGGTTGGCTGGCTGATTTTTTGCTCATATACTCAGGGTCTTTGATCTCTATAAGAGGGGTTGGGAACGAATTTCCCCCCAGGTCATACTGGCAGTGATCTTGGGAGGTTTTTGTCTTTCCTCTGCAGCGTGAGGGTCATCAGAACGGCCATACTGGGTCAGATCAAAGGTCCATCTAGCCCAGTATCCTGTCTTCCAACAAAGGCCAATGCCAGGTGCTTCAGAGGGAATGAACAGAACAGGTAATCATCAAGTGATCCATCCCCTGTTGCCCATTCCCAGCTTCTGCCAAACAGAGGCTAGGGACACCACCTCTGCCCCTGTGGCTTCCCAAGAATATCTGGGTATATCTCACTTAATAATTTCAGGGGCATGATGTGCCCCAGTCCCTCCTGTTCTCTGCCTGTGTCATAGAACAGTCTAATCTCCTGTGAGCTGTAATCTTTTGGTCATTGGGTTTAGTGATCTATGATCCACAGGCGGTCAGACTGGATGATCTGGCCTTAAACTCTAACTCTTGACAAGCACTGCCACTAGAAATTTTTTTCATTGCCAGGTAACTTCGCTTGGTAAAACTGCTCCAAGTTATAGTCTCTTAACTGCACTGTCTTTCAGGTGCCAAACACTATGGATACGCTGATGATCTTCTTTTCAAGTGAGATTTAATGAAAACTTAAGTTTCCCTGAATGGGTGGTTTATTTTATTTTATTTTTTTGCTTTACAAAAACTTTATTTTAAAAAATAATCAATAAACTACCAGAAGCTGCATATTCTCTCCAGCTTATGTTTTTTTTTTCCCCACTCTTGAAGCCTGATCTTAGTCTTATTTCGCAAAAGAAACTTTTGCCTAATGGCTAGCAGGTGCACAGATGTGCACAGAAATAAGTAGAGCTGGTCGAAAAAAAATTTTTTTTTATTTTACAAAGGTTTTTGCTGGAAAATGCAGATTTATTGAGATGAGGAACAAAAACGAATTTTGAAATATCCATTTGTCATGAAATAGATTTTTTTTTTTCCTAGCCAACCCTAGAAATAACAAAAGGGGTGAATGAAAACAGCTCTCATTATTTTGGTGCAAATCTGTGTGTAGGCAAACATTAACATAGGAAACAAATGGACTTGTGTTATAAAAACTTCCTCCTTTTATATACAAGTAGTTTCTGTCCTCTGAATTCCTCAATGAACTTTTCATCTTTAAACTGAGATGCAATTACAAACCAGCATTTAAGCCTAGATTTTCAGAACTGGCTCCTGATTTTTGGGTGCTGTAGTTTTGGGGATCCCGTCTCTTAAAACACCCTGGCCTGTCTTCTCAGAAGAGATGAGCTGCTGAGCAGCTTCAAGGCTTACTGATTTCAGATAAAATACATTGCTCAGAGCTCCTAAAAATCATCCTTCAAGCATCCCAAATTGGGGAAATGATTCTTCCTAGAGCCAGGGGCATGGGGTAGGGATGTGTGTATGATGGTACATACTGCCTATCTGAAGAGGTAACAAAGGGCATAACTCTCTTGTAAGGGAGACAGCAAGAATAAATAGCTATTTGACTGCTGGCGTGTTCTGGTACAGAAAGCAGAGGACAAGAGGGACCTGTGCGACTTTGTTCTAACCCTGTCTGACATTACCTTTCTGCAGCTTTGGACAAATGAGTTAATCAATTGTATCTCCATTGGTACATCTGTAAAATGCAGATAATTCCTCTATTATGGGGTGTAAGGCTTAATTAGTATCTTACATCTTCAAAGTTTTTTTATTTTTATTTTTTTACAAGTATTAAGGATTAGTAGTATGTAAAGTGAGTAAACAGTCTGAATATTACTTGTACTCCAGGGCCATCCTGAGGCCTGATAGGACAGAGACCCCGCGGTGCTAGGTACTGTACCTAATCTCACAATCCCTGCCCCCGAAGAGAAACATGCTCAGCATTGGCCTAGCTCCACTTGCACGGAAGTCAACGGGAACTCTACCTTTGACGTCCAAGTGAGCAGAGTGAGGCCAAAGCTGAGCGCTTTTGAAAATCTCCCCCCCACTACAATGTAGTGGTTAGAACAGGGGCTCAGCAGCTTCGGGCTCCGAAAATCTAAGGCTGTGTCTACGCTGTGAGCTAGGGCTGTGACTCCCCTGCTCACATTCAGCTAGTGCAAGTGTAAATATTGTAGCCGCAGCAGAAGCATAGCGTAGCCGTGCTGAGAACAAACCTGCCTGAATGCGATGTCTCTGCTGCCAGTACCCATGGCTACGCTGCTATTTATACTTGTGCTAGTCATGGACACAAGCAGGAGAATTACACCGCTAGCTTGTAATATAGACTTGGTCCACAGGGATCCAGTGACAGAATTCGGCTAGGGCAAGAAACCATAACTTCTGTAAAGCTGAGAATATGCCCCCACCCCCAATCATGGGAGCACTAGAAAAGGGCCAAGTACCTTTCATCGCCAAGCGTTTTATCAATAGGAGCTGTTTTGTAATGATCTATCAAAGAGAACTTGCATTGCTCTGAGATCATGAGCTTTGTATAGATGGACTTGAGCCTTCTTCACCAGCCCCCAGCAAGCTGATGGAGTGTTTTAATCACACCAGCAACTTCTGGGCTGGAGCTTGTCAGCTGTTTAACGGCGCACAGGAACACTACGCAACTGTTTAGGAAGTGTGTGAAGAAACAGTCGTGGTTGACTAGAATGGGGAGAGGAAGGATGATCCTGGCAAGATGGAGCAGCTGCTACAGGACTCAATTAATAAAGAATTAAAGGGGGGGAATATAATTAATGTCAATTAACATGGGTTTATGGGAAATCTTTTTCTGATGATGTTACAAGTTCAGTTGATAAAGGTAATACGGTTGATGTAGTATTTAGGTTTCTGTAAGACATTGACTTGATACTGCAAAATATTGTAGAAAGAGCATAGCCAGCACATTGAGGGAAGTGATTATTCCACTCTATTCGGCACTGGTGAGGCCACACCTGGAGAATTGTTTCCAGTTTGGTCCCCCCACTACAGAAGGGATGTGGACAAATTGAAGAGTCCAGCAGAGGGCAACAAAAATTATTAGGAGGCTGGGGCACTTGACTTAAGAGGAGAGGCTGAGGGAACTGGGCTTACTTAGTCTGCAGAAGAGAAGAATGAGGGGGGATTTGATAGCAGCCTTCAGCTACCTGAAGGGGGGTTCCAAAGAGGATGGAGCTCGGCTGTTCTCAGGGGTGGCAGACAGAACAAGAAGCCATGGTCTCAAATTGCAGTGGGGGAGGTCTAGGCTGGATATTAGGAAATACTGTTTCACTAGGAGGGTGGTGAAGCACTGGAATGGGTTACCTAGGGAGGTGGTGGAATCTCCTTCCTTAGAGGTTTTTAAAGCCCGGCTTGACAGAGCCCTGGCTGGGATGATTTAGTTGGAGATTGGTCCTGCTTTGAGCAGGGGGTTGGACTGGATGACCTCTTGAGGTCCCTTCCAACCCTGATATTCTATTATTCTATTTTTTTATTTAAAAAAATCTAGAATGATATAAAATGAACATGGCATGTGTTAAACCTTGGCAGAGAGGTCTCACTGTAATTGTTAATGGTGAATCATCACTGGAGCAGGTGTGTTTCTAGTGGTTTCCCACAGGGATTGATTCTTGACCCTATGCTATTTAACACTTTTATTAATGACCTGGAAGAAAATATAATCACTGATCAAGTTTGCAGATAACACACAGATTGGGGGAGTGGTAAATAATGAAGAGGACAGGTCACGGATACTGAGCAATTTGGATTGTCTGGTAAGCTGGCTGCAAACAATGTGTTTTTAATATGGGTAAATGTATACATCTCGGAAACAAAGATATAGGCCATACTACATGGAGGACTTTATCTTGGGAAGCAGTCGCTCTGACAAAGATCTAGGGATCATGGTAGATAATCAGCAGAACATGAGCCCCAGTGCAATTCTGTGGCCAAAAAGGCTAATGCAATTTTTGGATGCATAAAAGGAATCACAAGTCAGGTTAGGTTGTTTTACCTCTATTTTACACTGGTGTAACCACAGCTGGAATACTGTGTCCTGCTCCGATGCCCATAGTTCAAAAACAATGTTGTTAAATGGAAGAGGGTCGATAGCGTCACAAGAATAATTAAAGGAGTAGCAAACGTGCTTAATAGTGAGAGACACGTAGAGCTTCGTTTATTGAGTTTAACAAAGAGAAAGTTAAGGGGCGACTTGATCACAGTTTAGAAGTAGCCAGCGTTTGAAAATGGGCTCTTCATCTAGCAGACGGCCCTAAAGTGATCCAATAGCTGGAAGTTGAAGCTAGGCAAATTCAAAGTGGAAACCAGATATAAATTTTTAACAGGAATCATTTTGGGCAGGCTCTATGTGCTGGCCTGAGTCATACAGGAGGTCAAACTAGATGATCACAACGGTCCCTTCTGGCCCTGGAATCTATTTTTGGGGCACTAGCCTATGACTTGGGAGATGTGGGTTGAATTACCTGCTCTGCCACAGACTTTGTGTGTGACCTCGGGCAAGTCACTTAGCCTCTGTGTGCCTCTGTCCTCTATCTGTAAAATGGGGATAACAGCACTGCCCTACCTTACAGTGGTGTTGAAGAAAAATACATTGAAGATGGAGCAGAGCTCAGATACTATGGTAATGGAGGAAAATATGAGTACCTTAAATAGAAAGGAGAAGCACCATCTACACAATTGAGCTCTGCTGACCTGAGTCTCTCTCCCCTCTTTAATATCGACAAAATGTCCATTAATTCTAGAGAGAGCGTGGCTGGCCTGACCCATGGTAGCTCAGTTCCCCTTTGGAAATAGAAGTGACTAGTCTAAAACCCTGATCACCTCTTCCCTGGGAGGTACATAGAACACCAGAGGTAAAATGCACCACAGGGCTTCATCTCCAACCAGAATTAACAGCCATTTTTACTGTACTAGACACAAAGCCCAAATCCTAGCTTTAGCTGCTGGATCTGAACTTGCTCATCGCCCAGGGTGGCTTGTGTGGAGGGTTATGGCATAACTTAACTTCCCGTCTATCTTCAGCGTTTATACTGCTACATGTCCCTGTAGTATCTTACCCTGATGGTGATCTAGATATGTCCTTCCAAGCCATAACTCATGCCCTCAGGTGCACATGGTTATGCATCTTCTGCAACAGGCCATCCAGCAAGGAGCTGCTTCACTCAGCAGCAGCACTACATGGTCTTGTAGCAGAGGTCACAACGTTCTCTGCTACCTGAATGGCCAATACGTTGCTGCTCCCAGCCAGCATGCAACTTGTGTTAGGCACTTCTCCTGTGCTTTACGTAGTGACATCATCTCAGCAACAGTGCAGCCAACTTGTGAGTGTTGCTTCAGGGAAAAGATCTTATTGCCATGATTATTTCCCAACGGCACTTCTCTAGAGATGGTGCAGGCTCTGAGGTCTTCTGAGTACATGTTCTCTTCTTGATCATAGAATATCAGGGTTGGAAGGGACCTTAGGAGATCATCTAGTCCAATCCCCAGACAGATTTTTACCCCAGTTTCCTAAATGGCCCCCTCAAGGATTGAACTCACAACGCTGGTTTTAGCAGGCCAATGCTCAAACCACTGAGCTATCCCCGCCACCTAAATCTTGGGCAGGATTTGAGGCTTTGATGTTGAAAAACAATAGCCGAGTTTAAAAAAAAAAAAAGAAAGTGGGGGAGGTGCATGTAAATAAGAGAGGGCAGTGCTAATTTGAAATCTTGTGGTGTAGCAATTTCCCTCTGCTAGAGCAGAATTGTTCCATAAGCTGATATTCCTACTGCTCTTACATCATGTCCCTTGGGAGACTATTCCACAATCTAACTCAGAGATAGGATTCTGGTTTTTTTTTCGACACACACACAAAAAAAACAAAACAGTAGACAAAACTCTTGGCTCTCGAAAGGTTTCGTTAATCTATGGCAGAGGGATTAATTGGATAGATGGATTTATATAAAAACATGGTAATAAAAATGCCTCATTGCATCATGTTTTCCACACTGCAGTAAGACAGAGCCTGTAAAGAGGACTGCAGTCCCTAGTCAATGCCCTGCTGTTGTGGACATATGCCACTAGAGGGTGCCCAGAATGCGTAGGGAGTTGGCCTTTTGTCATCAAAGGTATTGTCAAATAGATGCTTTCCCCTCCAACATCATGTGAGCCCTGGATTTAATTTTGATGCTAACGTAAGGAGGGTGGGAGGAAGTGAAGCCTCACTTCTGCATTCTCCCTCGCCTCCAGGTCTGTGTGGGAGCCCTAATTTTCTTCCAACTCTATGTCTGGGTGATATTGGCTGGAAAGTGGACTAGCAGGCAAGCGTGGTAAGGAAGCTGCTGCAGCTGACCTGTCAAATCAGAGAGACTGCAGGATGGATGGAACGAGCTCATCTGCTTAGCTGTTTTGATTGGGAAGGCACAGGAGAAGAGATTAGTCGCTGCAGACATTGGGTCTGGGAAACAGATGCTAGAAGATGCTTAGAGGTAAGCAATTTTGGACTAATGCAACTCCTCGCTCCTTCATCTGTTCTGTTTGTGTATCTACTATATATTTGCATAATTCAAGCCAAAGTTCCCTGCTCCTCGCTAAACCCACGCAGGTCTCTGAATGCCAATGTGGGTGGGAGACTTTGGACATAGTGATGTTGACGGTGTTTGAATTTAATTCCTGCAGGTATAACATGGTGCATTGTCTGCTGCCTTAGGTGGAGTCTCTCAAGGGCTAATAAGTGAATTCTTCAGGGCAAGTAAGATGAGAGTCTGCCTTGCTTGAAATGGATAATAATCTACAAGAGATTTTCCCCCGCCCATCTGACTGTGCTCCAAATGTCTGCAAAAGAAGATCTTGTTGCATATTTTAATGGGAATACAGGAGAGATTCCCCCCCTACCACCACCAATTGCTTTTATTTAGGGACAAAAAAAATTTTTTCATCTGGTGAGCCTGCTGTATGGCTTCCACATCATTTGATCTCAGGGAATCCCTCTTGTTTCCTAGGCAGCAATTCATGCTCTGACACTTGGCTGCAGAAGGGCTGGTCTCGGTGTTGTGGAGTGGCTGAAATGTTAAACCATTTGATGTTGAGACTAATACGAATGACTCACTGTACTGTTTATTTTGCATGTGCGGGTCTCTAGCCTTTTCCAGGGCAGTTAAGAGAGCGACTTTAAAATCACTGGTTTTATTATCCCGCCTGCATAATTTTTTTTTTTTTTTGAATATCTGGGTTTGCCTGTCCCACTGAATGCAAATCACTTTCTTTTGTCCTCCCCTTCTAAAAGCTTGATACATTTATCTCTGTGACACAGGGTCGCTACACATCTGCTTGCTTCTCTTCCCCACCCCCACTTCTTTACAGTTCTCCAAAGTACCATCAGATCAGCTGTTTCCCCACTGATCTAAACCGAAGATGTATAATGTGCCTGAATTTGGCACTTCATAGCATCCAAGTCTGTGGACAACCCTTTCCTAGAGGGGTCAGCACTCTGAGACATTACAAGTATGGTCGGAATTTTAAATGAAGCTATGTCTGCCCATTGATATCAGTACTTAATTATAGGTTTTTGTAAGTACTCAGCTATATGAAGTCACTTAGTGGAATATTTTAGGGTTCTCTGAAAATCTGTAAACTGGGGATATCTCTGCTGCTGCTGCTGCCTCGCCCATGCAGCTTGATTTTTCTATTAATTCATGGAAAACCATATCACAAAGTAGAATTGGAATCTCTGGTGCTCCCAGGTGCTGAATGTGGGGACTTTGAGGATGGAAACCAAAGTTTCTATGCACTGAAATACTGTATGTCTTACAGGTCTGGGTTACAAAGCCTATGTCTGCACAGTTAGCACCCACAACTCACCCTGATACGGCTTTGCAGGGTGTGTCAAAGGTGCAGGCTTGTGTGTAGTTTCAGGGGCTTTTACTACCATATCTTCTATTCTGAGGAAGTTTAGGGAACACTGATATAATGTCAGAATCTTCCTGTGTGCAGGCCTGCTGAGAGAAATTTATGTCCCTGGTACGTCATGTTTGCTACGTTTCACTTGCTGTAGATATTTGGGGAGGGGGAGGCGGCTGAGCCCAGTACAATTGTCCCCCCCCTTTTCCCCACTCTCATCAGCCTTGTCTACATGTCCTGTTCCACTGAATGGCACAAATTAGAGGTCCTAATTTTCCTAGCATAGTCAGTGCCACAGAGACAGGGTGTGTCGACAAGACTGCATGGGAAAGGAATGTGTTCTGTCAAGGTAGGGGACATGACCATGATAATAGTCTAAAGATGCATGTGCAACCTTTGGGAAATATTTATTTTCAGCAGAGCCTGAAGGACTTCGACAATGGAAGTTCAATCCCCTTGAAAGTAATGGGATCGTGGCACCAAGATCTCAAATACTTCTGGACATTTTGCCCTTCATCTTTCTGTATCAGAATCTTGTAGTCCAGATTAAAAAGAGAGTGGCGATTAAATTTAACCCTCTTCTATTCCAGTGCCCCTTAATTCATAATTTATGACAAATCTCACTCTCGCTGTGTCAATTCTTTGATCAGGCATGTAGATGTTACCTATTCACTTCTCAGTTTAGAAATAACTCATTTGCGCCTATCAAAAGGCCTGTTTCACAGCAACATAAATTCTCTTACGCCTTCTGAGTTAACAACAGGCAGGTGTGGCAGGGGATGAAAAATTTTGTAAATTAGTGTCAAATGAGGTTTTGGCGTCAAAATGCTCCAGAGAGTAAATTCAGCCAGACACAGGTATTTCTCTCTAACACATGACATGTGGGAACAGGTTGTTTGTGATAACCTGTCAGATGTGAACCGAGTGGCTGGAGTTTGGTCTGGATCTCCATCATCAGACCCATATTAATACATGAACCACCTCTTAGGAAGTAACCTGGCCAGTAGGGTTTTTACCGCAAAACAAGGGAGATGACTAATCAAAGTGTCAGGGCATTTGGGGCTTTCTCCTGAATTCTAATCACATACAATTGAAGTCAGGGAAGTAGTTGCATCTCCAGAGCTACAAAAACATAACTCCTCAGGTTATCCGGAGGCAGGGGCGGATTCAGGCCCCAGCACGCCAAGCATGTGCTTGGGGCGGCAAGCTGTGGGGGCGCTCTGCCAGCCCCACAAGGGCAGCAGGCAGGCTGCCTCTGGCGGTTTGCCTGCGGGAGGTCCGCTGAAGCCGCGGGACCAGCAGACCCTCTGCATGCAAACCACCGGAGGCAGGCAGCCTGCCTGCCATGCTTGGGGCGGCAAAATCCTTAGAGCCGCCCCTGTCCGGAGGGCCAGAGGTGAACATAGGTGTATGACCTTTAGAACAACTGAGAGGAAAAGGGTGGGGGATGTGTAGCCACTGATCTGCTGCTGCATCTTGGATATTCACTGTAGCTGGCAATCGAGAGTTGTGGTTTACATCTAGGTGATCAATATGCAGAACAAGAGGTCACTGATTCCGGGTTTGTTACTCAGCTCCCTTGTTTCTCTGAATCTCAGACTCCAAACAGATGGTAGCTGATTTTGTTTATAAAAGCCTATTCCCCACACCTCCTCCCCTGCTGATAAATATGGGGTGAGAAGCTAATATACAGTAAGCCCAGACTCCACACTCATGCAGCTTTTTATGGTAACTATTCTACAATTCTATTACACTAGTTCCTAGAGACCCCATTGTGTCTGGACAGCGCCTACCACTGGGGCTTCATGACTGGGCCCCTGAGTGCTCAATAATACAGTAATTAATGTTGTGCTAGTTGCTGGGTAAACACAGTCCTTGCCTCAAAGTGTACGGTCTTTACAGCTGAGACAGGCAGATGAAACAAATTGCAGGCATCAGTTAAACCTTGAGTCTCTGCTGATACTTAACAAGTGCAAGGGACCGCACACACGCTGCCTAGCCAGGAGATGACGGCACCAATCTAGTATTAAATACTTCTTTGGAACACCTTATATTTGCTTATTTGCTATGACAGTTTATACTTTTTATAATCTGTAGAACCAAGCTCCATGAGTAATTATGCAACTGACTACAGCTGCACAAATAGTGTTTCCAGAGGCGGCAAACCTACCAGCCGTGTGGGGTCAGGAGGGTGACTTCAAAAAGATTTATTGTGGGTTGCTCTAAAACCCAATTAAGCATAAAGTAACACATTTCAGGCATCTATTTATCCTCTGAATAAACTGAAGGTGCAATTTACCTTGGCCTGGCTGGTTCCCTTTAGCCCTTTTATGTGACTGCTTGGTCACTGCATTTGCACACATACATGGATGGTGGGTGATAGCCAGTGACTAAGTTGGCTTCGCATGGAATGGTAGACTATCAGGGTTGGAAAGGACCTCAGGAGGTCACCTAGTCCAACCCCCTGTTCAGAGCAGGACCAATCCCCAACTAAATCAATACTCCCAGGAATCTGAGCTCTTGAAACTCAAAACATGAATGAGTCTCTCAGGATACTCTTGTTCTTCTAGGTTTTACTGCAGATGTATGGTCAGGGCCAGATTTAAGAGGAATTCACTTCTTTGAGGCTACTGCTTAGCCACAGTGCTTCATAACTGGAGTCCTTCATCTACCAACAGGAGTAGAGGAGATAAACCTGGCTTTACCCTAGAGTTTTTGCTTGAAGTGCCACCAATCACAGGCCCAGACCAGTATGAGTTTGTAACTTGCTCCAGTCGCTAAGCTTGGGATTAATTTTCCAACCTTTAATGTATTGTGGTGTTGCAACTATGGTATGTTTCCCAGGCAAAAAAGATGTGAACAGGCTTTGCGGAGATCTACTCTATTGAAGAGTTGCCATCTTGGATTTTTGTGTCAATATGGCACCCACACCTCCCAACCTGCCAAGGCCCAAACGTAGCATGCAATGTGTGAGAGACTCAGAATGAGCGTTGCCCTGACTATTGATGCAGCAGAGTCAAAAGGTTGCATGGCATTCCTTCCTGTGGTATAAATGACTTATAAACGAATCATGAAAGATTCTTTATTTCTGAGGTAAATTTTCAGCAGTAACAGCGAGGAGATACCAGATGTATGTGGAACTTTGGGACTAAAGTGATGTCCCTCAAAACGAGGGACACTTGAGCAACAGGATTGGAGGAATGTCAAGCTGGTGAGTATCCTTGAGTGAGCGGAGGTGGCATCTTTCCTTCTCTTAAACCTTGTGCATCATGATGCTTCCTCTTCAACTGCTGTTCAGAATTCCTTCTACCTATGTAACCTCACAGCCGTTTGTTTTGTTTCAATCACATTTATCTTAAATCAGGTTTTCCTTTACCTTGTTCTTGGAATTTAACAATGAGCACTAAAATCTGTATGAGATATACTTTGCTGAATGAAGTTTGATGCAGTACACTGGGATATCTCAAAAGGCCAAACAGTCCTGCTTAGATAGTGTTTATATTGGTAGAGAATGGAGCAGGGGCTCCCAAATCAAAAGGGCCCTGATCTTGACAGGGGATTCTGGTTACTACACTACTTTTTCTCTATGTGCAGGAGAGAGGATTCTCCATTTTTCTCAGTGGGTGCTGGGCTCTTATGGAAAATTTGGTCACTTTCATTTAGGTTCTTAAAAGAATGCTGGGTTCTTTTTAAAATTTGGCCCTAATTGTGGGGTGCTGGGCACTTCTGGAAAATCTGGCTGGCCAAGAATACGTGTCCAAATCTTGCACTCCAGCTTACACATCAGTTCTTCCCCCAGTATATCAATTGAATTTGTAGCCTTTGTGATTGGTCTCCAAAAAGAGCTGTAAGATTTGTTTGGGTGCAGTAGACTAAATAATCTGAATGTAGAGTGTATATTTTAGGGAAGTGTGCTCACCCAATCAGTTTTTTTTCTTTTAGATGGTCAAATTTGACTGCAGTGAGATCCTTAATACATATGTGATGACTTTTTAAACACCTGATTAATTCTGACAACTATCTGAGTAATAAATAAAATGGACTAGAGTAGCTGGCACCGTACACAAGACATGTCTTAGCTCCCCTGCCTATAGTGTCTTCCCCACTCTTGACATGCTCTGGTGATGAGTGGTAAGATTGGTCATTAAAAGCAATCTAGGGAATAGAGCCTAGTTGCTTTTGTGGATTCTCATCAGGCTATGGGTCTCATCCCGAAAGACCTCCACAGGCTTCCCATCTACTGCAGGATTACTCTCGTGTTTTCCAAGACCCTGCATAGCTTTACTTCATTTCACTTGGTTTACAAATGCAGCTCAAAGCCTGTCATGTATCTGATGCTTCAGCTCTGGAATCAGGACACCAGCCTCCCATAGTGATTCATTGCCTTTCACATCCCCTGCTCCAGTTATCACCCTCCATTCGGTTAATGCTGTGCATGATGAGGCAGTTGTATTAATGCAACATTTTTCCTTTCATTGTCAGACCACTTCCGTCGTGGTCCAGTGGGTATGCACTGGACTAGGACTTGGGTCCTATTCCTGGACCTGACACTTGCCCACTGGGTGACTATGAACAGGCTGCTTTGATGTGTCTTTCCCTAGCTGTAAAATGCAAAGCCTCCAATGTAAAATGCCTTGATCTGTGAGTGACAAGTGTGAGATGAACTTAGTCTAAAGATATGCTCTGGAGTATAGGGATTGCTAGACCTTAGAGAGAAAGCTGGTAGCAACACTTTTATATGAAGGTTTCCTAGTATTTTCCATGTAACAAGCAGAGTTGATTGAAACTTTTCATCAACATTTTGATTGAAAAATGGGGGTGTGGAAGAGAGAAAACACACACTTTTCCATAATAAATGCTTAGGCAATGATCATGCAAACACTTAATCACGTGCTTGCATGCAAGTAGCCTCATAGAAATCACCGTTTTAATTGGGTGTCTTAATGGGAAGTGAACTCTAGAAAATCTGGCTCCAACTGTAGATGCTGAACCAATGAGTCAATGCTGCCTTCAGTTCTGTGCGTGTGTGTGTGTATGAGAGAGCTGGGGCTTTTCATCTTTTTCTATGTGCTGTGACCACCTTTCCCACCCCAGAATCCTCCTTTAATCTAGCCAGGACCAACTTCCCATTCAGTAATATGGGAAGGGCAGAGTGGTCATAACCCAATGATTCTTGCTGGCGTCACAATCCCCATGCTCTACATGTTGACAGGATCATGACACAGTGCTGATTGTGGATCCCATTCTTTTCATAAAACATCCCGTCCCTTCTGCACATACTCACTAAGTACTCCTACTTCTATATGGGCAGCCTTAACCTGCTCTCTACTGCTCGAGCAGTCTTAATATTTCCCATTCTCTTCTCTCTCTTCCGGCCCCACCCCCACTTTGGCAATCTGATCTCATTGTTCTTGGGTAGAGACGGATGCAAAATAATTACAGTCTTTCATCTTCGGGGATGCTGCTGTCTTTAAGAGGGTTAACTTTTCCCTCCTACTGCTTGCTCTAGCCTTGAAAGGAACATGTATTTTTAGTTACTAGAATAAGCACTTTCTCCTTTTGGGGTGTGTTCTTGCATGGTTTATTCAGTCTTTAATCTGTCCAATCCTCCCACTTACAGCTTCTAGAGTCTGTTGTTTTTATCCTCAGTGCTGTCACGTAACTCATTTGCCTTCCCCATCCTTGTTCCAATTTGTGTCTCTGTAATTAATTTTAGCTGTCACTTCCTCTGCCTTCCACCCCTGTTCCCTCATCCCACGCAGATCCCTGAGCCTCATTCTCCCACTCTATTCTGCATGCCACCCCTTCTGTGAAACACCTCCCACTCCTTCAAATGCCTCCTTTAAAATTCACATGGTCCTCTGTCAATCATCTTCACTCGCTGCTGTGTTCCCAAGAGGACGGTTGCATGTGCGTTTAGTGACCTGTATGTGCAAGTGGCTAGATGCATTTCCCCACTCACCAGATTTGTGTGCAGTCACAGCATTGTGCACACAATTTAGATGCATAACAGCATGCCTAAATTGCCTACAGATGGTGCCGTCTGTATATTTTCATGGGCTTTTAGCTAATGTAGGCATACAATTGTGTAGCTAGACTGTGTGTATGTAATTAAGGTTCTTGAACATTCAGACATAAATAAGAAAATCTATCAGTGGCTTCAGAATTTTTAGTCATCAATGGCTTGTTGAAATCCATAAAAAATGTTTTCTAGTCTTCATGTCGCATTCCCTTACGGGCACAATCATTTACCTCTTAATTCTGCAATGTGCATACTAGACTGCTTAAACACGTTTTACTAACCATTCCTATCTAACCCCTCAATTGTTGTACCCTGAATAAATTATTTCTTTACTTGGAAATTCTATCTTTCTGATTGCAACACATCCCCCTAAAACTATAGGCTCTGTGTTCTGATACCCTAGTTGGCTAAATGAGGAAGATAGTCTTCGTTTCCATGGTTATTTTGTATTCAACTGAAATCCTTTAGCTGTTCTCTGAACAGAGCATATGTTGAGTAAAGTAGGAATTGTCCATTCTCCTGTGGATCTTACATTTAAATCTAATGGATACATTTTAAGAAGATATGATTCATGAAAGGCAAAGTACGAAAGTACTGTTTCTTGGAATATTACCAAGATGGTCCGTGACTGCCCTCTTTTTGGCAAACCTTAACCCCTGACCCCAATTACATAATTGTCGAGTGTCAAATGCGAGGCCCCATCCTAGAAACCGTTACTTGTGTGATTAGTTCTTGATAACAGTTCTGTTTATAAACACATGGGGGTTGCTCTTATGAGTCTGGAAATGGGTGGACCTGTGATGTGAGCTCTTTAGAGCAGAGGCATTGGGTAAGTCCTGTCTTCAAGAGAGGCTGAAGTGCTTAGCCTGAATCCCACTGATTTTCATTAAAACTAAAGTCCCTGAGTGCTAAATCACTTTGAAAATGGGACTCAAGTGCTTTTGAAAAATGTATTACTTGTCCTTTGTTTGCAAATCGCCATGTACATTTAGACACCATATAAATAATAATGTGTTTACTGTTTGTGTCAAACTATGACAACTCCTATTTCTGAAGTGGTCTGACCCCCTCTGCTCTCCATGTCCTCCAGTTTCTCCAAACCTCGACTCCAGACTCCAACTTAGCAGCTGAGGCCCATGTGTATTTGAAACAGCAACTTATTTCCTTCTTGAATACTTTCCTCATCGCTCTTTTTTTTGCTTTGGGGGGTGAGGGGAAGGAGGAGGAGGTGAGCAGGCAACACACCCCTGTGGGCAATGGAGGAAGAGAGATTCATGAAGGAAATGATTTAGGTTTTAAGCATCCCAGGTGCCCATATGAAAGATTGGGAAGAATTTTTTTTTTAAGTGATGGAAAAATGCCTTGAAGACTGTAAAGCCTTTGCTGATCAGTCTCATTTTTCTCTGCAAATGAGCAGGAGCCAGATCAATCTTGGAAAGTTTCCTAGAAAGACACTTCACCCGGCAAGATGAAAGAGTGGGTTGACTGGGAAGAACACGCTATGGTGTAGATGGTAGGACACTTTCTGCCTTTTGGTTTACATCCCTCTAACCCTATTGAAACCAGCAAGTTAATAGTATGGTTTCCACTTTATCGCTAGGTTATAATTCCCCACGGGTCCAGAAAGACACATGGGTTCTGATCCACCATTCCTTATGCACTTAAAGAAGTCAAAATTTTTGGTATGCAAGGAATTTCATAGCATTATCCCCTATTCCAGTGCTAGATCCTACAGGACCTATCCACTTCTTGGACAAATCTATATTTGACTTTTTCAGCTGTGTTTTAACACACAGTAACTAACATGGTTGTATATTCTAGCATTGCCACTTTACAGATGTTTGTTCCTGAGTATGTAGCTACAGTTAAACACAAATAAGGACTAATATTTGTGTCGTATGTACACTAGAATCAGTTCATTACCATATGTTAATTACTGATTAACGTGTTAACATGACTGAAAAGTCAAGTGTAGACATACTCTTTCAGGGCAAATGAGGGGTTCTTGCCAGCTCTAATGGTCTTCCTTGAAGCCCACTGAGCAGGTGTTGTTTCAGATTCTTGGGCCCCTTATTGGAGCTATGTGTTATGCCGCTGCCAAATCTTGACACAGAGTCCTTTGCAACCTGGATACATTCGGCAAAGCCACTTCCATTGTGTGTGTCAACACAAACAAAACCTCCTGAGACTTCAATGCTGTGGAGCAGACGCTTGGGCTAGATGAATAATTGATGCCTCTGCCTGCAGCCAGAAAGCACTCTGGGAAATGGCACCAGAAGTGCATCTTTAATCAGTGATGCATTTGAATTAACCTCAAAGGTGGAAACAGAATGCCTGCTGGTCTGGGAAATTCCTGTGTGAATTCAGTGCTCTTGACAAGTGCTAAATAGACAGCTCTGGAGATGAATGTGTTTCAGATACAGTGTAAGTTTCCTTCACACTTCCATGGTCACTGTGTCTCACCTCGACCAAGAAGCATCACCTCTAGGGCCAGAGGGGACACATTCAGTTGTTGGTGCCTCTGCTGAGGCTGTGAAACAATGCTGCCAATGCAGTGTTGAGCTTTATGATGTGGACACATAAGCACTGGGCTCTGAATGGATGTTGCTACTTAAATAATAATGTTCCACTGTTTGTTTTTATTAGAGTGTTCTGCACTCTTGGTATTTTGCAAAGCAAACCAATGTTGGAGTGAATACAGTAGCCCTTTATCAGTGTTCTTTCAGGCTACCTGTCTTTCTGATTATCTGGCTTTCCTTCTCTGCAACTTAGTGCTCCTTGTTTACTAGTTGTAAGACTAAGTTTTGGGTGACACATTAAAAAAACCAAACAAGCTTCCACTGAAGCAACAGCTCGATGGAACGTGGAGAGGAGACTTAAACACTCTCTGGCTGGGATGATTTAGTTGGAAATTGGCCCTGCTTTGAGCAGGGGGTTGGACTAGATGACCTCCTGAGGTCCCTTCCAACCCTGATATTCTATGATTCTAAGGAGGTTAGAGAGACAAAACATTCTATTTCACTTACCGTGAGGTTTTCTTCCCTCCTTTTGTTGCTCTGTGGCTGATGTACAAACACACTGCCCCTCCCTCAGGGCAGATCGTATAGTCACAAACTAGCCCATGACAATGGATTTCCAAAGACCACATACTCCCCTTTCCTCACAGATGGCTCTGAAAATGGATTTTCTAAAACTGATGCCAAAGAGAAAGGGACTTATTTTCCTAGAAACTGTCTGCTCTGGATTATCTTCTCCCTGATGCAGGAGTAATTCCACTGAAGGGAGTGGATTTCCACCAGTATGAAGAGAATCAGGCCCTATGCCTCTGGCGTCTAAATCAGAGCACTCAGTGCATCTGCCTGGTACAGAGCCATGTTGCAAATTCCACTGCTGTACATTATTAATACACTTACAAAACAAAGCTGTGTGAGGGAGCATCTCTGAAAGATTAATCAGGCATTGAACAGCATGCAGGCGCCTCCACTCTGGGCTGCGATACTGCCAGCTCTCACATGCTGGGTGTGGCCTGCATGAGGAGCAGAGTCCGTCATGTAAGCCCAGCAGGCTGCAGACAGTGATGGCTTATTTGACAGAGCTCTTGCCTCGGACTAAGTTCTTCGTTAATGGGGTCGGATGGCGAAGAACGTTTGGAGGGGTCCCTGTGTCATAAATTAGCTGAAAGATTGTACATGGCTTTAAGATCCCACTGCAATCTTAGCGGAAGTTGAACTGCTTGCCTGGCAGCCTAGACTAATTCCAATAGGGGTTATTTTGCTCTCTGGGGACGTTACTTGCAGCCTTCCATTGGATCCAGTATTCTCCATCTCCTGTCTTTCCATGGTGTTGGCCTGTATTGCTGAAAAGCCTCTGTGTTACAGCCTCATGTGAGGTGGATGTCAGTGATGAGTAAAATCATTCCACTGTGTTTACTATCCGTCTATATGAATATTGCTGCCCTCTACAGGTCAATAGGTGGGCATTGTTTACACACTGAACTCGCAATAATGTGAGGTTGAAGCAGAAAAAAATAGTGGGAGAGTAAAAGGCCATCTTGGTTTTATCTGACACCTCTTTAAACCCTCTTGCTGGTGGATTTTCCTACCATATTCCCTTTCTCCCTCTCGACACACACATTTGTATTCATTGCTTACAGTAGCAGATGCCTATTTACTGCTGTGCTGTTTAAATGGCTGTTTATGCCACCTCTGAATCTGGCTTTTAAACACAGTTGCTAGCAGCCTGGTAACACTGTTCCCCTAATTAATGCAGATGGAGATGAGCCATTTTACCAATGCACACCATACTGCTGTATCCATACCTACAGCCACAGATGTAAAATATTTAACTCTCTCTTGCTAACAGCTCGAGTGTGAGCAGAGGCTGAATGGCTTTCGTGAAGGGACTCACTGGGGACAGATCTGCAGGACTGACTTCCAGGTTCAGCAGAAGGATATCAGGACCCTGGACAAGGCACTGTCCCTGCTAAAGTTTTTATATGTTCAGTGTAAGCCAAGCAGTGATGCCCCAAGACAATAAAACAATCAGACATAGTCCCTGGAAGTGTTGTTATGCTCACTCACCCCTCTCCCTTCACTTGACTTTCTGTTCAGAAAATATACTCTGAACTAAACAGCCCCTCTGACAGCAAAAAATAAATCCTGGAACAAACATCATGTTTGCTGTTGTCACATAGATCGTTCTGTGTCTCTCTCTTCTATTCCTTTCCCCCACCTTTTGTCTGTGGGGAATGTAACTTCTACAGAGCAGGGGACTATCTGCTCTTGGGTTTGTACAGCCCCTAGCATAATGGAGCCCTGATCTTAAATGGTCCATAGGCACTACCATAATAAACATTAGGAAGAAACTCAGGATCCATGTCAAAATCTAAATCAAGCCTGAAAGGAGGTAACTATGGGCCCTTGATGGGTCCTTATTTCCTAGGTTCCAAAAAGACAAGTAACAGCTGTGAATGAGCTGTTAGCTCTGGGGAAGTTTAGCTACATTTCTTATGTGGAAGAGCTATTGTTCCCAAACAACTCTTCCTGGTTCTATCTTTTGTCTTAGACCAAGGCCAAGTGGCCTTATGTGTTGTTTCTTTACAAAAAATTTCACATTTGCTTCTGCATATAAGCGGATGATGTTTTAACAGGGGGCTTTCCCAGAAGTATTCCTCCTTAGCCTTGATAAAACCCAGTGTCTGTGGGGTATGAGGAAGTATCAAATCTATTGGTTTATTTTGCTGATTAAAGAAACACTTCTCATCATAACCACAGCAGTACCATTTGGCAAGCAAATGTACTGCGTTCTACTTTGCTAGAAGGGCTTATGTTCTGTGTCACAGAAAATATGCTGAGAATCTTGGGTGAAATTCTGTAGTCAGACTCAGCATGATCCTTTCTGGGATAAAAATCTACATCTTTAATAATATAGCACGGTGTTTGCAAACTCCATACTGGACCTCTTCAGACACAGTAGCGAGCTTTTATTTATAATATCTCAGAGCTTGGTGCTTGTAAGCATCACTTCATAAGGAGGACCATGCTCAGTAACCCATTATCAAATTGCTATATATTATTTAGATACTTTTACTATGTTTGGTTACCCCATGGATTCCCAGGCAATCTTGTTTTCCGACGTTCTTGTTGAGCTCCATTTCTGCCTTTGGTCACATCAACACCAACAAAGTCAATTTTTCTTTTGTTAGCAATTGATTCCTTAGGGGGTTTTTATTAGTGGCTGTCGATAAATAGACAATCTGGGCTGCGTTTCAGTTTCCAGCAGGGTTGCCTTTAAAGAAAGGCCCTGCTCCAAAGACCTAGCCTACATCAGATGTACAAGGAATGAGGGGATAACAAGGGATAGAGAAAGGGGGGATCATGGTTAGACAGACTGTAAATTGGACTATATGCTATGGGCATGGGAATAAGGACCCACCCCTTTCTGCCTCTGTATGGGATACCTGGATTTTGGGTCAGGCATGCAGGATTAGAGGAGGAGAATGAACTGAATCTCTCCCTCTCCAGTGCACTGGCCAATGCAATTAAGCTGATGCAGGGAGATTGTAAATTTCTCCTGGCATAGGCTAGCAGAAAACTATTCCTCACCAGAGCCATGGGAAAACTGAGTGTCAATCCCTTCCCGAGTTGTTAAAGGACTGGTGCAGTGTGCACCCCGCACCTGGCTCAGAGCTGGGCTGACCAGTGCAATCTGGCCTTTAGATGTTGATCTTGGGCTCCTATCCACGAGGGAGAGAGGCAGCAATAGAAAGAATGTGAATCCTATCAACAGCTGGCTGAGTTGTGTCAATTTTAGAATGAAAAATGGCTCTTGGACCCAAATGAAGAGTTTTGTGGAAAATCTTCATGGGAGTTGAAATTTTGTAGGTTTTTATGAAAAAATGAAAACTTTGCCTATTTTTTTGGCTTCCTTGTTTCCTGCAAAACATAGCTTTTGGGGAAATGTAAATGGTACATAACGTCCTATGAGAAATAATTGGCATCTTTCAATCAGCTCTAGTCATATTCTGTTGTGAACAAACCTTTCAATAATATCTTAAGGAAGGGAAATTTACTTGGCCAAGGGAGGTGATAATATATGTAACCAGTTACAGAGGGACCGAAGGTCTCAAGCTGCCGAGTGTCTCGAATAATAACTGCGAGGGTCCTCAGCATCCATTGACTTCATGGGATATTGCAGATGCTCCATGCCTCAGAAGTCTCTCAGCCCTAAATAACGGGTTTGCGTTATGGGCCTGATTCTGCAACGTCTTTCAGAAATCAAGATTTATACAGCCAGGTATAAATCTGCAGTATGTCAGTTTGCCATGTAGCAACCTCCTATATGGATGCAGCAACAGTACCCTGAAAGTGTTGGAGTATGGCTTGGCTTACTAGATGTGGCTACTTAGCTTTCAAGCTGTAGTAAGGCAGACTGCACTCCAGGACTTTCACTGCCTCATAGCAGTGTCCACACAGGTGGTCACTGCGAGGCAGGCAGGAGCGTGATAGATTCACACCCTGACTTGCCACATGGTAACACGCCATACAGACAAGCCCCAAGAACTGCTAAATACCTTCAACTCCTATTGAATTCTGTAGCAGTTCTGGGTCCTGAGCACTCCTCAGAATGCTCAGGACCCTGTAGGGCTGGGCCCTGTGTTCTTGAGACACCTTGCTACTTGCTAAGAGGACGAGAGGCTTGATTTGTGGGAGGAGGATACTCTGTCAATGCGATGAAAAGTTGAGTATGTCGCCAGACTTCTGGGAACAGATTCTGCGCTTGGTTACATCCATGTAAATGTGACTTTGTTAATTACTCCATTGCAACTACTCTGCATTTACAGCAGCGTGGATACAAATTACATTCTGCTTGCATTTCCCCTTTTAAAATAGATGTTGAATTTACCCTTCATTTACAAACTATCTTTTCTGTGCAACGTGCTTCCTAAATTTGTCAATTTTGTTAAAAAATACAAACAATAGAAGGAATTATTATATTATGTTCTGTTCGCTCTCAAAATACTTTATTTATGAAACCCTCCTTCAATATTCTACCTTGTGATTGTTCTCAGATAAATCAGGGATAACATTTGTTTCATTAATCTTGCACTTAATTAACATCTTCATTTTATCTATCTGGGGAAAATACCTGTGTGTTTATATAAATAGGCTGCTAGATATTAGTACTTTCTGGTTGAGATTTTCAAAGCTGATTAGGGGCAATTACAAATAATGGGAATGGTGTCCCTAAATTCCATAGCTAGATTTGAAAATACCAACCTCTGTTGCTACCTAAATTGCAGTACAGTACCTCAATTTTCCTTTTTTATCATTGACCATTTTTTTCCCATTAAGCTTGGGCAAAAACAGGACTATACTTAGTTCTGTCATGAGTAGCTAAAGCAAATTTTGCACTGCAGTCATGCTAGCTAAAGGAAAGTGCAGTAGTATATATTTTGGTTACTGTGTACAAATGTTTGTAAGTATACAATAGTGAATAGCCAGAGCCAATCCCAAAGCAGTTCCGACAGCTTCATTATTCATGGGATAAAACCTCTTGAGAATATGCTCAGAGGCTGTTGTCTAGCTGTCATCTTTAAAGAGGGGGATCATCACATGAACAGATTTCATTTTGCTTTGCTTTGGTAATGCTTCAGTGTTGCACACTCTCAAACCTGTTTTGCGACAATATCAAAATCCAGGTTAGCATATTTTAAAACTCAACATCAACGCTTCTTTCAAACTGAGCTTCTTTGGATTTCACCTAGGCTGGGCATTCAGGAAAATACAGTAGAAAGCGTCTTGCCAAATGCATCTAAGAAAAGGTCATGTTCACCCCATGGTCTGCATTGCACAGGTAAGCAAGTTGTGACTGGATGGAAAGACGAATTGTGTTTCATTTTTAAAAGACCCCACCCACACCCAAAAGAGCATCAGTCACTGTGCCCTCAATTCAGCGGAGCACCTCTGTTTAGCAAAATACTCAAACACATGCTTAAATCCCATTGAAGTCAACAGAACTTCAGCACGTGCCTTGCTGGATAAGGATGGGTGCATGGAGGTATGTGCCTCAAAGCTTGGCTGCAATGAGCAGGGGATCTTATGGAAAAAGTGAATCGTTAAAGTGGGGTCAGGAAGGGAGAAAGACCAAATTTAAAAAAACAACCCAGTTCCTCAAGTCAATGGAGTTACTAAGATTTACCTCAGCTAAGGATCTGTCACTGTACCTGTTCAAACCTTTGTGCAGTAAACAGGGTAGAGTACTTTTAGGGTAGACTTGAAGCAGAAGTACTTTTGTGCTTGGAAGATGGAACTGTGAGTGATGAGACACTCATTCACCTGAGTCTTTTATGGTCTGATTGTTCCAAATACCTTTGGAAGCTGCTTGGGTACCACAGTAACAGGCATGGGAGGAGAATCATAGTATTGGAGGATGCTCCATTTGAATCTAGCAGAATGAGGCTGAGTGACAAGCCCAATGTTAGATAGCATAGAGCAATTCCTATGCAATACAGAGCCGGCACCTAGTATAATTCATTGGAGTCTTGCCTTGGACTACATTGCAAGCAGGGGAAAATTCTCGCTCTACCTGAGGGCACTTGCACATCGCAGGATCATGCCTGATTTTTAAGCTGGATGTGACCTGCCTCGTTTACAGGCCACCCTGTCATGTGCATTCCCTGCTGTCACCCCCATCATCCCATCTCTGCAGTCTAGGTGCTGGGTTGGCATCAACAGTCTGGCTTGCAAATCAGTGGCACAACGGTAGCACTCAATCAAAAGGGAAAAGACACAGCAAATGACCTATCAGAATGCTTAGGCCAGGGACCCACTCTGATCCAAAGAACGATCCCCTGCCTATGTGCTGCAGCCATCGAATATAGCAAAATCTGCTTAACAGATTTAATCATAGAATCTCAGGGTTGGAAGAGCAGCAAAGAGTCCTGTGGCACCTTATAGACTAACAGACATTTTGGAGCATGAGCTTTCATGGGTGAATACCCAATTCATCAGATGCATGACATGCATCTGACAAAGTGAGTATTCACCCACGAAAGCTCATGCTCCAAAATGTCTGTTAATCTATAAGGTGCCACAGGATTCTTTGCTGCTTTTGCAGATCCAGACTAACACGGCTATCCCTCTAAGGGTTGGAAGAGACCTCAGGAGGTCACCAAGTCCAACCCCCTGCTCAAAGCAGGGCCAACCCCAACTAAATCATCCCAGCCAGGGTTTTATCAAGCCAGGCCTTAAAAACCTCTAAGGAAGGAGATTCTACCACTTCTCTAGGTAACCCATTCCAGTGCTTCACCACCTTACTAATGAAATAGTGTTTCCTAATATCCAACCTAGACCTGCCCCATTGCAACTTGTGACCTTGCCATCAGGCCTTAAGCAGAACCCCTGAGGCCAGTGGAGAGTTCTGCTAACTCTGAGGGCCAGATCTTTGAAGTCATTAGAGTTACTGAGACACCAGCTCCCGATAGTACAATGTGACCCACGGTTTGACTTGCTTTGGTGGAAGGAGAATATAAGTTTCCAGTGTTCTTGGCCTGCATATGAAGGCCTTGGTGTGACATGAGCATATTTAGGGTTTTCTGTATCTTGTGGGTATTTTCTGATTATTTTCCCCCCAGGTGTTTTATAAGTAGGTAAACTAGAGTTCCCTCTTTTTCTCTTGGAGTCTGAAGCAGGGTTTTTAATGACTTCAAGTATTTTTCTCTTGAATTGTATACAAAATTGGGCTCCCTTTGAAATGGGAGATTGATGAGCAAGGAGAAAATGTAGGTTCTCGCCATACTTATTTTCAACACTGCACAAACTGTAAAAGTCAGGGATTTTCTGTGTGTATTTAATATAAAGCGATTTATTTTGCTTCTGCTGGATTTTATTGGGTTTTAAACTACAGCAGAAGGACCCATTTGTATTATAGCAGGTTATGGGCCTGAGTCAACTGATGTAAATTGGGAGCAACTCCATGAAAATCCATGGGCCAGATTCTCAGCTAGTGTCAATCAACATAGCCTAAATAACTTCCACAGAGGGACAGTTTACTCTGGCTGAAGGTCTGGCCCAATGGAATGAGGAGAATTGGGCGCTGTGTACTTAACATACTGATTTTTCTGAGCACTTTAAATGATGCAATCCAAATGAGCAATAATTCTACAGCAGGTGAAAATGGATCTGAGTCTTTTCTCGCCCTAGTGTGACACTGGTGTAACTCCACTAAGTGAAATGGAGTCACTCCTTACACCACTACAAGTCTGGAGAACTGAATTCAGCCCAACGGTGTGAGAGTTGCAGTTATTTAGTCAAGGCTTCATTCTTTGTCTTATCAGAATCAGCATGTTCCTTACCATCTCTTTGTACTGAAAGGAGCTTTAGCCTACTGTATGCTCAGATTTTCATTAAGAGACCGCATGGGGTACTTGGGGGAGGATCAGAGAGTGGGCTTTGATGGCCCAGGGGAAAAATGGGAGAGGGAAATGAGATGCAGTATGTAAATCTAGGAATAAATACATAAACATAATGCTCCATGAAAGCACAGACAAATAACCTATGTGCTCCGCAATCTTTAATACTAAACATCAGCATAAAACACGCTGTTCCCTGCTGTCTGCATTAGATTTCCATGACAGTGGTTTTTACGGTGGTTTCTTTTTGTAGGATTCCGCTACCTTTTTTAAAAGGCTGAGTACGGCAGGAAATGGAACACACACAAAAAAAGGCACATAAATGATGCATGCTGCAGGTCGCTGTTGTTGCATCTGGTTCAAACCTTAGCTCTGCCCAGTTAGGGGCTTCGTTGGCAACATGCCAGGGGCCTGTGGCTCTCTCCTGATTTGCATGAAATGGAGCAGATTGCAGCTGCCCTGGTCCTCCTTTAGTCTTGGCACTCACTGAAAAGAGGTTTACACCAACGTGGTCAACTTCGGTGGAGCAGCTCTTGATTTGTATCCGGGCAAGAGGAAATCAAAATCAGTTTTGTTCAGTATGTTACCGAAATATCGGGTCTGCCCAGCTGAGAGCCAATTAACAGCCTGACAGAGATAAGGAAAAATGCTTTATTCTGCAGAAAAAGGAGAGCCTGTACCTTGGTACAAAAGACACTGTCTTACACAAATTTCACAAACCTTTTATACACATTCAGACAAAGACCCTTGCATGTTAATACTTGATTGGTAAGTGTAAAATCTCATGTTTCCCTTATCTAAGTAGAACTAACTGATTTGAAGCAGGATCTTCCTGCTTTGAGGCAGAGGAAAAGAGAGAGTGCAAAAATGCAGGCTACTGTGTCCATGAGCAGTACTTACTACCCCCCCCCCACCTACTGGCCACTTGTAATCTATTAAGGGGGGCCAGCCAGCTTTCACAGTCCCCCCTTCGGGCCTGGCAAGCCCAGATTGCCAGGCCCGTTACGTAATTTACGATCAAGCTGAAGAGACAGGTACTGAGTTGTCTTACGGACAGCAGAACCTTTGGTTACAGCATTATACAGATATTTTTTCCCGATGCGAGCACAAGCCCCCTCTACTTCAGCATTTATAGCATCTAGCACACCTCTATTTTGCAAAGCCACTTCTGCTACTTCATTAATCTTTTTTTGTAACTTTTGAAAAGCGTCTTTTAATGCATTAGCTGCTTTCTTAAGCCCTGCAGAACTATTTACAACTGCTCTCTCTAGTTCAGCTACCCCCAACTCAGGAATGATTGCACGGACAAAAGAATGGAATCCTGTTTGTCTGACAACTAAGGGATTGGGGCACTGACTATAAATCAGTTAGGTATACCAGCTGGTGTAATTTCCCAGATGTCTCGGTGAATAATCCAGTCCCACATGCATCCTCTCCATGGACCCGTCAGGATTCGGTATGTGGAAGCGCACACACCCCCCCCCCCCAACTGGTCCAAATGCTTGGAAGGAGCACTGTGAATGTCCATACTTCCACTCAGAAAGTGTCTAAATATGTCTCCATGACCACAGATCAGATGGTACTCCTGATGTGTCTGTAAGGGCAGTGGGCCAAGTCTGGTGCTCAAGATCACTCTGAATGGCCATCAGCTGGTCATTCAGGAAATCCTGAATTTCTAAACATACTAGATCCCACTGCAATGCCTTCCCAGCCTCAGTGATATTCAATACCATCTCTGTTAGTAACTTCTGGGTCATAGAACTAAGGGTGGAAATAACATGTAACTTACCAACTCTAGCCTGTACTTGGGTTAGCTGAGCTGCAGAAATAAGGCTAGTGGCCTTTTCTAGTTGGCCCGATTTCTTATCATGTTCTTGGCTTTTAATAATATTCCAAATGGCTGCTGCTCTATTGGCACCATCCCATAGGGATCCGGTCAGGTCCCTCTTCTTCCAGAGGAAATAACCCAGGCCCTCTGTTGTGCTAATCTAATGGCAGCTCCTAGTGTTGTATTAATCACAGTCCATTGATATCCTAATACATATCTCTTTGGTGTAGTACTATATCACATCTGTTGGTTGTATACCTTTAACTAATCTCAGGTATTTTCAAGAGGCATTGACATTAATAGCCTAGTACTACAGAGTAACAGGGGAGATGGCAGGGGCAACAAGGTGCGTGTGGTACCTGTCATTTTAAATCCAATTAGGGAGAGCAATGCATACTGAAGGATTTATCCAGAACACAGGGCGCAGTCTTTAGAACAAACCCCAAAATCCAATTAATATCACAATCCCAAGCATGGGTCCCACAATTTTTTTCTGCCAGTGTATAATTCTTTGTTTCTTCACCAGGGTCAGTTTTTAATGTCCTTTCTAGTCAGGAATCCCTGGACTTTGGCAATTTTAGTGGAGTGAGTGTTTCTTCTTCTTCCCTGAAACAGTCATGGTTCAGCATCCTACAGGGGAGAGATTACCAGCACATAACCCTGTAATGGTTTTGATTCTTCTAGAAAAATTCAAAGGCACAGTAGATCTGTCAGTGGACAAGGGAGAGGTTACTAGCACTTCACCTTGTACTTTTTCCCTGCTGTCCAGAAGGCACAGTGGAGCTAGAAGGCAAAATAGACTAATCATCAGTAGGAGAATTCTCCCAATGTGGAGGGGTCTTTTTGAATTGAGAATCATGGGTCCAAACAGTCAGTCTTTGGCACTTCACAGCGGTGTTGGTAGGCAGCGGGACTTAATAAGGGCCTTTCCAGCGTGGAGCCAGAGCAGTCTTTCGTTGGTGGACCTTTACATTGATCCCGTCTCCTGGTTCCAAGGAGTGGCAGGGCTGCTAGGGTCTTTGGGTAGCGCTTCTTTACCTGTGAGAAAAGAAACCTAACACATTTCATTAGTGCCTGGCAGTGTTTTGCAGATCTCATAGCTGCTTGGGCACATTCAAGCCCCCCCCCTTTTCTTGGTTATCAGCCAAGTCTTAGCTGTGAGCAGTGTCCTTGAATGGAGCCAGTGTCCTATCGTCAGTCTGCTAGCTATTTTTTTTTCTTTCCAGTTAAGTCATGCTGTTCTTTTTTCCTTCTCACTTTTTGGCTTCTTTTAACCTACAAAGGAAACTTTCACTCTTCACTCATACACCTTTTCCCAACAACGAACACATAAACATTGCCACTATACAGTACATTATTATGTACAGTCGTCTTATTCAATGTATGCCACATATACCCTTCCACTAAAATAACTTTATTACAGAGCTTTGGAGCAACAAGCCAGGACAAGCACACCCACTTTGAGGAGTTCATTCAGTACAACCTTTAGTCCAATAGCTTCCCACCATCCCCAGCCCTCTGGCTAGAAATCTGAGGTAGCCAGAAGGATCCCATGTACAATATGGGGAGTGAGTTAACCTTTCATGTCCTTGCTCCCAAAAACTGTTGGTATGCAAATTTTAATAACAATTTTAAATTAAAAGAATTGGCCAATGAAGTTTCTTTTTTTTTTACTTAAGCAAATGTGTTAGACTTTAGTATGTCACATTTTCCTTATTTATCCAAACACTTTGTATTCCAAGTTGAATAAAACAAGTATCTGCATTCCAATCCACCCCCTCTGCCTGATTTCAAACCAGACCATCCCATGAAAACACTAAACACAACAATTCCGGCCACGAGGCAAACACCACAAGACAGAACATAGAACACAAAACATAATTTCTATTGTGCCAGTAAATGCATGATATGTTGAATGCTGTTCAGCTGGCATCAGTTTTCTCTGATTATCTGAAAGACAAAAAACAGAGGTCTACCCCTTCTGGGCAGTCAATCATTACTTAAATATACAAATATCCTTGTTGATTTCAGGCAAAACAGAGGAATTATCCCATTTTTTTTTGTATTTGTTTCATAGGCAGCCCAGGTTTCAGTGGCTTCTACCTTATCAATTAAATAATTTGCATTAATACAGATGCTTTCTGGCTTGCTTTTGGATCCAAAGCTATCCACAGCTTAAAGATTCTTACCTTAAAAGGGACATAATTAACTTTACCAGAATTCTGATTGCTTTTTACTTTTAACTCCTGCTTTCAAACACTGAAAGAAAACATCACTACTTATAGTGCCCCTTAGAGCCTAATAAAATTTCAGTTACATAGCACTGTATATATTTCTTTAGCTAATTCAACTAAATTGTTCATAGCCAAATGATTGCAATCTAATAATTTCTTTGCCTGAATTTATTTACAAACATTTCAAAGACACCAAGAACTTTCCTCTTTAGCATTTTACAAAATTCAACTGCTGTTCCCTCCAGCAACTACAGAGTTAACTTCTCACTCTTCCTTAAATCACTTGCTTGTCTCCCAACAGCCACTTTTATCAACTCAAATCACCATTTCAAGATATTGTCCTGGATATTTGAAATCCCCATGCTTACACTCCTTCCTTCCACTATACCCTCAGAATTTCCAACCTGTTTTCCAATCTCTCTGTCTGTTGCCTGCCCGCCTGGGCCCGATCTTGCTTTTCTCGCTGAACTGCCCCTTCCATGGGCACCAACTTGTTCCACTACCAGTTTAGCTGAGGATGGGCTTCTCAACTAGCCCCCACCCTTCCTGGTCTCTTCCCTTAAACATTCTTACTCACAAGACTACCTGAGTCCTCCCTCGTGAGGCTCGCCACCTGGGCAAAAACACATGGTCCATTGGCATTTAACTATTCAATTTCCTCTTGACATTCCTTTCTGAACACCAGGTAAAGGCCATTTACTTAACATATAATCGAAACCCCTTTAGAGGGTTTACCCATAGACCCACCCATCTGTCTGCTGACACTCAAACAGAAAAGAGAATTACACAGAGAACAGAGGGAATTACAGTCTAATCCAGGTTTTTCTACTTCTATTACACTGACCGCTACAGGGGACGGGACAGAAGGATCTCAATTCAACCTCAGAGCTTCCTCACACGCATGGCTTCCACTCCAAGGAATTACGAACGAGAAGTTCAGTTCTGCCCACACTCCTAAAGCCCAAATGTATACAGAGCAGAAAAACAACAGTAACCGGTTAAACAGAACAGAACCAGAACCAGATAGTGCACCAAAACCAGATAACCAGATAAGAGGCCCGCCTCTAACCAGAACCAGATAGTATTTCCTTATCCTATTAGGGCTCACCTTATCAGATCACGAACCCCAGTGTCCCAGAAGGTTAGGAGACTTGACTGTCCAGTTTCCAATTCCCATGACATTTTCCTGGGAACTGGGTGTCCAGATCTCTTCTAGGTGAGACTTTTAAAGCTGCACATGTATTTTGGGGCCTGATCCTATTAGGTGTGCTGAGAACCTTGAGAGACCCCAGGGGAGATGTGCGTGCACAGAAGTTTGTACAACTGGACCTTGCTTAAGAAATAATAGCGAGAACATGTGCAGCTAGGGTGAAATTTACTCCTGTGCATGGGGGTCTGCACATGCCTGATGCCCCAGTCATTGCCATAGCACTTAGGAACCCCAGCTACAGATCAGGACCCCACTGCTGACTCTATAGGTGCTTTGGAGCTGGAGCACCCATGGGGAAAAAGCAGAGGGTGCTCAGCACCCACTGGCAGCAGATCAGCGCCTTCCCCTCCCTCCCAGTGCCTCCTGCTTGCAGTGATCAGCTGTAGAGCGGTATGCAGGAGGCGCTGTGGGGGACGAGCGGGGGCAGGAAGAGGTAGGGGACAAACAGGATGGGAAAGGCAGGAGGGAGTGGGCTGGGAGCAGGAAGAGGCAGGGTGGGAAGAAGCAGGGAGGGAAGAGGCCAGGTGGGGACTTGGGGGAGGGGTGGGAGCAGGAAGAGTTGGAGCAGGGGCAGGAATAGGCTGGGTGGGGACTTGGAGGAAGAGGTGGAGTGGGGGCAGGACCTGGGGCAGAACGGGGGTTGAGCACCCCACAAGAAAGGAGGAAGTCGGCACCTATGCCCCACTGGGCAAAGTGCTGTACAAACACAGAACAAAAACATGGTATCTGGCCCACAGAGCTCACAATCTATGGATAAGACAAGAAGTGCCACAAAACATGAGACTTCTTCTTTAGTTCCTCAGAGTAGGTGTCAAGGTTCCTTCCCCACTCTGAACTCTAGGGTACAGATGTGGGGACCTGCATGAGAACCTCTAAGCTTAATTACCAGCTTAGATCTGGTTTTGTTGCCACTACCCAAATTATTTATGAATTATTTGGGAAACTCTGTCTACCTCCCCCCAAGAATATCTCCCTCCCAAGTACTATAACCCTTCCCTGAGTAGCCTTGAGAGACTTCTCCACCAAGTTCCTGGTGAACACCGATCCAAACCCTTGGATCTTAAAACAAGGAGAAATTAACTATTCCCCCTCCTTCCCCCCTCCCCTTCACCACTTCCTGGTGAGTCCAGATCCAACCCCCTTGGATCTTAAAACAAGGAAAAATCAATCAGGTTCTTAAAAAGAAGGCATTTAATTAAAGAAAGAAAGGTAAAAATCATCTCTGTAAAATCAGGATGGAAAATAACTTTACAGGGTAATCAGATTCAAAGAGCCTAGAGGAACCCCCTCTAGCCTTAGGTTCAAAGTTACAGCAAACAGAGGTAAACCCTTTAGCAAAAGGAACATTTACAAATTGAGAAAACAAAGATAAAACTAACACACCTTGCCTGGCTGTTACTTACAAGTTTGAAATATGAGAAACTGGTTCAGAAAGATTTGGAGAGCATGGATTGATGTCTGGTCCCTCTTTGTCCCAAGAGCGAACAACCCCCAAAACAAAGAGCACAAACAAAAGCCTCTCCCCCACCAAGATTTGAAAGTGTCTTGTCCCCTTATTGGTCCTTTGGGTCAGGTGTCAGCCAGGTTACCTGAGCTTCTTAACCTTTATAGGTAAAAGGATTTTGGTATCTCTGGCCAGGAGGGATTTTATAATATTATACACAGGAGGGCTGTTACCTTTGCCTTTATAGTTATGACAGTAGGACTTAAATGTCACCTTGTCTTTGCACTGGCCCGCTCTGTGCAAGGGAACATCACCCAACCCAAGGAAAATAGAACTTCAAACCTGCCTGGAAATATGAGAATAATCTTCCTATTAATAGAGAATAGTGTTAAGGGACATGGTGTTAAATGGCTGCTCAGTATATAATTCAGACACTATACATTTATCACCTACCATTGCTGCAGAAATTATCCTGACTATATAGGAGGTGCTTTTATGATCATTTTGGCCTGTTTAGTTTAGAAATTGTATGTATGATTAATGGCCTATCCTCGAGCATCATGCAGACCTTTTCATACGCTCGAAGGAATGAATAAATGACTGGTTATCCTCAATAGAAGCAATCGATGAACATTGTGCTAATAGTGCAGCCCGATCCTGCATTGCTTCCCCCCCCTAACCATCACTGACTCCTATAAAAGCCAGGATTGTGCAAAAAAGGCAGGACCAGACACAGTAGAGCCGTGGTGCTAATGAAAGAAGGCAAGCTGATGAGAGGCAAGTAGAAATACCAGATATGAGGAGAGGCTAAGGGACCTGGGATTGTTTAGTCTGCAGAAGAGAATAATGAGGGGGGATTTGATAGCTGCTTTCAACTACATGAAAGGGGGTTTTAAAGAGGATGGATCTAGACTGATCTCAGTGATAGATGACAGAACAAGGAGCAATGGTCTCAAGCTGCAGTGGGGGAGGTTTAGGTTGGATATTAGGAAAAACTTTTTCACTAGGAGGATGGTGAAGCACTGGAATGGGTTCCCTAGGGAAGTGGTGGAATCTCCTTCCTTAGAGGTTTTTAAGGTCAGGCTTGACAAAGCCCTGGCTGGGATGATTTAGTTGGGAATTGGTCCTGCTTTGAGCAGGGGGTTGGACTAGATGACTTCCTGAGGTCCCTTCCAACCCCAATATTCTATGATACAAGAAATGTCTTTCCCATGCTAAACAAAAATAAACTGTTGCATGGGCCAAAGCAGAATTTATCTCTATTTTTTTTAATGGAGATACCTAAATTTTCCAGCCAGCGACCCACTGTGTCTGTTCAGTCTGACCCCCTGCTTAACACAGGCCATAGAACTTCATGCTTCGTTTTTACGCTGTCAATGTTTTTCCCCCACTTTGAACTTTAGGGTACAAAAAGTGGGGACCTGCATGAACACTTTTAAGCTTAATTACTAGCTTAAATCTGGTACGCTGCCACCAGCCAGAATTTAGTGTCTGGCACACTTTCTGTTCCCAAAACCTTCCCTGGGGAACCCAGACCCAAACCCCTTGGGTCTTAAAACAGGGAGAAATTAACCATCCCCCTCTTTTTCCCCCCAAACTTTCCCCTCCCTGGGTTGCCTTGAGAGGCTTCACACCAATCCAAACTCCTGGGATCTTAAAACAAGGAGGAATTAACCATCTCCCTTCCCTTCCCACCACCAGTCCCTGGTGAGTTCAGACTCAATCCCTTGGATTTTAAAACAAGGAAAAATCAATCAGGTTCTTAAAAAGAAAGCTATTAATTAAAGAAAGAAAAAAAGTAAAAGTTGTCTCTGTAAAATCAGGATGGAAAATGCTTTACAGGGTACTCAGATTCATATAGACCAGAGGGACTCCCCCCCAGCCTTAAATTCAAAGTTACAGCAAACAGAGGTAACAATCTTTCCAGCAAAAAGACACATTTACAAGTTAAGAAAACAAACATGAGACTAATCTGCCTTGCCTGGCTATTACTTACAATTTTGAAACCTAAAAGACTGATTCAGAAAGATAGGGAAAGCCCGGGTGTACATCTGGTCCCTCTTAGCCCCAAGAGCTAACAACGAACCAAACAAAAAGCACAAACAAAGACTTCCCTCCACCAAGATTTGAAAGTATCTTGTCCCCCTATTGGTCCTCTGGTCAAATGTCAGCCAGGTTTACTGAGCTTCTTAACCCTTTACAGGTAAAAGAGACATTAACCCTTAACAATATGTTTATGACAGACGCCCAATGCAGTAAATGCAGTGGAACTAGAGCGTGTCTTTTAGAAAGACATCAGGTCCTGATTTAAAGGTTTTGAGAGATAGAGCCTACCAATCTAGCGGCTATTCCAAGTTAACTCCTTCACTGTTAAAGAGATTGCCCCTTATTTCCAGTTTGATTCTGTCTAGCTTCAACTTCTGGCTCTTGTATCTTGTTATGCCGTTTTTTGGCTACTTCTGCACCACTGTGGTAACCCTACCAAAGTTACGCAACTGAATAACATAGCTGGAGTCGACGTAGCTTAGGTCGACTTACTGCTGTGTCTATACTGTGCTGGGCCAATGGGAAATGCTCTCCTGTTGACTTACCTTAGGGCTTGTCCACACTACTGTGCGGGGTCAATCTAAGATACACAACTTCAGTTATATGAATAGCGTAGCTGAAATTGACGTTCTTAGATCTACTTACCTTGGTGTCTTCACTGTGGTAAGTCGACAACTGACGCTGTCCTGTTGACTCCGCTTATGCTCCTCATTCCGGTGGAGTACCGGAGTTGACAGGAGAGCGCTCAGTGATCAATTTATCGCGTCTATTCTAGACCTGATAAGTCCACTCCCGCTGGATCAATCGCTGCCCACCAATCCGGCGGGTAGTGTAGACAAGCCCTTACTCTTCTCGTTCTAGATGTAATACCAGAGTCGACCAAAGAGCGCTCTGCTGTCAGTTTATCAGGTCTTCATGGCACTGATACTTCGGTATGGTGGGTTCACTTCTTGTAATGAGAACAGCTGAGATTTGATTATTTCAATAACAAGTTTCTTTCCAGTAACAAAACAAGTTACAAGATCACAGACTTGGCTCATTGGCTGTTAGAGCCTTTGAAATTCTTTAGTTGTATGTATGTGTGTTACAGAGATATAGTGGAAGCATCTTAGTTGTTTGCCACAGAATGACGCAAATTTTCCCGTGGCAAAAGCATGTGGAACCCCACTAAAGTCAGAGGAGTTCCCCAGTTTACACCAGAACTTAATTTATGCCAATCAATTCACTCATAAAGCAGAGGTTTTACTATAACCTGAGTTGCAACGTGCACATTGCAAAGCATTGAAACAATCAAAGGCTTTCACACTACCCCACTATACATGGAGTTCCCTTTCTATGCATCTACTCTGCCCCAAATCCTTTTTCTGGCTCTCGGAGTGCCATGAGTTTATCATTTTTGTATTTCTGCAAATTGTTCCCATCAGTTGGTGTCAGTTTTTTTTCCATTAGTTTTTCTTAAATATGGCCCGTGTTTGGATGTTTCGACTTACTAGTATTTGATCCAATCCAGACACTTTAACATTGAATACAAAGGGACCGCATGTGTGCTCAAAAACAACCAGGCACTTAAATACTTTGCTGGATTAGGGCCAGGGTTAGTTAGATTTTTCATCATCCGGGTTTTCCCCTTTAGCTGCCCAGTGTGGTGGTTGGGAAAAAATCAGGTGCCATCTCTATGATTTCCATAAGATAATAGATTCTCTGGTGTGTTTCTTTGCGCCACTACCAGTTTGCAGATTACAAAGGTGGGTGATTGCATTTGCACCCTAGGGTACATCTGTCCTGCAATCAGAGATGTGACTGCGTTCCATGTAGGCATACCTGAGCTAGCTTTGATCTAGCTAGCTTAAATAATAGCAGTGAAGCCACAACAGTACGGACTAGCTGCTTGCATGCACACCCAGGCTCCTGGGCAGAATTGTACAGCCCATGCTGCCATGGCTTCACTGCTGCTGTTATTGGTGCTATCTAGATCAAAGCTAGTTCAAGTCTGTCTACACATGCTGTGATCACACCAGTGATTGCAGCGTAGACAGACTCCTGGCATGAAATTGTCAAGAGATTGGGCTTAACGGATGACTGAGGGCCAGAATTTGGGAAGGTACAAAGGGGCAGAGGCAATAATCATGTTTAGGTGAAACATATTTCAGTTATTCCTCCATCTTGAAAAACAAATAGCAAAGGAGAACAACAGGCTGAGCCTATTAAACTGGAGTAAATCTGGTGGAATTACTTTGGCATTGAGCCCGTGTGAAGGAATAGAAAGTATATCCTAGTTGTCTGAACTGAACACTGGGGGTGAGTTCCTCGCCTGGTGTAAATGGCTGTGTCTCTGTTGACGCCGATGGAGCTGAGGCTTTGGCACATGGAAGTATAGAGGGCAAAACAATTTCTGGTCCTCACGGCAGTATTCTTAAGGGAATAATAAATCTGACACTTGAGTCTCATCCTCCTTGGTTTGTGTGGTGTGCTGAGGGTACTTGCTGGCTTTCGTCGATCCAGATAGCCCTGTTAAATATTCAGCTCCAATGGCAGAGGGAAGGCAATTAGAGCCAGCTGTTATCAAAAGGTAATCGTGTCTCCGGAGGAGCAGAACCAAGGAGTTTCCTTTGTGCTTCAGTATACCTCAGCCCTATGATTATCTCTCTTATTAATCTTGCCCTCCATTGTTACTGGTGCTTGTGCTGTTCAGAAGCGATCAAGGCACATCTTTATTCACGTAGAAAATGCCCCAACTGCTGTACTGCAGGGATGGACCTGCTTTGGTAAAGTGATTACAGCAGTTTCCTTATGCACACATCTCTCAAGAAGTTGCACCAGGCTGGATGTGCATGACATCTTTGCCACACGGCAACTTAAAGAAAGAGATCAGGATTTACTGTGTTTGTGCCTCTCATTTTCATGAGGTTAGGGCTTGCCAGGGGGAACTGGGTTTCTTGCACAAAGGATCAATGCATGCTAACCTGACACCTCCACAGACCTGAGATAAGAGGCGTCTTAGGTCAGCGGTTCTCAAACTCGCCATGACCCATGGTTGGCCTGTTGAATTAACCCCTTTGAGAACCAAGGAAGAAAGGTGGTCCTGAAATGTGCTATCAGTGATGAAAGTGCAATGTGCAATTACGTTACAGAACTGCTGGCTGATGTCCAATGTGCAATGAGTTAGACAGAGCCCTCTTCCTTAGAGGACAGCATGCTGGTTCTGCAGTGCATATGCATGATTTAGTTGGTGTTGGTCCTGCTTTGAACAGGGGGTTGGACTAGATGACCTCCTGAGGTCTCTTCCAACCCTAATATTCTATGATTCTATGTATATGTGTGCATGCAGAGCCACCCACTCTTTTTCAGCAAATACCTGTTTTGTGATTTGGCCACCCCAGGTAGCCCAACATCACAACCCTCCCACTGGACATGAGTCTTGACCTATAGATCTGAGTTCAGTAGGTGTTTGTAAGTGGGACAGGCAGCTGGGTATATTCTGCAATACTTGCCATATCAACAGTTGGCAGTGAGGGACCCATCAGCTGCATGTAGACTAGAAGAGAAGAGAAATTGCTTTTACCTTTCATTCTTGTTGTTGTTTGCTCTTTCTCTTACTTTCTGCTCTGGGTTCGGAGGAAGAGCAGACTTCTAGCTGATTGAAAATCACACATCAGTTCTTAATTTCCCAGTAGTTTTGCACACTAGAAAGAAACACTCTGCTCCCAGCTACTACTGTGCAGGGGAAATTCATGCCTTTTCAGAGGGAGCTTTAAAAGCACTTTCTCTGCCTCTGGAATACTTCGGTCTCTTCACTTGTGTGAAACTGGCAGTTCTGTGTCACTGTCCACAGCTGGTTGCCACCTCTCCGAGTCTCACTTACCAGTTGCTACTCTAAAACCTTCCCATAATTCCTTACATCATCCTAAAGCCTCTTGTCCCCGCTTATTCGACTCCCTGTTCATTACAAGACTGGCTGATGAGCAATAGAATGTGGAACTTGACAGGAGTAGGTGCCTGTATCCACGAGTCTGCTCCCTTGTGATTTCCCCCTTGTTTCTTATGTTGAAGACTGACACTGAGCATTGCTACAGACTAGTAGCTTATGTCAGTGACAGACTCTGTGCTCCAGCCTCGTGGCTTGCATCAGCTGGCTTGACAGTCAGGAGTTCCCTGGGAGACAAAGAATGTGATGAAGGGAAATGATCAAGGGATGCTGGAAACTCGCTGCCAAGGTAACCTCATCTAATGACAACTATCCCCAGCACTGATGAGCAGCATGTTGCAGACAGGCTTCGGGTCAGCAGCATTCGGCCTCCAGTGGAAGACAGATGTTGTTGCAGGCCTTGTCTATTGTTTATTTGTATTGCAGCTGTGCCCAGGAGCCTCAGTTATGGACCACTGCCCCATGGTGCTAGGTGCTGTACGAACACAGAACAAAAAGAGGGTCCTTGCCCCCAGAGAATTTACAATCCAAGTACTTGGGGATTTTTTTTATCCAGTCACCATTCTACCATGGATGCTGTTCACCAGAGAGTCTTAGGGACGAACGAACACAGGATGCCATTGGTATTGCCACTGTGTTGTTTTGAGTTAAAAATTTTGTGGTTACGGTGCCAGCGATTTGTCTGTTGTGCCAGCAATCCTGAAGTTACTACTTCTCTGTGTGTGTGTGTGTGTGTGTGTGTGTGTGTGTGTGTGTGTGTGTGTGTGTGTGTGTGTGTGTGTGTGTGAGAGAGAGAGAGAGAGAGAGAGAGAGAGAGAGAGAGAGAGGAAATTATAACGCTAATTTTCACACAGCCTAAGAAATCACCAAAAGAATTCAACCTATTTAGACTGTGGGTACAGCTACATTTGAGCTGGGAACAATGATTCCCAGCACATGCAGACATACCTGTGCAAGCTCTGCTCAGGCTAGCACTTAAAAATAGCACTATGTCTGCAGCAACATGGGTGACCGCTCAGGGGAGCCACCCTGAGTGCAATCCTACCTAATCCCCCAAGCAGCTGCCCGTGCCACAGATATACTGCTATTTTTTAGTGTTAGCTCAAGCGGAGCTAGTGTGGGCATGTCTGCATGAGTTGGCTCAAATGTAGATGTGCCTATCGCAGTTTCAGGGTAACTGCACCTGTACTCCCTCCTCCATGGTTCACCCCCGAGTGCCCAGACAGGTCTCAGGTCTCCAGCCTTCATCTGGAAGGCAGGGCAGGGACCCTGTCCCACTGTCTTCTGACTGGGAGATTTAAGGCCTTATCCTGTGATATCCACAGTAAGCCAGACTACATTTAGGCCAGCACCTGTGCTTTGCTCTCGCTGAGGGCTATGAATTTTATATTGCCAGCAGTTAAAAGTCACCACTCACCTCTTTCTCAGCAAGCACTTTTATTCTCAAGGTAAAATCACCACAGAGAAAACATGTTTCAAACAATGAAAGTTATTCTATGCATGTTAAAAGCTCACCAGAGGTCATCTATCAGTCTTAGGGGGCCTAGTAGACCAAAGTATTTCCAATGCTTCTACAGGGGTTGGGACCCTTGGACACAGGACCGGCTCCTGGCACCAGCAAAACAAGCAGTTGTTTGGGGCGGCACATTTCTAGGGGCGGCATTCTGGCGCTGGCAATGCCGCCCCAACTCGCCGCCCCAGCTTGCCTCCGCCAGCTCCCCTGAGTGCCCAGCTGCCACTTCTCTTCTCCCCCACTCCCTCCCAGGCTTGCTGTGCGCCAAACAGCTGTTTTGTTCAGCAAGTCTTGGAGGGAGGAGAAGCCGAGTGGCAGGCACTCGGGGAGGTGGTGGAGCGGAGGTGAGCTGGAGCGGGGAACGGTTCCTTTACTCCCTGTTACTTCCTGCGCCCCACCACCCTAGCTCACCTCCCCTTTGCCTGCTCCCCTGAATGCGCCTCTGCACCATTTCTGCCCCCTCCCTCCCAGGCTTGCCATGTGCAAAACAGCTTTTTCACGCTGCAAGGCTGGGAGGGAGGGGAGAAGAAGTCAAGCGCGGGCACTTGGGAGAGGCGGAAGTGGTGGAGCGGAGGTGAGCTGGAGCGGGAAGTGGTTCCTCTATCCCCCGTTACTTCCTGCACCACCACCACCACCCTAGCTCACCTCTGCTCCGCCTGCTCCCCTGAATGCGCCGCTGCTCCGCTTCTCCACTCTCCCTTGCCTCAGAGGGAGTGGGGAGAAGCGGAGCAGTGGCACACTGGAGGGGAGCAGGTGGAGCAGAGTAAGCTAGGATGGGAGGTCGTGGGGGCCCCCAGGAAGCAATGGGGAGGGAAATGCTGCACGCCAGTTGGAGGAGGTGGGGCTGGGGATTTGGGGAAGGGGTTCAGAAGGGGTGGAGTTGGGGAGGGGCCAGAGGACATGGAAAAAAAAAGGGAGAGTCGGCCAACATTTTTTTTGCTTGGGGCTGCAAAAATCCTAGAGCCGGCCCTGCTTGGACAGAAGATCCATGTCTGAGTCAGTTCAAAATCATCCTTTTGTACCAAAAGCCCTTTTTGTCTCAGCAAAACCCAGCCCGAAGCAGAATATGGAAACCACTCTGGGAATGGTACCTCTCTAGAGTTGTTTAATCTCAGTAATTTACCTAATCACCGCCCAGTACTTTTAGTTGTTGGAGGAGCTGTGGTAGCCCTCCCTCATGGAGTAGAAAACAATCATACATAAGCCTTTCCTAGATTTAATACAATAGGCTCTCCAAAGATACTGTGGGGTGATGATATCTGTCACTGTACCCTGTGGGCCATGGAAGGGCCACAAGTTTGAACTAGTCACTGTTCCGGTGTATGGGTTAGAGCAGTGACAGATGTGGCCTGCCAGTGGAGTGGAGTGTGAATTCAGGTTTTGTGCCGGAGTTGTTTAAGCTTTATAACACCCCATGTGATGTAACAGCCGTGTTCCTGTTTTGCAGACAGGGACAAGTGGAGCAGAGGCAGGTGTCTTTCCCACCATCACACAACTCATCACTGACAGAGCTAAGAATAGAAACTTGGGAGTGGAACTGGGCAAAATTTGTCATATTAAAGTATTTTCATTTTTAAAAAAAGGAGGATCAGGTCGACTGAAACATTTTGTGGATTTGGGTCAAATTATTTTGGCTGTAAAAAAAATCTATGTTTTTGTGTATTGGCCTTTTCTGAAAAAAGGGTTTCAATTCTTTTTTATTTGAAATGCCATCTCCTTTGGAATTTCACTGCCATATTCTTTTTTAAAAAAAATACCTCTTCCCCCCCCCCAGTACAGTTCATTTCATGTCAATTGAAAAGATTTCTTCAAATTGAAGTGAAACTTTTTCTCTTTTTTGGTTCAGCCGTTGAACTGAAAAATGATTATTCCCCCAGCTCCACTCAGGAGTCCTCACTCCCAGTTCTTTTCTCTACCCAGGAGGCCATGTTGTTCACTCCCTTACAATGAAACGCCAGCTACCTACAGATCTGGTAATGTGCTTGGGGGAAATGTTACTGGATGTAAAGATGGCATGGAAAAGTAATGTATGGATTCTCTGACATGTTTTGTCCAAATTGCTAAAAGGATTTGTCTAAAAGATGCACAGAGGCTGAGGAATAATTTAATATGGCAGTTAGAAATGCTATCTCTGGGTAGCTAGTTGGCTTTTTCCAGCTGTTTTGTACTTACTGGAGGACAGATGGAGGGCAGTGACCTACTGTATCAGAGAGCTTATCTGTCAGTGACCTTGTTTCCTAGTTCTGCAAGCTTCATAATGCTGTTCCCAAGAAGCTCTTCAACATCATTTTTCTGTAACACATGCGGACACTGTTATAAAGAGGAATTCTTTCTAAACCAGCATTTTACACAATTTCCATTTCCCCATGCTATAATGGGGAGAGTTATTCTGAATTTCTTAGAGGATTTACCAATGTGATCAGATCATACTGAGGTCCCATTTACTACAGTTATTTTGCACTAGAAATCTCCGTTTCGGTGGCATAGGTAGCTCTGATTGTGTGACCCACAGAATGTCTTTGTTTTGTTCGTTTGCAATGCTAGCTATACCTTATCTGGGGTGGAAATACTGAGAGATCAGAGTATGTGACATTTTCCTCCTCCTAGAGCTAGAAGAGTGAATAATAAGCTTCATAATCTCTCAAAATTTCTCTTTTTCAAAAACACAAATGGTGGGGGTGCCATTCCACATAGAGATTAGCAAAATGCAATGCAATGTCGATTCTTTCTAATCAGTTTGGTGACATTTATACCTGAATCTGGTGCAGTCAAACTGAAGACAGCAAGATGTGATTTTTTTCCATTTTTTTTGTTTTTGTTCATTTCTGAGCTCATGGGTAAAATTTTCAAAAGTGCTTACAGGACCCTAAGTTCCATTTTCAAAGGTAACTTAAGTCCAATCATGGCACCTAAATGCCTATATCCAAGTGAGAAGTTAGGTTCCTAAGTCTCTTATGGACTTGAAAAACTTTATCTGCCACTTTCACATCTTAGCAAATTGCTCTTTTATACAAATCCATTCTTCTGCCAAATTTGTCACCTGGCCCATTTGCATTAGGGGTCTGCACAGAGTCTGGTGTTTTGGATTTGTGTTTCAAGCAACGTAGAGAAGTTGGATATTTGTTGTTATTGTTCTCTTACAAATCTGAAACGCAGGCCAGGCTCACAGTAAGCGTCAAGCCCTTTGAGCGACCTGCATTTCTTTGATAGCTGAACACATTTGGCTTTGGGCCCTGTCATCATAGCCTGATGTCAAAGATTTCCCACCTGTGTGGGGTACTTCAGTTCTTAGGTGTCAGCTTGAAACACCTTGTGCCTAATTTTTCAGAAGTTCTGAGCACTTGCATCTCCATGCAAAGTCAATGGGACCTGGGGTGACCAGAGAGCAAGTGTGAAAAATCAGGACACTTTTTTTGAGCAGGGGTGTCTAGTTGTGTAGATAAGACAAAGCCACTAATATCAGCATGGTCCCAATAATATCAGGACATCTGGTCACTCTAATGGGAGCCTCGGGTGTTTGCCACTTGTGGAAATCAGGCTCTAAGTGTCTCCAGTTGGGCATTGAAATCTGAGACCTTGGCTGCATGCCTGTACGTATCCAACCTAGCTGCTCATCTTGTGTCCCCCATACTGCAAGGGAGAAGCTTTTTTTTTTCCTGATCCCAGCTGCCTTCACACCTCATTCAAATTCCTTTTTAGAAACTTCTTCAAGGAAGCTTATAAACTGCGGCATCTTAAACACTTTTTAAAAAAAAAATCTTCCTCTATAAGGCTTCCCATTATGTAACATTCTTTCTCACTCTTCTGGTTTCCTAGCCTGTCTCCTTATGTTTGTCCTTGTTTGTATTCAGGCCCTGAGTTTGCCAGGACAGCCACAGGTGTGAACTCATCTTCCCCCAAGGAATCCCTTTGTTGAAAACTATCTGCACCTGTGGATCCTTTTACAAGACCGGGCCCATCCTAGTTTGTGGGTTCACATCACATCCGTAAGAAACAATAACTGAGCACCTTAAAGGCGACCTGTATTTGTGGTGCCACAAATTTACTCTCTCCTGTGAATATTTTTCTGATGGCTGTTGTGTGCTGGTTAAAATGATAACTCGCAACACAACTCTACAGAAATTGCTGCTGTGAAATTAGTGGAAACTTTATGCACTGAAAGTACATGGCATATTTAAACAGACTTTAACCCAGTTTTACAGAGTCGAGAGCCCATTTGCTTTAACTTTCAAACAGTGAGGCAGCTGAAGCTTTTTCAGTATTTAATTTTCTCAAAGAAAATCAGTGAAGGCTTTCTCTTTAGTGGCTTTTACTAGTAGAGTGACCAGACATCCCCTAAAATTTAGGTGTTTGTCCCAATATTTTGCTTTTGGGGGGGGGCTCCCAATATTTTCTCCCTCTCATCTGGTCACCCTATTTACCAGTGACCTCTCTGTAAAGCTGTGCAACACTCAGAGATGCTTTGGGCCTGATTCTCCTCAGTTTCACAAATTTTATTGCCAGAGCCACTCCGTTAATTTCAAGGGAGATACAGTGATATAGGACAGGGTGCAAGAGGGCCGAGAATTGGGCTCTTTAGAACACACAGTGTCCCAAAAAATTGTCCCTATCTGACATGCTTTGTTTAAATACACTCCAAATACCTCTTTTACCAGAGCAGTAAATATTCCAATCTATGTTTCAGATTGCATCTCAGAATATCAACTATAAACTATTAAATCTGGGTTTATGGAAAATAGATCCCATCAAACTAACTTGATATCCTTTTTTATGAGATTACAAATATGGTTGATAAAGATAATAGTGCTGTTGTAATAGTCTTCTGTAAGACATTTGACTCGGTACCACACAATATTTTGATTAAAAAACTAGAATGATATACAATTAACATGGCACACATTAAATGAATTAAAAACTGGCTAACTGATAGGTCTCCAAATGTAACTGTAAACAGAAATCGTCATTGAGTGGGTGTTTCCAGTGGTTTGGTTCATGGCCCCACTCTATTTAACATTTTTATCAATGTCTTGGAAGAAAACATAAAATCATAACTGATTCAGTTTCTAAATGACACAAAAATTGGGAAAGCGGTAAATAATAAGAGGATAGGTTGCCTTGAATCTGTAACCTAGGTCATTTTGTAAAGTGGGCACTAGCAAACAATATGCATTTTAATAAGGCTAAATCTAAAAGTATAGTTCTGGAAACAAAGAATGTGGCTGTACTTAACAGGACAGGGGATTCTGTCCTGGGAATCTGTGACTCTGAAAAATATTTTGGGTTGTGTGTGGATAATCAGCTGAACATGAGCTTCCAGTTGCAATGCTATGGCCAAAAATGCTAATGTGACCCTGGGTGCATAAACAGGGGAATCTCACATAGGAACAGAGAGGTTATTTTCCCCTCTGTATTTGGCACTGATGCGATCGCTGCTGGGATACTGTGTCCAGTTCTGGTGCCCACAATTCAAGAAGAATGTGGATTAAATTGGAGATGGTTCAGTGAATAGCCAAGAGATTGATTAAAACCGCCTTATAGAAATAGTCTCAAGGAGATCAGTCTATTTATCTTAACAAAGAGAAGGTAAAGGAATGAGGTGCTTACAGTCTACAAGCAGCTCTATGGAGAACAAGTATTTATTAACAGGCTTTTCAGTCTAGCTGAGAAAAGTCTAACATGAGCCAATGGCTGGAAGGTCAAGCTAGAGAAATTCAGAGTGGAAACAGGCGTAAATTTTTAACAGGGATGGTAATTAACCATCGGAACAAGTTCCCAAGGGTCGTGGTGGATTCTCCATCATTGATAATATTTAAATCAAGATAGGATGTTGTTCTAAGAAATCTGCTCTAGGGATTGTTTTGGGGAAGGTCTCTGGCCTGTGTTATACAGGAGGTCAGACTTGATGATCACAGTGGTCCCATGTGGCCTTGGAATCCATGAATAAAACACATGCCATCAACTTTGTTGCTGATATTAATTATCTGTATTACTGGAGTGCCTAGAGATTCCCAGGTAAGATCATAGCTCCACGGTGCTAGGTGCAGTACGTATACATAGTAAGAGACGGTCCTTGCCCCCAAAGAATTTACAGTCTGTGCAGATAAACCAAAGGTGGGAGAAAGGAACCAATATCCCCATTATACAAGATGGGGAAACCGAGGCACAGAGGGAAAGTGACTTGCCCAGCATTATACAGGGAGTCTATGGCAGAGCCAAGACCTGAAACCAAATCTCCTGAGTCTTAGTCCAGTGCCTTAACTGCAAGACCATGACACACAAGCTGGCTTGCATCTCATGCAACTCCAGTGAAGTCAGTGAGATTGCTTGGGGAAGATGGCAGGTCAATACAGAATATGGCCCACCATGTTATATGATGAGAGATTGGCAAGCAGGCCCCCTTCTCTGTCTCCACTCTTGATTGCTTGTTTAGCATTGTAGAATTACATGATGCTGTGTAACCTGTAACGTGTGTATTCATGGTAGCAAGTACTATGCTCATTAGAAAGTGGTGGCAGAATTGAGCACTGATGAAGTAAATTGTGAGCAGAAGGTGACTGAAGGAATTAAAAGGCTTAAGAGTGAAAGTGAAGAGAAATAACAATTGGAGGTGTCTGTCTGGAAGGAAATCTGAAGCTGCCCAGTATGTTTTTTTTCCCTGCTCATGCGTTAATGACTTGAACAGAAATCTCCCTTTGGAGACCTTTTATTCTAGCATCTGAAAAATAATCCCTGAGTGCATTGCCACTGAGCCGTCATCTGTGGGATGAGCCACGCCAGAGTAACTGTTGAGGGCTGGTAGAAGCTATCAGGTGCAGAAGAAGAGGAGCTTTTCTGTTTAGCTCCATAGAAAAGCTTTGGAAAAATATAGCCACATTTTCTGCTGGTACCGGTGGGCACGGCTCCACCGACATCAACCAGAGCAGCTCTGGGAGTTAACACTACAGTGATGGCCCAGTTCGGAGCTGATGTAAATGAGGGCAGCTTCATTTGGAGTTAGTGAGTTTTGCCATTTATCTTCTTACACAGGGGTAGGATTGGGTCCTTATTTTGCACAGCAGCTTTCATACAAGCTCCAGGCCTGACTCCAATCTCACCTGGGCTAACTCTAGCCCCTGACAGAACTCCATTAAACCAGTCTGATCTCGGGCCCAGGCCTGGAGTTACATAAGAGCAGAGGGAGTGAGAAGGTAAAGTGGAATGGGCCAGGGAAGAGAGACAGTCTTCACTGACGCCTGCCTTGAGATGGAGAACCCAGTTGTGTGGAAGTGATGAGTTCACTGTGAAATGTAATAAAACTTGTACTTGGCTGCTGTTTCCATTAGAGGAAAAGGCCCTTGGATTAAGAGATCAGATCATCTGCAGGTCATTTCATTTAGCACAGCGCTAGTGTTCACCAGCAATGCACTGAACGGAGGACGACACAGAATACTAAGATCTGCCGCTAACGTGAATGGACCCATCTACCTAACATTTGAGGCCAACTTTTTTAAACCTAAAGTTAGGCTCCTAAATCTATATCCCTGCCAATCAATGGAAGGATTTTTCAGGAAATGCCATTATCCCTATTGTGATAGACCCAGACCAGTTGGGAATAGCAGAGTAGTAGAAGGCAGATATACTGGCCCCTGGACAAGCAGTTTTCTGTTCCCTGACTGACCAGAGCAGGGGCTGCTCCAGGCTAATGAGAACACCTGACTCCAATTAACCTGCTAAGAGTCAAATGAGGCTGTTAAGCACCTGACTCTAATTAAGGCCCCTCTGATACTATAAAAAGGGCTCACTCCAATCAGGCCAAAGGGAGCCAGGGAGCCAGAGGAGAGGAAGTGCAGCTGAAGGGCTGGTCGGGGCGGCTCTAGATATTTTGCCGCCCCAAGCACAGCAGACAGGCTGCCTTCAGTGGCTTGCCTGCTGGAGGTCCCTGGTCCTGCGGATTCAGCAGCACGCCTGTGGGAGGCCTGCCGAAGCCGCAGGACCAGCGGACCCTCCGCAGGCATGCCACTGAAGGCAACCTGCCTGCCACCTTTGTGGCGACCTGCAGAGCACCCCCTGTGGCTTGCCACCCCAAGCACGCGTTTGGTGTGCTGGTGCCTGGAGCCGCCCCTGGGGCTGGTTAATGAAGACACCCTGAAGCCGTTGGTGAGGGAGCCCTAAGGTAAGGGTGAAGAGGGGAGAAACAGGAGAGCTGTGGGGAAGTGGCCCAGGGAAATGTAGCAACTCTGGCAGTGAAAGATTGGCTGCCAACAGCTGCTACTATTAGGGTCCCTGGGCCAGAACCCAGAGTAGAGGGCGGGCCCGGGTTCCCCCCCCCAATCCACCACTACAGGAACACCTCCTGGGAGAGGAAGACAGGCCCCTGTCAGGACAGAAGGCTAAACTGTTTTGGTATGAGGCCGTAGGAGCAACAGAGACTGTGGGAGTTCTCTCACCAATCTCCTTGCTGGCTTATGATGAAAAGAGCACAGTATAGGGCCGGTGCAACCCATTAGGAGACCTGGGTGCTAACATTTGGGGGGTAGCGACCACGGCAGCTGGATCTTCGGCCGCCCTGGTCGTCGTGGTATTTCGGGGAGGGGACCTTCCGCCACCTCTTTCGGGGCCGCCATTTTGGGACTGGACCTTCTGCCGCCTAGGGCTCAAAAAAAGCTGGCAGTGTTCCTGGCTCAGTAGACTGTATCCCTGGCCCTAGAGAGAGAAGGACTACGTGGTGGGTTGCAGTGAGACTCTGAAGCTAGCATAAACTGCCTGGAAGTGTGGGACCCACAGGGACAAGGTCGGAGCTCTGCCACACTATGTATGCCCGTTGAAGTCAACGGGAACCACAGATGCTCAGCACCTTTGGAAATTGTGCTCTTTCTCCTGAAAGGCTCCATATTTATATTCATCTTTACGCACCCATGTTTGAAAATGTTGACTCAAGCCTTTACTGGTTTCTGAGCATAAATCAGTTCAGTTTCTCCAGGCTGTGCCCCAACAGGGTACCTTTTTCTATCCATGCCCCATGAAGATGAAATCAGACCCTCTTTGTTCATGTGTACATTGGCCTTCCTAAAGCGATCTCTTCTGTCAGACTTAATACAATTAACTTAAAGGATGTTGTATCCAGAGGGGCTTGTGAATCTCAGCCTCCTCCTGAACAAATCAATGGAATTCTGACCATATCCCATTAAGTATGAGGGGAACTAAGAGGAAAATCTGTGTATTACATATTGATCCTCTTTGTGTTGGATGACATGCCAGGCCCAATGTGTTACAAGGGAAATATACTGCATGCAGGACATCTTATAAATAGAGATAATTTATTTAGAGTTCCTGACCCCCCCGCCCCCTCCCCCCGATCCCCAGGTGTACTCTTATTTAAAATTTAAATCTGTTGCCTAGGGCTTCCCACAGGCAACGCAATTTTTTATGCTTCCTCTGAGGATGGCTGCTGCAAACTACCCAAGGAAGGTGAGCCAATTAAAAAGGCCTTCACAGATGTGGCTCTCAGTTAGCTAATTCTGCCCTCTAATCCATCTTGTGCCCTTGGCATGGGATGAGAGACAGCTCCTCCATATGTCCAGGAGAAAGGCAAGTTCCCAGAGCAGTGCATTTGGGAGAGGGGCAGGGGCAAATTAACCTCATGCTTTTATAATATATCAGACGGGAAATATCTTTGGCCATTTACTGTTCAGATCTTACACAGTCACTCTCTGAAGCCCCAGCCAAAATAAAACACCATTGAGCTAGGTCAGGGGTCGGCAACCTTTCAGAAGTGTTGCTCTGAGTCTTCATTTATTCACTCTAATTTAAGGTTTTGCATGCCAGTAATACATTTTAATGTTTTTAGAAGGCCTCTTTCTATAAGTATATAATATATAACTAAACTATTGTTGTATATAAAATAAACAAGGTTTTTAAAATGTTTAAGAAGCTTCATTTAAGTAGGGGCATTGCCAGCAAATCGAGGGATGTGATCCTTCCCCTCTATTCGACATTGGTGAGGCCGCATCTGGAGTACTATGTCCAGTTTTGGGCCCCACACTACAAGAAGGATGTGGAAAAATTGGAAAGAGTCCAGCGAAGGAGAACGGAAATGATTAGAGGGCTGGAGCACATGATTTATGAAGAGAGGCTGAGGGAACTGGGATTGTTTAGTCTGCAGAAGAGAAGAATGAGGGGAGATTTGATAGCTGCTTTCAACTACCTGAAAGGGGGTTCCAAAGAGGATGGATCTAGACTGTTCTCAGTGGTGGCAGATGACAGAACAAGGAGCAATGGTCTCAAGTTGCAGTGGGGAACGTTTAGGTTGGATGTTAGGAAAAACTTTTTCACTAGAAGGGTGGTGAAGCACTGGAATAGGTTCTCTAGGGAGGTGGTGAATCTCCTTCCTTAGAGGTTTTTAAGGTCAGGGCTTGACAAAGCCCTGACTGGGATGATTTAGTTGGGAATTGGTCCTGCTTTGAGCAGGGGGTTGGACTAGATCACCTCCTGAGGTCTCTTCCAACCCTGATATTCTATGATTTTTAAAACTAAATTAAAATGCAGAGCCCCCAGGACCAGCGGCCAGGACCCGGGCAGTGTGAGTGCCACTGAAAATCAGCTCGTGCACCACCTTTGGCACGCATGTCATAGGTTGCCTACCCCTGCTCTAGGTGTTAGAGGGGCACATGATAAGAAGATTGTCTCTCCCCCGAAAGAGCTGACATGCTAAAAAGATTGAAGGGAAACAGAGCAGTGACTTGCCTGTAGTCAAACAAGAGGTCAGTCACTGAGCTAGAAATATAACCCAGCTGTCCTGATGCCTAGGCCAGTGCTCTGTCCACTAAACCAGAGTGGCCACTTCAAAACATGAAGTGTGAGTTATAGGACATTATTCATCCCAAGGGAGACTAAGACACTTTACAGACTACGGGCCAGCTCCCTAATATATAAAAGCTAATCTGAAATCTTGTTCAGCTGACATCTGCTGCAGGAATCCTCCTGGCTGCTGCCACAATTTGCTCCAGCAGGGCAATGTGGGAGAACTGAAGCTGTTCCAGACAAGAGCAGCATACATCTCCCACTAGTGCTGGCTGCAGCCTAACTTGCCAGCATGGGCTAGCATGGGTGTGGGATAACTTTTTGGCTCAAGGCCCAAATATGGGTATGGAAATTGTATTGCGGGGCCATGAATGCTCACGAAATTGGGGGTTGGGGTGCAGGAAGGTAGGAGGGCTCTAACTGGGAGGTGCTCTAGAGTGGGGCTGGGATGAGAGGTTGGGAGTTCAGGAGGGTGCTCTAGGATGGGACCGAGGGGTTTGGAAGGCAGGAGGGGGATCAAGGCTGGAGCAGGGGGTTGGCGGCGTGGGAGAGGGTCAGAGGGGCAAGGATCCAGGCAGTGCTTACCTCAGCACAACAGTTTTCCATCGGAAAATTCAGTTGCATCAAAATCAAAATGTTCTGTGGGCATGTGTCCATTTTGACAAAATTTGGTGGGGAAAAAGTCAAAACAACTCATTTTGACTTTCTAGTTTTGATAGTGGTGACACATTTAGATTCATTTTGGTTTTGATGTTTATATAATATTACATTATTAATTCCAATATCTATTTTATATCATTATATTTCGACGTTATCTCAATGAAGTGTGTTTGTGTTATTGAAATGGACCATTTCAACATTATTGAAGTGAAACTATTTGATAGTCCCAAGTTGAAACTTTTTTGGAACTTTTAGTCTATGGGAAATTTTGATAGTTTGACTTTTTGTTTCTATTCGGGGGAAGAAGAGGACGGTTGGAATTTTCTGTGGAACAGAAATTCTGTTTTCCCAGTGGTTCTATATAATTTATATTTCCTGCATTATGGTCCTGAAAATCAATCCTGTGTGCTGTTGGCATGATCCGAACATATACTGAGCCACTTTTTCAGCTGGTCCATTATTACTGCACTTGAACTGTGAGTGGTACTAAATTCTCAGGAGTCCTCTGCTCCTTACATTATTTTAATTTTCGTGAGTCATGTTAGCTGTTGCTTAACTCCAACCTTTTACATGCTTCGGTCTTCATTCCTTCCTGGCATGTCTGCTTCTCATCCCCACAAGCCATCTTTCTGTTCTCAACGATATGTTCTGCTATGGGACTTGTCATCCTTTTAACTTTTCATCAGCAAAATAAGGGTTTTTTTTTTCCCCCTTCCATGCAGCTTCAGTGAAAGCAACTTCATTAAGACATCAGCCATCTAACAAGAAAAGTGAGGAAGGAGAATTAAATACTTTTCTCCCCAAATCCTGAAATGGCTTCTGGCAGCCTGGTTTTGATGATAGCTTATTAAACACTGCAGTGTCAATGCAATGCCAGCTCCAGTTAGATTCTTAAGTTGCGTTTGAAGTTCAGTGAGAGCCAAAGTCTTAGGGAGCAGTGTGCTGTGGGTTGTGCTATGTGTTGTGTTGGTTTTAGGAAACTTTGTGGACTCCAGAAATCTTAAACAGAGAAATCTCTGTGTTTCCCATGGGTGAGGAGGACGGATGTGATAGGGTGAGGAGGTGGGTAGAAATGTTTTGAATTTCAGTGTGGGGGAACAGATGGGGGTATTAGATGAAATTATCTTGATTTCTTTCTCTCTCTCTCACTCACACACACACACACACACACATACACACACACACATTCTCTCTGAAGCTGATTGGATTTTTTTTAAATGGAAATGTAGGTGAAAAATCCCTAATCCCACCCCACCCCACATCTTTTCACTTAGCTCTCTTTGGAAGAGTTTGTGCTTTACGGGAAGAAGACAAGTTTTACTGCCACTCTGCACAGGTGTAAGTATTTACACAAGGTGCAAGCCAGTGAAGAATCAGGCCTATTGTATTTGAATATACAGCAGAGGAAAGAGATGTCATGGAAATCTTCTGACTTTAGCCATATAATATGGCTCCAGAGTGCTGGAACGCTGTCTAAATGCAGTGAACACTCATGCTAGCTAATGGCCCTCTAAAATGGAAAATAAAATGCAATTCCTTAGCTCAGCCTTCCCTGTTATGTACAAAATAATGGCCTTGTTACATGAGCTAATGTTCTGAATCTGCTTCCGCTTGGCTATAAATCAGGTGCCACTCCGCTGACATCAGTGAAGTTATACGGGGTAAAGCTGGAGAATCAGGCCTTTTCGAAGAGTCGCTAGACAGGAGCACAGTTTTGCTGCTTTAATGTTTACACTTTAAGACATTAACCATGTCTGAGCTATTTTGCTCTGTCTTTTTTTGCTGCACCACAGCACTGACAATATAAATTAGAGACAACCACTCACGTGGCTTTCTGGTTTACTCTTGTTTATTGATCTATGCAACATCAAGCTCTCCAGGGCAGGGACTGTCTGGATTGTCTGTGTTTAGCAAACATTATTAGTACTTAGCAAACAAGAGATGTGCCAGGTGCTTGACAGAATTACAGGTGAAACAACTAAGAATCATTGTGCCCACCTCTGAAATGCAGCCACCTCTGGGGTGGGACATGACAGTATTTAACAGCACATAACAATGTCATTTATTATTATTATTTATACTTTATTTTTGTTGTGGCCATGCCCAAAATGTGCTAGGTGCTTTCAAAAGAAAGGATAGCATGGCTCCTGCCATAAGGAAGCCTCATTGTTAAAAGGAAAACTGTTCTGGACACGCAGTGATGCAGAATGCCTCGTACAGTTGAAACAATCTGGTCAATGTATGCAGGTCAAATATAATTACTGGACATGGCAAGCTGCAGAATTTTCATGCAGATTTTAAATCCAATGGTGCTTGGGGAATGTATGGAATTGAGGGGGTGGGAGAAGGTTGATTTAATCCATTTAGAAATGCGGCAGGCTGCATTGATAAAGCTGCTAAGTTGGAATATGGCCAGGGCACTTGTTCTAGGATCATCCCCTCTGGCAAAAAATGTTCCTGGGCTGAGTCAGGGTCTGAGTTTTGCATCTTGCTTGAAAGAACATAAGAATGGCCATCCTGGGTCAGACCAAAGATCCATCTAGTCCACTGTTCTGTCTTCTGACAGGGGCCAATGCCAGGGGCCCCAGAAGGAATGAACAGACTAGGTTATCATCAAGTGATCCATCCCCTGTCACTCATTCCCAGCTTCTGGCAAACAGAGGCTGAGGACACCATCCCTGCCCATCCTGGCTAATAACCATTGATGGACCTATGCTCCATGAATTTATCTAGCTCTTTTTTGAACCCTGTTATAGTCTTGGCCTTCACAGCATCCTCTGGCAAGGGGTTCCACAGGTTGACTCTGTGTTGTGTGAAGAAATACTTCCTTTTGTTTGTTTTAAATCTATTGCCTATTAATTTCATTTGATGACCCCTAGTTCTTGTGTTATGAGAAGAGGTAAATAACACTTCCTTAGTTACTTTCTCCACACCAGTCATGATTATATAGACTTCAGTCATATTTCCCCCATAGTTGTCTCTTTTCCAAGCTGAAAAATCCCAGTTTTAGCAATCTCTCCTCATACAGAAGCCATTCCATACCCCTAATCATTTTTGTTGATGGATGGGGTTGTCTAGCAGGCTGCTTGGGCATTCATATCCTTCACTGAGAACCTTTAAATAACTTAAGATTCAGTATTACCAAACAGGTTCATTGGATACAACCAACACAGTTAAGAGTTCACTAACATAACTCCCCAAAATCATAGGCTCCAGCATGAACTAGAAGATCTTATGAAAATCCTGGAGTTGGATACAGTGAGGGCTGATTCTTTGTTGTTCCAATGAGCTTGCCTGGAATGCAGGGAAGATCATTGCACAGCATTAGATTTCTTGAGCTTTCCATTCGGTGTCAATAGGGGCTGGGACAAACTTTGCATCTCTGAATTACAGTATAGTCAGCCTCAAGCATTCAAGAAATCAGACTCATAAAATCGTGATTTATTTAAAGCAATAAATCTTGGCTTTTTTGTTTGCTTTCTAGTGTCAGAGCCTTTCAGTTGCACTCGCTTAAAATTTTCAAGCCTCTCTCTGCAAGCAGGAGCCCTAGAAACTTCTTTTTAAAATGAAAATTTGAGATTCTCATGTGATCTCTTGCTTCCAGAGCTGGGGCTTTAAGAAATCTGTCGTGAGAGTTGGCAACACTAAAACTAGCAATTGTTAGTTTATGCTTAAGCCTGGCAGAATTCAGTTTTTTATTTTTTGTAATTTTGGCAGATAATATCAAAGTTTAATTTGAAGCATTTTTTTCCTTTAAGTTTTCACAGTTGCAGTAAATTATTGGGAGGTCAGGCAATAATTATATAATGACAACAGACATTGAGACTCAAAAAAGTTAAAGCTTTATAAGTATTAACACACCAAAGATCAACATCACATGTCAAAATATGCACAGTAAATGTCCTTTCAAATTCCCAGTTCTCAAGCAGCATTTTTCTTACTTTTTGCCTATCTGAAAATTTCGATTATGATGGAAATAGTTTTTGTATGCATCTGGTGAAACCTATGTGTACTGACATTTACCAGTAAGAATCTAATCCTTCCAAATCTATTTATGCTCTTATTTGGTCAACCGGTACATTAAGAACATAAAGGCCATACTGGGTCAAATCAATGGTCCATCTAGCCCAGTATCCTGTCTCTAACAGTGACCAGTTTCAGGTGCTTCAGAGGAACAGAAAGGGGCAATTATTGAATGATCCATCCTTTGTCATGCAAGTTTATATAGCAGCTGAATGAAAGCCACTGCAAACTTGTCTATATTAGAAAAACAGCATTGATGTAACAGAATCAATTTGCAATTGAGCTAGTTACTCTGGTGCAAACTTCTTAATATAGATCCTGTTAAAGCAGTTTAAGCCTCACAAATCGTTTTAGACTGAATCAGTAAATTTCCGAGTTGAGCTATCCTGATTTTTTTTAAAGTAATCTTTAAACTGGCTTAAGGGTGTTCACAGCAGGGGTTTGCACCAGAGTCTTGCAACCTGACCCATGACAAGTGTTTGGACTTGGGTTGGGTCTGGAAACAACCCACATCGAGTTGTCAGGGTTCCTTTCCCACTCTGAACTCTGGGGTATAGATGTGGGGACCCGCTTGAAAGACCCCCTAAGCTTATTTTTACCAGCTTAGGTTAAAAACTTTTCCAAGATACAAATTCCAACTTGTCCTTAATAGTGTGCTGCCACCACCAAGTGATTTAGACATTTGGGCTTGTCTACATCAGAAAGTTGCAGCGCTGGTGAGGGAGTTACAGCGCTGCAACTTAGGAGGTGTACACATCTGCAGGGCACCACCAGCGCTGCAACTCCCTGTTTGCAGCGCTGGCCGTACTCCCGTTTTGTCTCGGGTGTAGAGGATCCAGCGCTGGTGATCCAGCGCTGGTAATCCAATGTAGACAGTTACCAGCGCTTTTCTTGACCTCCGTGGAAGGAGGAAGCCTCTGGTAATCAAGCTGGTTTCCTTTCCCGGTTTGCTCTCTCGGTCCCGGAGCCAGCCAGCAAACCGCAGGGAAGGAGACTTGCTTGCTCGGGGTTCCGGGACCGAGAGAGCAAACCGGGAAAGGAGACCAGCTTCGCCGCGGTTTGCTCTCTCGGTCCCGGAGCCAGCCAGCAAACCGCAGGGAAGGAGACCTGCTTGCTCGGGGTTCCGGGACCGAGAGAGCAAACCAGCTTCGCCGCGGTTTGCTCTCTCGGTCCCGGAGCCAGCCAGCAAACCGCAGGGAAGGAGACCTGCTTGCTCGGGGTTCCGGGACCGAGAGAGCAAACCGGGAACGCCGCGGTTTGCTCTCTCGGTCCCGGAGCCAGCCAGCAAACCGCAGGGAAGGAGACCTGCTTGCTCGGGGTTCCGGGACCGAGAGAGCAAACCGCGGCGTTCCCGGTTTGCTCTCTCGGTCCCGGAACCCCGAGCAAGCAGGTCTCCTTCCCTGCGGTTTGCTGGCTGGCTCCGGGACCGAGAGAGCAAACCGCGGGGAAGCTGGTTTCCTTTCCCGGTTTGCTCTCTCGTCCGGGAACCCCCCTTGAAGCCGCCCAACAGCGCTGCAGTGTGGCCACATCTAACACCACTTGCAGCGCTGGTTGCTGTAAGTGTGGCCACTCTGCAGCGCTGGCCCTATACAGCTGTACTAATACAGCTGTAACAACCAGCGCTGCAAAATTTTAGATGTAGACATGAATCAGGGATAGGACCACTTGGAGTCCTATTCCCCAAAAATATTCTCCCAAGCCCTACACCCCCTTTTTCGGGGAAGGCTTGAGAATAATATCCTCACCAATTGGTACAGGTGAACACAGGCCCAAGCCTTTCAATCTTAAGAACAATGAAAAAGCAATCAGGTTCTTAAAAGAAGAATTTGTTTAAAGATAAAAGAATCACCCCTGTAAAATCAGGATGGAAGAAAACTTTACAGGGTAACAAAAGATTCAAAACACAGAGGATTTCGCCTCTAGGCAAAACTTTAAAGTTACAAAAAAAACCCAGGAATAAGCCTTCCTCTTAGCACAGGGAAAATTCACAAGCTAAAACAAAAGATACTCTAACACATTCCCTTGCTATTACTTACTATTTCTGTAATATTCAATGTATCAATTCAGTGGGAGCTGGATTACTTGCTTGGTCTCTCCCTTTTTTCCCCAGAGAGAACACCCACACAGCACAAAACAAAGCCCCTCTCTCATCCCCCCACACCCCGATTTGAAAGTATCTTTCCCCATTGGTCTTTCAAGTCAGGTGCCAATCAGGTTATCTGAGCTTCTTAACCTTTTACAGGTAAGGAGGGATTTTGTGCTACCCTTAGCTATATGTTTATGACACGGGTTCTCTCTGATCACCCCCTCCCACCCATGAGGTCAGTGCAGCAGCAGCTGCATGCCTCAGTCCTGCTATCCCTTGCCACTATGCCAACCTCAAGGATAGGAGCAGCCAGAGACAGGGACACAACCTCATGCTCTGGGGGTCTCTAACAAGTCCTCTGCCTGCCCCTCCTGGGGCCCACTAGCTGCCCCAATAAAACACAGAGAGGCTTCTCCTTCTGCAGCACCCTTGGCTTTATTTACACAAGTTCTCCCACCACCAGTGATATACTATTTACAGAGCTTGCAGGCCTGACAATCTCCTCTCTTACACAGAGTCTTCCCTCAGCTTGGAGACTGACCTTCCTCTGGCTATCTCCCTGTTTTCTGGCTGCCAGCCAGCCTTTATAGCCCTTGAACCCTCAGGCCCACAGGTGTAGCCAATTCTGAAGGCCAGACACCAGACTTCTCCCCAGCCCCAATCTATTTCCCCTGATTGGTGCTGGCTGAGCAGGGACTAATTCAGTGCCTTTGCACCAGCACCCTGCTACAGGGTCCCTCAATCTCTGACTTTCAGAAGCAGGGACTGGATGCCCCCGGGCTGGATCACTCCATAAATTGCTCTGTTCTGTTCATTCCCTCTAGCGCATCTAGCACCGGCTGCTATCAGAAGACAGAATGCTGAGCTAGAGGGACCATTGTATGGCCATTCTTAGGCTCTTAGGTTGTGGGAAAGTGGTGTGGATAGATGGAAGTTCCCACCAGGCCTTGGTGGAGGCATTGACATAGGTTCGGGGGGAAGCATCAGGTTCAGGGCGGGTTGGTTCTGAAAACAACTCAATGCTCTCAGGTTGGATTGGCTGTGTTCAGCTTGGGTTTGGGTCGGCAGATGGCTAGTTTGCTCCAGCGTAAATAGATCAACTTGGAAATGCATTCAGTTACATTGGCACAACTTCAGAGCAGGCCACGGCCTGAGAACTTCCAAGTTAAAGTCCAATAAAAAAGCAAATAGATAAAGGCGGACTCCTGCCCAAGGATTGTTGGGAGCTATTTAACTCATCGGGTGGACGGAGATAGCATCCTGCCCAGGGCGCCAGGATTTCTGCCAGTTTCCCATGTAACTGGACGAAGGTTTCCATAGCTAGGTTGAAAAAATGAGACAAGTGAAACAAGAGCAGTTTGGATGCAGGCCGGCCCGCTCAGAGCAAAGGGACATTGAGAATGCAGTGTGATTGATGTTCTGCTGAATTGTATTTATTGGTTCCCCTCTCCAATTTGGGCATGCGGTTAATCCACTTTGAAACCTGGCTGTGCTAGCAGCAGCAACTTCAGAATCGCCCGATGGTTCGTGCCAGAAGAGCAATTTCCCTAGGGAGGTCAAGCAGAGAGCTGAGGCCCAGGATATTGTTAAGGTGATAGAGAAAGGAGTATAGACTGAATTATGGAGTCAGATGCTGACCCAATACAGCATGGGACACAGATCTAATAGTACGGGCCAAATTCTCTGCCCCGGTTACAGCAACTTCAAAGGCGTCTGCAGGAGTCTAACAAAGGCAGCATCTAGCAATGGGTGTTTACAAAATGTCACGCCACCCTTTTTCAGTCCACTGAGCCATGCAGTGCCTCCTAATTTGGTTCCCCTCCTCTCCCAGGTTATGTTTTGAAATCACTGCCGTAAAAACAGTGTTAAATATGCATTTGGGAGGTGCGTGTGGGTGTTTCTGAATCTGCCCCTGCATTCAGTGAGGATTTGACACAGGTAACCCCCACATCCCAGAAGGTTACCATTCACAAATCCATGGCACGGATATGGCACGGATCAGTTTTGCATGACAAAATCTACTCACGCTGTCTGACATGCTGTTCAGAGGGAGCAATTGCCATCACTGCGAAGCAGCGTGGTTTAGCGGTGACAGTCATGTGACTCATGGTTCCAGCCTTTTGTGGGAACAGCCTTCATGAGCTTCTCCAGCAGTAGAGGATATCATGCGACATCTATCCCATAATCACACCCTTCCCTGACCTGTGTCCTAGATGATACAGTCTCTGCAAGTGGCACTGTTTACTGGTCTCAAAGAACCATGCATACCTAATAGCTCTAGAAAAATTATTAACAACAGCAGTGCTTGGGAAACTCTGTCTAATCAGGGATGGAATTCAATTCTCTAGGATAGCATTCAACTGCTTTATCCAGGAGACCCTCCTGTATACACACAAGGGGCCATTTGTTAACTTTTGAGTGATCTTCTTTGTCATAAGCGCTTGTTTGATGAGTGAAGTCTAGGATTGTCCAGGATTTAAAATGGTGCTATTTTTAATAATAACACTTAGCTTTTATATGGTGCTTTCCATCAGTAGATCTCAAAGTGCTTCACAAAGGGAGGTAAGTAACACAAGTTGGCAGGAGTTAGTGAATTTTCTTTAACGTGACATACACGACTTTCCCTGCAGAGGGCACTGAGGAGGCCAGAGTCAAAATACCAGCAAACTGTGAGTTTGCCGCTGCTGTAGAATATTGTAGTGCTTTATAATAAGGGGTGTGGCATATCGTGCAGGGTCTTAGAATCATAGACTATTTGGGCTGGAAGAGACCTCAGGAGGTGATCTAGTCCAATCCCCTGCTCAAAGCAGAACCAACACCAACTAAGTCATCCCAACCAGGGCTTTGTCAAGCCAGGCCTTAAAAACCTCTAAGGAAGGAGATTCCACCATCTCCCTAGGGAACCCATTCCAGTGCTTCACCACCCTCCTAGTGAAATAGTGTTTCCTGATCTCCAACCTAAACCTCCCCCACTGCAGCTTGAGACCATTACTCCTTGTTCTGTCATCTGGTACCACTGAGAACAGTCTAGATCCATCCTCTTTGGAACCCCCTTTAGATAGTTGAAGGCTGCTATCAAATCCCCCCTCACTCTTCCCTTCTGCAGACTAAACAATCACAGTTTCCTCAGCCTTTCCTCATAGGTCATGTGTTCCAGCCCCCTAATCATTTTTGGTGCCCTCCGCTGGACTCTCTCCAATTTGTCCACATCCCTTCTATGGTGGGGCGGACCAAAATTAGACACAATACTCCAGGTGTGGCCTCACCAGTGCCGAATAGAGGGGAATAATCACTTCCCTCGATCCACTGGCAATGCTCCTACTAATACAGCCCAATATGCTGTTGGTCTTCTGGCAACTAGGACACACTGCTGACTCATATCCAGCTTCTCGTCCACTGTAATCCCCAGGTCCTTTTCTGCAGAACTGCTGCTTAGCCAGTTGGTTCCCAGTCTTCTCCCTTCATTGCCCTGTGCTGAAACCAAAGAGCTTCTCTGTAAGTTCTGGAAAGTGCATTTTTCCTGGGATGCAGGTATGTCTACAGTGTAATTAAAAACCTCTGCTGTCTGCGGCTCAGCAGACTCTGGCCTGCAGGTCTTGGGCTACGGGGCTGTTTAATTAAGGTGGAGTCGTTTGGGTTTGGATTGGAGCCCAGGCTTTGAAAGCCAGTGAGCGGGGAGCGTCTCAGAGTCCAGGCTACAGCCCAAACCTGAACATTACATTGCTATTTTGACCTCTGCAACGCAAGTCCCAGACAGTTGAGCTGGGCTCTGAGACTCGCGATTGTGGGTTTGTTTTTGCTGTATAGACATATCCGGAGTGAGCAATGCTGTCCCTTTAAGATAGCTCCCCTTTTCTCATGGGAGGAGTAGCTTTTTAGTCCATCACTGTCTGTATTCCACCCGCCCCCACCCTTAGATTGCTCTTCTTCTCTGTGTGTCTGTAAGAAAACGTGACCCTTCCCCATCGGGCAGCTCTGCTCTCTCGAATCAGACACTCAGCGTGATGTCTGCCTGCCAGTATTATTATTTTCCAAAGGACCATATGCCAGAGTCGTTTCATGCACAAAGGCATCCTTGCAAAAGCAGACTGCTCCCAATGGGCAGTTTTTAATGCACTGCCCATAGATTTCCATGCAGCATCAAATGATTTCATTGTCTGACTGATGATTTGCCCCACCTCCTGTATATTCATTTTAATTTAGCATGCATGGCAGCCTATTGATTTGCGTGACTTGACCCTGAACAGACTGTGACGGTGACCTCTTTGTGCATTCTGTTTTCTCACTGCAATGCGCACGTGCTTCCCTGCTGCAAAACTTTGCTGCTGCTGCTGCTGCTGCTGCTGCTGCTGCTGCTGCTAATTTTGGGGGGCGAATGCAGTAGACGCTGTGTGCTTGTGAAAGCAAGAAATTTGGCGAGGACAACGTAGCTACAGCCTGTAAAGAGCTTACAGTGTTCAGATACCATTGTGATGGGTGCTCTGTAGGTAGCTGGACTTCACAGACTCCTATTCAAACTGCCCAGCAGACTTCTAGCAAGGCACCTGTGATAAATGAGAGGTTGGGTATCTCCCTTTTGTGGATACTCAGCCAGCCAATTAGCTATTGAATCCCTCTTGGTGGTAGTTCTCTACTTGCTTTACCTGTAAAGGGTTAAAAAGTCTCCCTACATAGGTGAAAGGAAGGGAGTGGGCACCTGACCAAAAGAGCCAATGGAAAGGCTAAACTTTTTAAAATGGAGGGGGGGGAAGGGAAATTCCCTTTGTCTATCTGTCTGTTATCTGGAGAGATGGGACAAGCAGAGACGGAGCTGGGACTCTGCTGTAAAAAGCTTTTTGACAGGTATGGAAATCATCAGATCATATCTAAAAGCAACTCATTTGAAACCCCAAATATGTAAGTCGATCAGAAAATGGCTAGAAAGACATGATTAGGTTTACCTCTGCTTATTTCTTATTGGCTTGTGGATTCCCAAATGCTTTTGTTTTGCTTGTAACCATTAAGCTGGACCTCAAGAAAATCATTCTTGATGCTTAATTATTATATTGGCTCTTTTTAAATCTAGGAATAGCTTACATTCCAGATGTATTTTCTTTCTTTTTGTTTTTAATAAAATATACCTTTTTTAAGAACAGGATTGGGTTTTTGTGTCCCAAGAGGTTTGTGCACATGTTGTTTCATTAGCTGGTGGCAACCACTGATTTCCTTTGTTTTCTTTCTCAGCTCTTCCCAGGGTGGGTGGGGAGGAATGAAAGGGCTTGAAGGTACACCACAGGGAGGAATTCCCAAGTGCGCCTTCCTGGGTTCTAAAAAGGGGATTTTTGCACTTGGGTGGTGGCAGCGTCTACGCATTCAAGGTCAGAGACAAGCTGTAACCTTGGGAGTTTAATACAAGTGAGATACTAGCACCTGAATCTTAATTACCAGCTTAGATCTGATAGCACTGCCACCACCCAAAAATATAGTGTTTTGGGGCACTCTGACCTCCCCAACCTTCCCTGGGGACCCCAAGAACCCAGATCCCTTGGATTCTTAAAACAAGGAGAAATAAACCATTCCCCCACCTTTCCCCCTCCCAGAATTTCCCTCCCTGGGCTATCCTGAGAGATACTGATCCAACCTCTTAAATCACCATACAGAGAAGCATCTCCCTTCCCTTCCACAAAGAGGCAAACAGATTCAAGGAAAACAGAGAGAGATCCTATCTCTCCCCCTCCTGTCTCCCCCACTCGTCCTGGTGAGTTATCCCAATCCTTTGGAATAAAACAAGGGAGACAAGAAAAAAAATCAATCAGGTTCTCTAAAAAAAACCTTTTAATAAAAGAAAGGAAAAAGTAAAGAATTATCTCTGTAACTTCAAGATGTAAATATTACAGGGTCCTATAGCTTACAGACACCAGAAAGAGACTTTCCCCCCAGTACCAATACAAATCAAAATATTCCCAGCAACTACACATATAAAAGTTAACCAGCCAGATCCACAATTGCAAATAGAGTAAAACCATCAAAAAACCTAAACCGCCTGTTTTTACTTACTATTAGAAAAGAAACTTAGAGAGCCTGTAGTAATGTCTGGTCTCTCTCAGACCCTCCGAGAGAAGAACACACAATGGACAAAAAACATACACAAAAGCTTCCCTCCACCCAAATTTAAAAGTATCTTGTCTTCTGATTGGTCTTCTGATCAGGTACCCCTTTCCCTGCTTGTAACCCTTTACAGGTACAAGAGACATAAACCCTTAACAATCTGTTTATGACACAAGTATTCATTTTTAGAATCCTTGTGGGCCCCCACCTTCTGCACTCGGACTGCCAGAGTGGGAAATAAGCCTTGATAGCACCATAATCCTAACTTGCAAGCAGCCCTGCGGCTCTGATGTAGCACAGAGACACATTTTCAAAGAGATGTTCGAAATGCTGTTTGTGACATTTTTGCTTGTGCCAGTGTGAGACCGCTCAGATCCCACACTTGCATGTGTCGTACTGTTTGGTGTGTGATTATGTCTCCCTCTAGAGGTTCCCCATGACTATAGCAGCCTGCTACTGATACAGAGCTAAGAGCTGCTCTTTCTGTTCAAAGGGCATAGGTGCTGGAACTAGGGGTGCTGCAGCATCCCCTGGTTTGAAGTGGTTCCCATCACATACAGGGTTTACAGTTTGGTTCAATGGCTTTCAGCATCCCCACTATACAAATTGTTCCAGCCCCCCTGTCAAATGGTAGGGCCTTGTGCTTTAGTTGTGGAAAATCTCAGAGCCAAGTTAAAGGAACAATACTATTAGGTGGTGGTAGTAGTAGATCCTTATCCTCGTTTGTGGACAAGGCACGTAAAACACCCCAGGATTCCCCTAAGACTTTTGCTGCCATAAATTACATGGTTGGGTGTGTGTGAGAGAGATCATATTGCGACCACAGCTAAAGGGGAGAGCATTCTTGTTCAAACTGCATCTGCATGCTTTTAGCAGAAGGTTCTCTTCTCCATTGCCAGTGCAGCAGCTACAGTACCTGACGCTGTATTCTTTGACCCCCTAATGGCTTGTTGAATGTTTGAAACCATTTTGGTCATGCAAAATGTCTTGGTTTTTTCCATCAAAACCCCCAAAATAACTTTTTTTTTGGTGGGGGTGAAGGAATCCTTTTCTGATGTGAGGGAAGCCAAAAAATTGAGGTAAAAAGCTGGGGAAAGACAAACCAAAAAACCCTCGAATTTCATATTTCGCCAAAATGATGTCGTCGAGGGGGGGGGAATCCATGCAAATTTTTTGGGAAAATGTATTAGAAACATTCTTTTGAAATATTTTATGGAAAATACCATTTTCGACCAGCCCTAAGACACATGCATCACAGACATGCAAATACTAACCTGTATGGTTCATGCACTATGGGATTAAACACCCCTTCTGTCAAATGGTCCTTGGCTGGGTCCTCCCCAGAAAGATTCCCATGCTATTGATTGCAAAGGGCACCCATTTCAATGACAAACAGCAGGGTTAGCCTGACGGGAGCATATCACAAGGCGGGTGTGTACAGCGACCCATACCTTATGATACACACTTTGTCTTATTAAATCCAGTATTCATCAAGTACGCAACCCCTTGCGGGAGAAGGCTATGTGGATAAGTGTAATTCTGCACCCGGGACTTTTCCACGTTAAAATTGGATTGGAAAATAATTGCTGGATTGTGCTCTCGGTTGGAATCTATCTGCTTGTGGAAAATATTAGCTGAGCCCATGTGCCGGGGAAGATTTAATGGAATAAACCTACAGGGTCAGATCCTTGGCTGTGCTGTGCAAAGCCCGGCTCAGGAAGGGTGTACGACTGTGCTTCCCCAATGCTGGGGTGGCCCCTCCCTGCTCCACTCCCCAGGTGTAAATTAGAGCAGCCTTCAGTCTTCTCTAAATTATGCCAAGTGCTTTTTGGTCCCAATGGGCTGTAACATCAGCAGTGTATATGGAACACTCCTCCCCACTCCTCCAGCTGCAGCATTGATGGTTGTGTCATTTGAGTCACTGAGCTGGTTTTATGCCATCAGAGGATTCCCCTATGGAGGTGGCATCATCCTGTGGCTGGCCATGCCCAATTTAGGGATGCTTGGCACTGGGGACCACAGCGTAAGGCAGGATCCGAGCCAAGCACTGAATACAGGGAGGCCCAGACTTAGAAAGATTGCCAGCTAAATGTGCCAGGACAACGTGCCCACGCAGCTGTTTGATACACGCAGCTTAGAGTATTTGCATGCACAGTTCTGCACCCAGATATCGGTTGTGCGTGGGCACAATACTCTGTTCTGCTTGCACAGACTCAGATGTGTGCAATCATTGGAAGTACAATTTTGGCCCCCACGGCTAAGGTTACTTCAGTAGATGGCTGAGCCACTCAGGCTTCAGGGGAGGGGAGTTAAATCTCCATGATGCATTGCCTCTAGTGCAGGTGTCCCACCACAAGCCACGGCTTCCTTAGTGATAGTTGTTGACACCTGCTGTACTGCGGCCGACTGATGCTCCATGGGAGAGATGAGCACCATGGACTCTGCCTCGAAAGCTCCCCAGTTATGCCACAATTAACACATGGAATGAAGCCTTCGCTTGCCTCTGCTCATCAGTTTAACCGTAGCCTTTGTGGTCTGCAATGGCCAAGGAGTGGAGCAAAATGTTGCTCAGGGCGATGTCAAGCTTCCTCTTCAGATATTTGAGTTCAGCCAGAACAGCCCAAGATGGTGGCTGCGAAGTGAGCTACCTTCTTTGTAATGAAACCGGAAACCACACCAGCCACTCTGTCATCTTTGAGCCCAAGGATATGTACCCGTTTCTGGAATCAGGGCATTGCATGGGGGCCTTTTGTATCTGGAATTCCGACGTACCCTGCAATCCATTTTTGGAACAATCTTGTAGCAGCTGCATGTGCATTTTCCTAGGAACAAAATTTGGGGCTGGCATGAGACCACCATGACTCCGTGCAGGTGATCTGGTAACATGAATGAGCCCCTCAAGCATCTCAAGCCCTCCAGGGGATTACAACCTAGCCTTTGTTTGTCAGAGGGTAGAGATGGATGGCAGGAGAGAGCTCACTTGATCATTACCTGTTAGGTTCACTTCCTCTGGGGCACCTGGCATTGGTCACTGTCGGTAGACAGGATAGTGGGCTGGATAGACCTTTGGTCTGACCCAGTATGGCCGTTTTTATGTTCTTAACCTTTCATTCCTCACCAATAACTGCAATTGTGTTACAAACATTGGTGCCTTGTCTTAAAAACATGTTCCCTGCAGTAGCAGCCTCTGACAGCTCCTGGTTCTGCCAGAGCCATCTAGGATCTGGAAAGATCCAACCCATTTGTTTTCCTGCCGTGGAAATCCTGTCCCTATTTATCACCAACCATCCAGCCACCAGTGAGCAAATATTCCTCGGCTGCGTATCGGATGGACTGAGGATACAATATCAGATTGGCTGCTATGCTGGAGGCCGCTGAAGTTCCCCGCTATGGTTATCCACAGAATATGCATGGCTTGAGCCCCATGGCACTGCAAGCTTCTCCCATGCTACCCTGTCAGTATTCCCGACTTCTAACTCCTGCAAGGGGGCAGTCCATTCTGCATGGCTCAACCCTCTGCTCAGACTGCCTACTAGGGGAGCAATTGCAATCTTGGGGACGGGACCACTTATCCACTGGCAACCGCCCTGAAATGAACCCAAATCACCTCCAACAAGCCACCAGAACAGGAACTTGATGGCAATGTCTGTCAGCCGCGCCCCACCAGGGCCAAATTCTTTATGCCGCTTGCATTTCAGGCATTGGGTTAAACTCAGAGCTGGCTGTTAGCAGGTGCAGCTGCAGTGGTTTGAGTGGATTTTACTCCACACCTGAATTTGCGCCACCGACTTCATGCACCAGGGTACTTAAAATGTAAGGCAGCTCCTCGGGCTTGCCCACAAGTGTCTGACTGGCTGATGAGACACAGCTGAACAGTATCAAGCAGCTGCGTAGTTTTAGGTCTAGATGTGGTTGCACTCAGCCTCCTTTTAAGAGGTGATATTTTAAAAAAAAATCCATGCCGTGGCATGAATAATTGATCCAAATAATTAAAGATATTGGCTGAGACAAATAGGCAGCAAATACTTTATCCACAGAAAAGGCCAGGACCTCTGGGATAAAGTGGGTAAGAAGCAAAGCTGTGGGCACTGCAAACCCTGCTATGTCTGCCTGCTGTGCAACGGCACGTGCCAGGGAACTCTTAAGCAGGGGGTAGAAGTTCTTGTCCTGAATGTGGCTCTTCTCAAAATCCAAGGAGAAGACACACAATGGGAGCCACAGAGGGGTGTTCACGATGAGACCCAGAGGTTGGCAGGTGTGTGTAGGTGGTGGGTAAGTGTGCCATGACAATTGGCCACCTCTTATTTATGTTCCTGGTAGTAATGCTGCATTTACAGTGTGTAATGTGCTCTTTGGGGATGGGATTGTCTCTCACTGTGTCTAGACCAGGGGTGGGCAAACTGAGGTCTGAGGGCCGCATCCAGCCCTTCAGATGTTTTCATCTGACCCTCAAGCTCCTGCCAGGGAGCAGGGTCCAGGGCTTGCCCTGCTCCAGCACTCCAGCAGAGGAGCAGTGTTGACGGCTTGCCCCGCTCTGCACAGCTCCTGCAGCCAGCTCCTACATGTAGGGGCAGCCAGAGGGCTCCACACACTGCCTCTGCCCCAAGCACTGCCCCCGCAGTTCCTATTGGCCAGGAACCATGGCCAATGGGAGTTGCAGGGGCGATACCTGCAGATGGGGTGAAAGGGGGGACATACTGCTGTGTCCGAGAGCTACTTGAGGTAAGCGCTGCCCAGAGCCTGCACCCCTGACCCTCCTACACCCCAACCTCCTGCCCCAGTCCTGATCACCCTCCTGCCCTCTGAACCCTTGGTCCCAGCCCGGAGCACCCTCCTGCATTCCCAGCCCCTCATGTCCAGCCCCACCCCAGAGCCTGCACCCCCAGCTGGAGCCTTCACCCCCTCCTGCACCCCAATCTCCAATTTTATGGGCATTGATGGTCTGCCATACAATTTCCATACCCAGATGTGGCCCTCAGGCCAAAAAGTTTGCCCACTCCAGGTCCATACAGTACCTAGAACAATGTGGTCCTGATGGGACCTTTTTGATGCAACTGTAATACAAATAAAAAATAATAGAAGGGAAGAACTGTCTGAGCCTGCCTCTGTAGGTGTATAAAGTCCAGCAATTAAAGAATATGGCAGCCCCCCAAATTAATGTGAAAAATAGGGCTGTCAAGCGATTAAAAAAATGAACAGTGCAATTAATCATGATTAAACAATAATAACATACCATTTATTTTAATATTTGGATGTTTTCTACATTTTCAAATACAGTGATTTCAATTACAACACAGAATACAAAGTGTACAGTGCTCACTTTATATTTATTTTTTATTACAAATAGTTGTACTGTAAAAAAACAAAAAAATAGTATTTTTCAATTCACCTAATTAATACAAGTATTGTCGTGCAATCTCTTTATCATGAAAGTTGAACTTATGTACAAAAAATAACTGCATTCAAAAATAAAACAATGTAAAACTTTAGAGCCTGCAAGTCCACCCAGTCCTACTTCTTGTTCAGCAATCACTCAGACGAACAAGTTTGTTTACATTTGCAGGAAATAATGCTGCCCACTTCTTGCTTACCATATCACCTGAAAGTGAGACCAGGCATTCTCATGGCACTGTTGTATCCGGTGTCACAAGATATTTACGTGCCACATGCGCTAAAGAGTCATATGTCCCTTCATGCTTCAATCACCATACCAGTGGACATATATCCAGGCTGATGACAGATTCTGATCAATAACAATCCAAACCAGTGCAGACTGTTGCATGTTCATTTTCATCATCTGAGTCAAATTCCACAAGCAGAAGGTTGATTTTCTTTTTTGGTGGTTTAGGTTCTGTAGTTTCCTCATTGGAGTGTTGCGCTTTTAAGACTTTTGAAAGCATGCTCCACATCTTATCCTGCTCAGATTTTGGAAGGCACTTCAGATTCTTAAATCTTGGGTCGAGTGCTGTAGCTATCTTTCAAAATCTCACATTGATACCTTCTTTGCGTTTTGTCCAATCTGCAGTGGAAGTGTTCTTAACATGAACGACATGTGCTGGGTCATCATCCCAGGCTGCTATAAAATGAAATATACGGCAGAATGTGGGTAAAACAGAGCAGGGGACATACAATTCTCCCCCAAGGAGTTCAGTCACAAATTTAATTAATGCATTATTTTTTTAACGAGCGTCATCAGCATGGAAACATGTCCTCTGGAATGGTGGCCAAAGCATTAAGGGGCATACGAATGATTGGCATATCTGGCACATAAATACCTTGCAGTGCCGGCTACAAATATGCCCGCAAATGCCTGTTCTCACTTTCTGGTGACATTGTAAATAAGAAGGAGGCAGCATTATCTCTTGTAAATGTAAACAGACTTATTTACTTTAGCTATTGGCTGAACAAGAAGTAGGACTGAGTGGACTTGTAGGCTCTGAAGTTTTACATTGTTTTGGTTTTGATTGCATTTATATAACAAAAAAAGTCTACATTTGTAAGTTGCACTTTCACCACACAGAAATTGCACTAAAATACTTGGATGAGGTGAATTGAAAAATACTATTTCTTTTATCTTTCACAGTGCAAATATTTGTAATCAAGAATAATATACACTTTTGATTTCAATTACAACACAGAATACTATATATATATAATATATGTGTGTAGAAATCCAACATATTTAATAAATCTCAATTGGTATTCTTTTGTTTAACAGTGCGATTAATTGCGAATAATTTTTTTGAGTTAATGGCATGAGTTAACTGTGATTAATCAACAGCCCTAGTGAAAAGCACCTGTAACTCCCATTTGGACAAACCAGGCTTAGATCAATTAATACATTCCTTTATCCTTTTGTGTATTGTTGGCCCACAGCACACACTGGGAGGCTATGGTATGTAGGACAAACAGATTGTTTTTATTGCAAACTTCTCTCTAACAGCTGGGTAACTTGCTGGGTCACTGTTCTTGGTTAATGACAGTCTGGGGGTGGGGGGTTAGCGTGAAACTTGGCCCTGAATGCTGAAAAATGCTTGTATCTGATTAGCAGGCAGTGTGGTTTGCTCTGATCCGGGGGTGGGGGGATCTTAACCAAGTGCCTTCTAAGGGACAGAAGCACTGGAAGTACTAGCATGGCCAGAACATTATGCTCCGGTGTCTTAAGAACAGGGAGAGGCTGGTGGATAAGCACTGGAATGGGTCACCCAGGGAGGTGGTGGAATTTCCATCCTTAGAGGTTTTTAAGGTCAGGCTTGACAAAGCCCTGGCTGGGATGATTTAGTTGGGGATTGGTCCTGCTTTGTGCAGGGGGTTGGACTGGATAACCTCCTGAGGTCTCTTCCACCCTAATCTTCTATGACTCTAATGTATGCCACTGCTATTTATCTTCCATTTAAAAAATGTACTATGCCACTATGCCACTAACATGCTTTATTGATGGGACTGTTAACCCTATGGTGCTGGGATGTTGTTTTGCTGACAAAGGGCAAATAATCCAAGTCTTAAAACACAGTCACAGCATTTTCTACTGGCTGAAAAGAAAACCAATGATTAGATCTACTTCACAGCCAGGACAGTGGAAACGACCTCTTGCTGGGAGCTTAGTTCGTGTTTCTAAAGAATTCTGAGATCCTCTGAGATGAAAGGACTGTTCTTATTTCACAGCTCTGTGTGCAGTCAGCATGTCTGTAATCTGCTTAAACTCAACTGGAGTCTCACCTTCTGGGTTCAGTCTCTTTCAGCCTTAATAGGGATCTTTCAGAAGTCTTATGATAGAACCAAGCAGCGTGTTTAACCCTCTGCTGTGTGGGGAAACATTCCTACAGACAATGGGTTCTTCTTGGATTTGATCGTGCGAACCTTAAAGGGGCTGAATGACTCACAGTTCCCGTTGAAATTAGAAGAGGTCGAGTGTGCCCAGCACTTTGTAGAACTGGATCTGCCACGAAGGAGCATTGAGTCTGGAAATTCAGATCCAAAATAGTTCAGAATCTGTTCAGAGTCGGGGTTCTGATTTAGGCCTATCTGTATCACATCTGATTCCTTCTAGCTTTTTTTTGTGGGTGTGGGGGGGGGAAGAAGAGGTGGGGGGCAGGTTTAAGATCCAGGGGTCATCTCTAATTGAGACATTGGAAATAGCTTGCATACTACTATTGCACTAATGAAAATTTAGAACCAGTTGTCTTGGACAGTGGGACAGCTGAGGGCTGCCCCTTCTATTCCACTCCCCCTAAATAAAAAAAAAATCCCACCTTGTAGTTTTGAACATCCATTTCAGCAAACAGCTGAGTTTTGAACCTTTAAATCCCGTCCTGTGTCCCACCTGTCCTGCTTGAGGTTAGGATGGAGCATCACAAAGTTTCTGGGTTTGGATAAAGAGCCTCCCTGCCTCAGAGCCAGATGGCTTAGAAAGGTTTTCCTCTGCCCAACACCTCTGTCACTTCTCTCCACATTACGATTCTGACTGGGGAATGTTTTGCCCTCACTTCACACAGATGTCAAGGGAGGAGAACAAGTCCTTAGAATCCCCCACTATCCATGACTCTTCCAAGTGTCTTCAGCATGGTTTATCTGCTCAGACCCTATGAAAGTCAGTGGATAATGCAGCCCTATCTGTCAAGGCTCAGCCAAAAAAATATTACTTGGGATTCTTCTAGGTGATTAACGCTGGTGAGCTGCCTGCCCCTGGGCCCCCGTTTCAGAGCATTTTATCAGGAATATAATGAAAATACCTTTATATTAACAGTTGCATTAGCCACTGTGGTGTTTTTTATGGCCTCTGGTAGGCAGCAGTGTCCTAGCTTTGGAGCCTGGTGGTTAGCTTTTGGTGCGTATGTGAATACTACCGACAAGCATAAACGCAACGCATATTTGAAATAGGCAGCAGATGAGTGAGGTTGCTGTACTGCTATGTGCCACCCAGATACCTGATCCTGTGAGCTGCTGAGCCGGTCCAGAAAGATGCCACTTAGTTGAGGGTGCTTAGCACCCTTGGGATGCACTTAGCATCTCTTCAGCTTAGGTGGTAGCTGCCCATATGTGGCAGGTGTTGAATTCCTAAGATTTAGGGTTTTGTGTGAGAAGACTCGAGGTGATCTCTCCCAAGGAGCATTCCCAAAGATAGGTAGAGATCAGCCTGCTATTTATCTAATCAGAGCAGCAGTTCCCGCAATGTAGTTCCCGCTGCCTGAAACACAGAGCTTGATTTGCAGGCTGTAATGAGCACGTCTGATATAAGGGACTCCTTTCATCTCCTCCTTCGACTGGATTAGGTATAGTACATCTCTGGACTGGTGTGGATCCTACCTATCTTGAACTAGCAGGTCCATTGGAAGGCATTGACCAGCGTATGGACACAATTGCTCTGTGCACTGACAACAGGCTATATAAACTCACAGCCCTGGCTTTCTCAAGGGAGATTTGCCTCTCATAGACTCATAGACTCTAGAACTGGAAGGGACCTCGAGAGGTCATCGAGTCCAGTCCCGTGCCCTCATGGCAGGACCAAATACTGTCTAGACCATCCCTGATAGACATTTATCTAACCTACTCTTAAATATCTCCAGCGATGGAGATTCCACAACTTCCCTAGGCAATCTATTCCAGTGTTTAACTACCCTGACAGTTAGGAACTTTTTCCTAATGTCCAACCTAAATCTCCCTTGCTACAGTTTAAGCCCATTGCTTCTTGTTCTATCATTGGAGGCTAAGGTGAACAAGTTTTCTCCCTCCTCCTGATGACACCCTTTTAGATACCTGAAAACTGCTATCATGTCCCCTCTCAGTCTTCTCTTTTCCAAACTAAACAAACCCAATTCCTTCAGCCTTCCTTCATAGGTCATGTTCTCAAGACCTTTAATCATTCTTGTTGGTCTTCTCTGGACCTTCTCCAATTTCTCCACATCTTTCTTGAAATGTGGTGTCCAGAACTGGACACAATACTCCAGTTGAGGCCTAACCAGTGCAGAGTAAAGCGGAAGAATGACTTCTCGTGTCTTGTTTAATGCATCCCAGAATCATGTTTGCTTTTTTTGCAACAGTATCAGACTGTTGACTCATATTAAGCTTGTGGTCCACTATGACCCCTAGATCTCTTTCTGCCATACTCCTTCCTAGACAGTCTCTTCCCATTCTGTATGTGTGAAACTGATTGTTCCTTCCTAAGTGGAGCACTTTGCATTTATCTTTATTGAACTTCATCCTGTTTACCTCAGACCATTTCTCCAACTTGTCCAGATCATTTTGAATTTTGACCCTGTCCTCCAAAGCAGTTGCAATCCCTCCCAGTTTGGTATCGTCCGCAAACTTAATAAGCGTACTTTCTATGCCAACATCTAAATTGTTGATGAAGATATTGAACAGAACCGGTCCCAAAACAGACCTCTGCGGAACCCCACTTGTTATACCTTTCCAGCAGGATTGGGAGCCATTAACAACTACTCTCTGAGTACGGTTATCCAGCCAGTTATGCACCCACCTTATAGTAGCCCTATCTAAATTGTACTTTCCTAGCTTATCTATAAGAATATCATGCGAGACTGTATCAAATGCCTTACTAAAGTCTAGGTATATCACATCCACCGCTTCTCCCTTATCCACAAGGCTCGTTATCCTATCAAAGAACGCTCTCCGTTGTCTCCAGGAAACTGATGTTTGTCTTAATGTGACTGCACGTGTTGCAAACCCTGCATGTGAGAGGGCTGATAGTCTAGCACATTGGCAGTGCCTGTGCAGGAAAATAAAAAGTGTGGATAAAATTGACCCTGCTTCAAAAAATATCCCCTTTGTTTCTGTTTTTGAAAGCACATCAGGTGCTGCTTTTCATCTTGAGCCCACACGCTCCGGGACACATAATGAGGAGAACTCCAGAGTGAGCTGCTAATCCCAAAGAGCAGGTTCACACAGCTCCTGTCTGAGAAATGCCGGAATTGAAAAGGAGCTTTCCAGAGGCCAAGATGGCCTGCAGGTCGGGGATGGAATACACCGGTGGATGTCAGGAGACCTATGCAAAGACACTAGTGTCGAAATGATCAAAGATGCCGAGCAATGAGTATAACACAAGATGCGTGGTCCTCTTTGGGCTGATTCCCTGAGGCTCTCCCACTTGAGCTAAAGGGCAGCTACTCACAGTTTGATGAGGACCCACCCTCTCCTTGCGTGGCACTCAGAGACGCATCACCACAAAACGGCTTCACCGCAGGCACATATGGGCGATTGGTTGTTTTCTCCATGTGGTGGGGCGGCTTTGCAGGTGGATGATATTCGTGTATGCACTCATCTTCTGCATGGGCCTTTGGCCTGTGTTATATCTGATGGGCCCAGTTCACTACCGCGCACAGACCAAGGGGGTTGGCATTTGCACTCCCAGGCAGTGAATCTGTGTCCCATGCAGATGCATGAGAAACACTGCCAGGCCCTTGGCTATAGTAATCTGCACTACACTGCACTGGAACGACTGCACCGTACTTCAACATGGCTTGTTCTAGTGTAAGTAAGAAGAGAACGCAGCCCACGTATTTTCGCAAGAGCCAATTGACTTCAGTGCCTTTGCTCCTCTGTTTTCAGGTGGAGAATTTGGACTGTATTTGTTTGGTCATACACGGTACGTCCACACTGCAGTGTAAACCCAGGGCTCGAACTCAGGCTCAAGCTTAATCCCCTTTCTGTCCACATACAAATCATGCTAACCCAGGCCTTGGACCCACGGTCCCAGGACCCCATGAGGGTTGAGGGGTTCAAGCCAGGACCCAGGGTTCACGCCCTTTTGCTTTGCAATGTAGATGCAGCCCCACTGGATTTATGCTCTGGGAGTCCACCAAAAGTGTTCCACAATCCCACAGGCCGATTTTCTTTGTCCTCTGGACAGACAAGTTTGGTGGACGGTCCTGGAGCGTTCACCACTCCATGAACAAACGGTGAGAGCAGCCACATTTGGGGAGGGGCCTAGGAAGTCTTGGATGTAGGTGGCTGGACCCAGGCCTGTATAATGCAGTGTAGATACTGGAGCCCCAGTCTGGAACCCAGGGTTCAACAATTCCTAACCTGGGATTACAATTTAGTGTAGATGCTGAAGCCTTAGGTTAACAAACCCAGGGTCTGCTAACTTGCGTTCTGCCAACACTGGATTTACATTGCAGTGTAGATGGGCCCTTTCATGCTAGCTTAGGGGCCTTCTCTGCATGTGGCTGAATCCTGTGGTATTTGAGGAAGATTCCTTTGAAGCAGGGATCAAGGTTGTGTGGTGGAAGAAGTCATAGAATCATAGAATATCAGGGTTGGAAGGGACCTCAGGAGGTCATCTAGTCCAACCCCCTGCTCAAAGCAGGACCAATCCCCAACTAAATCATCCCAGCCAAGCTTTGTCTGTGCTTCCACATCCCCTTCTTCTCTAATGCTGCAATCTTTCATCTGCTCCTTGTGCTGCTGGTGCAGGTTGCATAGATCAACTGAGTGAAAGCAAATGCACCTGGTTCATATGGGTATGAATTGCTAATGGACAGCAGAGACTTTGTGAAGTTCATGCTTTTAAGCTGCTCGTTTGTCAAGATAGAAAATGATTTTTTGAACATTACTCCCAACTCTCTTCTCCTCAAGCGCTCGGTTTGTCAGTCTGTCTATGTATATCTCTCTGTAGCATCTTATTGTATGATGAGGTGGGAGGGATTTTTCAAGCAGGACCATTACCTGTGCCATGCCAGATTGTACCACCAGCCAATCTAGTTGGATCACTGCTAAAAGCAGAACGCCACTCCCTCACATTTCTCAATGGGTGGAGAAAACCTTCAGCAGTCACCCCAGTGCAGTTCTGTACATGGGGATGGAAGGAGAGGAGTGAGTTCATTCCTGACCACTACCATGAGCATTGTTTAAGCCCTGAAGCATGAGATTTGAAGTATCCTTAGCCAGCTAAAATGCAGATGTTACTAGAAATTGGCCCCTGTAAGAACCCTGATGCAAGCCTTCCTTCCAAAGCTCCCCTCCTCCCCTGCAATAAAGAAATCACCTAAAGATCCTGGATTTAACATCCCTACTCCTTAAATTTACTGTTTTTAAAAATCAAATTATTTTCAGTTTGCTTCCTGGGTTTTGAGCCTGTGGGGGTTTATCTTTCTCTGCAATCACAAAGTCTAGAATCTTTAAGTGAGAATTTCAGAGCTCCTTTTTCTTTTTTAATCACATGCTTCCAGGAACTGAGACTTAAAGAAAGAGCACCAAAAATGATTAGGGGGCTGGAGCACATGACTTATGAGGAGAGGCTGAGGGAACTGGGATTGTTTAGTCTGCAGAAAAGGAGAATGAGGAGGGATTTGATAGCTGCTTTCAACTACATGAAAGAGAGTTCCAAAGAGGATGGCTCTAGACTGTTCTCAGTGGTAGCAGAAGACAGAACAAGGAGCAATGGTCTCAAGTTGCAGTGGGGGAGGTTTAGGTTGGATATTAGGAAAAACTGTTTCACTAGGAGGGTGGTGAAGCACTGGAATGGGTTCCCTAGGGAGGTGGTGGAATCTCCTTCCTTAGAGGTTTTTAAGGTCAGGCTTGACAAAGCCCTGGCTGGGATGATTTAGTTGGGGATTGGCCCTGCTTTGAGCAGGGGTTGGACTAGATACCTCCTGAGGTATCTTCTAACCCTGATATTCTATGATTCAAATACTGTGAATCTCAATGATCAATCACAAAAAGTGGCAACACTGGAAAATGCTGAGGAGGTTTGGATCTAAAAGCTGTACAATGGGCTGAACCAGAACACTGATGCCCCCAACCACACTAGGAGGTTTAATTCAGCTCTGAGTGCAGATTTAACCATCTCTGATTATTACTGGCTATTGAGTGCTCCATCCGCTGCTTAAATCTGACTGCAGCACCTGCAGGTGCAAAGAGTGCACTGTGGCTCAGCGGTGCAGCCTGTAGAGCTGTGCACAGCCAGTGACTCGAGCCACGTCACATTTGGGGCTGCAATGGTGGGAGCATTTCACAGGGCTACCCAGGCACGTTCCTCGTTCGCCAGGGAGCCACAGCATAGATTCTGCCACCAGCAGACGGCAGTGAGTTAGTTTGGTGTTGCAAAGCCACTCAGTGTGCTTGCTCAGTGCTCTAAGCAATGGCCCCACCCAAATCTGCTTTTCTGATTAGCTTCATCTTCCCAATCAGTCTGTGCACAACCCCCCACCCAGGCTGGCTCTTGGTTGGCGAGGCCTAAAGAGTCCAGCAGCACCAAGCCAGCTTTATCACCCTGGACGTCTGTATTTAGGGAGCAGGCAGTTGCACTGTGGTGCTGTGGTACCTTAAGACCCTGGGTAACTAGGCAACAGGTCTGATGTTCCTTTCACTGGAGTGGAGGCGAAAGGAAATGTCTCTGTTCTGCAGATGCTGGGGGAAAGACTTAGAGAAAGGAGGAAACTGACCTCCCCAAAAATAGGGACCTTGGAGAACTGTGGCTTTTGGAGAGGAGGGTCGTGGGCACATAGGTGGTCAGGATGTACCCAATACTAGCCCAACCTTGCATTTCCCTTGCTCGGTGAATAGAAACTGCTTGCTGGAGCGCAAAATAAAAGGAGATGCTGCAGCTGCTCCCCTCGCTCCTCCAAATCCTACCACCTGTGTCCTCATGCTGCAGTGATAGGGTGTCAGAGTGTAGCACTCCTCAGGCAACACTGGAACCATTAAGGAAGGACCATCAGGCTCCATCATGGAGCCTTCCTGACCCCTGTTGTGATCTGCTGACACGCTGATGCATGAGGTTTCTTTACCCTAATCCAGTGCTGCAAATATTATTAGTGGTCATGAAATGATCCAACCACAGGTTGTTTCTAGGAAGGATAAGATGCTGGATCAAGTCCATGGTCCATCCAGTGCAATATGCTGGCGCTTTAGAGGAAGGTGTCAGAACCACGCAGTAGCAGATGTGGGCAGGGCCAGTGCAACCATTTAGGCGAACTAGGCAGTCACCTAGGGCACTGGGATTTGGGGGGGGCTGCATTTTCTTTGTCAGTGACCACAGCGGCCTGATCTTCAGCCGCCCCAGTCACCGCCGGCATTTAGGCAGAGGGAGCTGGGGCAGGGGAGCGCGAGGAGGGCCGCCTGCAGCAATTAGGGGAGGGCACTCAGGGGAACTCCCTGCCCCAGCTCACCCCTGCTCTGCCTCCTCCCCGAGCACACCGTGGCTGCTTCACTTCTCCCGCCTCCCGGGCTTGCGGTGCCTAAGCTGATTGGCGCCACAAGCCTGGGAGGCGGGAGAAGTGAAGCAGCGACTGTGTGCTCGGGGTGGAGGCGGAGCAGAGGTGAGCTAGGGTGGGGGAGTGCCTCAGGGTGGAGGGGAGGAGCTGCCGCCAGGGAGGGGGAGTGCCTCAGGGCGGGGGTTCGGGGATGGGGGAGGGCGCAATGTGGAAGTTTTGCCTAGGGCGCGAAACATCCTTTCACCTGTCCTGGATGTGGGATAATTTGCCCACCCACATACACTGGGTTTCATTGTTCTCTGACCATTAATGCTGACAAGTTTTTGGTGGGTTGGTAAACCTTGTGCTTCTGGAGGTAAGCCAGCCTTGGACTATTAGAACTCTGGATAGCTCTTGCTGAGCTCTTGGTCTCCATGATGGCCTGTGGCAGTGAGTTCTACAGTTACAGGTTGTGTGGGAAAAAGTTTCCTTTCTCTCCGTTTTTAATTTGCTACCTCCAGGCCTGTCAAGAGAAATTTGGGGGTTGGGGCCCCACTGTGGGCTGACAGGATACTGGGCTAGATGGACCCTTGGTCTGACCCAGTAGGGCCGTTCTTACATTGTTATTGAATAGGCTTTTGCTCTTGTGTTAGGAGACAGGGATAACAGTAGTTTCCCCTCTCCCTTCTCTAAACTACTCATTAGAGTATGTATTTCTATGACATCCCCTCTCATTAGTCTCCTTTCTAAGGGAAACAATCCCATTGTTTTCAATCTCTCTTCATAACGGTTCCCATACCCCATATCCTTCTTGTTCTTCTCTGAACGTCCCCTAATTCTGCAGTAACAAACCAGTGTGCTCCTAATGGGACATACACACGGACCAGGTCCTGTGCCCAGGCTCTCGGCCAAGCTGCAGTAGCCAGGCTCACCACAGGGTGGGGCTCTCTGGAGGCGGATGGGGAATAATCCTACCCACCAGCTCAAGGGTGCTGTAGTAGCCCCCAGTCATTCTACCCGTGCCTTTTGGGGGAGGCTTATGTTGTGTCAGTAGCTAGAGGATCCACATAGAGGTTGGTTAATCTCTTCTATCCCAGCTCCTCCCTCAAGCCCGGTGAGGGATGCAGAGCTGTGAGCTGGGCTTCATGGAGCAGCAGGCGCATGGAGCCTCTGAAAGGCTCCCCGAGTTCTTACCCATTCTTGTTGTACATCAGGACCACACCACTTCCGTTGCTTTTGTGGAAGGTGATGCAGTAGCAGAGGGGGTCAGGAGTCATCTCTGTGCATGCAAATGCTGACCAGTGACTTGAACCGTTCAAGGCCCGGGCTTCTGAAAACACGGGCATATGGTTTGCTCTTTCACCGCTGATGGGGGAGAGGAAAAAAATGTAACCAAAGCTGAAAAGAGCTGGGGAGAATCAGTGGCTCGTGTGCACAGCAACTGGAGCAAAAAGGTGGGGAAACGTTCCTCGGGGGAGCATTTTGATTTACAGCCCAGAACTCAAGCCCAGCTGGCAAAGACAGACCCTGAGTTGTGACCGCAATGTGCAGCATATTTTATTATACAGGCTGAGAGCTTTCCCCAGAGGACATCATGAACAATTTGGCAGGGAAGGGGGAAAAAAAATAAAAACAAATTTTCTTGCAAGGTTTGACTTTTTTCCCTCCCCTGGCTTTTTTTGGCTACTTCTTTGTAGGCAGAAATCTCATCATAGCAACTAGACATGGCTAAGGCTTCTCAAGCTGTTTTAGTCCTCTAAATGAAGGGTTGAGCCCTGCAACGTATATTTCTGGAGCGGCCTTCACCATGGAAACCAGAGAGCTTTTTCACTTTCGCCAAAGAAGCACAGAAGCATGAGGAAGAAATGATCAGAGTTTAAAACCTTCGTAGCCTGGTAATCCCCAGCATTCCCTGTTACTGCTGGAGAGAGCTTCAAAAGACAGGAAAGGTGCACAGATTGCAAGCGTCTATGGGGTGTGGGGAGAACAGATCAAAACGAAACAGCCACCAAAACGTGCTGGAAAGAAGAGACGTTTCCTTGCGCAGGTGATCACGGGATGGTAAAAAGGAGGAGATCCGTGCAGTGGAAGCAGAATGGGCATTTTATTGCTAGGATCAAAATAATCCAGTGTGTCAATATCTTAAATTCTTGGCCTAGCTCCTTAGCTGGTGTGAATTGCCATAGCCTCACTGACTTCCCTGAAACGATACTGATTTACACCAGTCTCTAATATAGCAGCAGCACCAGCAGTGGAGCCCCCCTACTCTACTGCTTTGTGTGCATGTCAGCGAAGCATGGTGCAGCTGCGTTAGCTTGTGGAGAAGATAGGGTGACCAGACAGCAAGTGTGAAAAGTCAGGACGGGTGAGGGGGTAATAGGAGCCTATATAAGAAAAACACCCAAAAATCAGGACTGTCCCTATAAAACCGGGACATCTGGTCACCCTAGGAGAAGGCCACGATCTCTAAGGGAGAGCAGGGTAGGTGACTCTTCTCCCACGGAGTCAGCATTCTGTTCTATTCAGGTTCTTGTACTGTGCCCATCACCTTGGTATCTGAGCGCCTCACTGAGGGTGCAGAGTGGCCACGTCTCCCAAACAGGCATGAAAGTCGCACTGGGTATGGTAAAGAGCTTTATTCCAGGGAGAGTCCATAGAGAACTTCACAACATAGGGATATTCTCAGCCTCACAGCCATCAGTCTGCACTGTCCTGTTAATTAATGACACACCTGAACTCCTTACCCTCGTCTATCTGGAATCAGTTGCCCTTAGGCTCCCCAATAAAGGGATGTTGGGAAGTGGGCACTGCCTTGCTGGACATCATGATCTCTGGGGGTCATGAAACATCCCCTGGCATTCATCGTAAGGGCAAGAAGGTTTGCCTCAGTGTTCTGTAGTTGTCTGGATTGTGCAGCCGCTTTGGAGCCTTGTTTCCTGGCACTTCCCCATCTGTCTGTATCTCTCTGTTCTTGCTTGTCTTATCCTGAGCTAGTCATCTCTGTCTTTTTGCGCTGTGTTTGTGCAGCGCCTGGCACCAGGGGATCCTGGCCTCTGGGCGCTACAGCCATTCAAATCTTAAATAATAATAATAGGAGCCAGGTCATGACTTCCTGTCAATCCAATCACCTTGCAAAGATGCAGTTGCTTATGATAGTCTTCTTCGCTCCTGCCCTAACCTGTTGTGTAGCATGGCTATACACTGCCTCACTCCACCCCAGAAGTGGCTGCATTTGCATGAGGAATGAAAGGACCCTTTATAGTCTTTAGAGCTCTGTAAATGTGAACAGCTGCTGCCGTTGCTTCAGCAGCATCCGCTTGGAGGAAACCAGTGTGCACGCAGCAAAGCCAGGCACTGGCAGATGCAGAAATGTCAGCCGCTGAGAGAGCTGGGGTGTGGCAGAAATGCTACTGGCAGGGAAGAGCCTCGCTACTCGCCCACGTGGGCTAACTGCCAGCACACATGGGCTTTCCGGCATGGCTCCAGCAAGCCATTCTAGCTCCAGTGTTCCACCCCCTGCATCTGCTCCAAGCTGAATGCCACCTCTGCTGCTGGTACTAGCACATGGGCAGATTGCACGGGTGCCCAGATCCTTCCCTGATGCATTCTGCAAGGGCCAGGGGAAATCAGAAAGGATGCTCAGACTGCTCCCTCCTCGGAGAAGGGAGGAAGTTTGTGCCACCCTCTCTCAGCGCTGCACCCTCCCCTTGTCTGGGCAGTGGCAAAATGCCATGAGAGCTCTGAATGGGTCTGCCAGCATCACATTTTCCATCAGCCGTGCATTGCCCGGAGCCTTGGGGGTGCTGTGTGCCTGTCTGGCCTGTGCAGTCTGGCTTTAGTCTAGCCTGTTAATGCAGGGCAACCTATACCCAAAGCAGCACATGTTTTGGTGGCAGTGGATCCGTCTCTGACAGCTCACCTGAGGGGCTGGGCCACAGCTGAGGCAACAGTGTCAATCAAGGCTCCTGCTTAGTTCAGGACAGTCAGACACGTGTTGTCCTTGCAGTTTTGCTAGTGAGGGAGGAGTCATGGGGTGCAGATGGGTCTTATGCAATGTGCCAGTTTTCTGTTGATGTCCATTTCTAATTCTCTAATTGCAAAGTCTGTGCTTGGCGGAGGGGGACGGGCAGGCAACCGGACAAGCTCAGCAATCAGCACCAGGGGAGCAGAGCCCGGTGGCAGCAAAATACTTCATTAAGTTGGATTTTCTCTGAGAAAATCTCCAGCCCCCTCGGGAGAAGTCAACGTCTCGGTAATTCGTTTATGGGCCAAAACAAGGCTTTGCTCTTCCAAGCGGCACTTAAAAGCTTTGGAATTAACAAGACCGAAGTAGAACTTTTGGAGAAATCTGGATGTGAATCTAAACCCCGTGGCCCGTTTTTTTCCCCTGCTACGCTCATCCCTGTAGTTTGTGTCTCAGCAAAGTCTGAGGCCGTCCAGCAGTATCATTTCACTCTAGCATGGGCCATGCAGACCCCCTAGCTGTAGAATGTAGTTTGGGAGCAGAATGTGATCCCTGACTTCACTGGGGGCATTCCCTGATCCCATCGTTCTCTATGTCTCTGTTCACGTTGCACTGGCTAGAAGCCCCCCTTCCCCCCACGCACACGCACTCTCTCTCTCTCTCTCTCTCTCCAGGGTCCCTGAGCTCCTGTGAAAGGCCCTTCCTGTAGAACAGGTGGAGGTTTAAGTCTCTGGGGCTGTCTCCTGCCCTCTCCATGCTATAAAGGCTGCCTGGCTGTGTGCAGACTGCATGATGGTAGCCTGCTGGTGGCTTGCAAAGAGCAGATCTCACCCTGGCTGAATGCTGCTAGCAGTGCCTCGTCCATGACCTCGCTGCTAGGCTCAAGCTTTCTGTGTGCTCTCTAGGGGCTAATCACCATTGCCATCTCAGACTGGACAGACTTATCCTCTGTACTCAGCAACATGAGCTGGGAAGATGAAAGATTAACCCTTAAAAGAGTGGTTCTTGGAAGGAAGCATCCAAGTCTCCCGGCCCCCAGGCTCCAAAGAGTTAACATGCTGATGCATGTCTTCCTTTCTTTCCCTCTGGATTGAAGCTGAGAGATGTTCTATGCATCTGTCCCCCCCGGTCAGGTTTATCGCCCTCAGAAACGCCTGCATAATGCCCTCCGCAGGTGCTGCGGAAACCGGATTAACCCAAGCACCAAGAGCAAAGCACGTACATGCTGCAGAAATGGAAGCCAGGGTCGCTCTGCAGCAGGGCCACTGCTGTCTATGAAGACACTGCCCTGTTCCCTGCATAAGATGCCCACAGAGAATCTTATTGCTGTGACCCCAGCTTGGCTCTGTTCCAAGCCCCAATGCACAGAATGCTGCAGAAAGTCATCTCCTTGGAACCAGGCCAAGGAGGGGACTCTCCATACAGGCTGTGTCATGCCACTTGTTAAATGCACAGGCCTGAAAATGATCAGGAAGCAGAGAGGGGACTCTGAACTCTGAGCACAAACTCTAAAATCCCGGCCTTAATTAAGCCTGCTGCTCCGGTGTTCGTAATTGGTCCTTACTAGCTGATTCCCAGGCACACCTGGAGGATGCAGGGAAACGCTACCGATTTGAGGGCATAAAGGCAGTTCAGCACATGAGCGCATTAAGCTTTCACTTCTGGAGGAGTGGGTTTAACCGCTGGTTTAGATCACAAAGAAGTTGAGTTTGGTGGCATCTCATCTTCCTCCACCTCTGTCTTAATCACAAAACCACTGCGCAGAAGGACAGGGGAGCCCATTTCTGTTTGAAAGGCTCAGGAGCAGAGCAGCCAGGTGTGCCGCAGGTCAGGACTGAGGTGCATTGGGGAGCAGGCATGGGACTGCAGGGGGCACTTCAGGACAGGACTGAGGTGTCATTGAGTCACAGGTGGGCTAGTGACTTGCCCAAGTAGAGCAGAGCTCAGGTCTCCCAGCCACCGGACCATCCTGCCTCTTTGTGGCTGGTTTGAATAACTCAGATAATATGAACCTCTAGTATTCAAATTGTTAGAGAAACCATAGGAGCTGTTATCATAGGGTAGCCAGGTGTCCGGTTTTCGACCACAAAGTCTGGTCGAAAAGGGGATCTGATAGTGTCCGGTCATAGCTACTGACTGGATACGCAAAGTCCAGTCATCACCCACGCCAGCCCCTACTCAGCCAGGGGCACCTCCTACCTGCATTGGGCGGCTGCAGCTCTCAGCCCCAGCTCTACAGGCGAGTCCCTCCCGATCCACACAGGGAGATGTGGGGAGAAGGGGAAAACAGTGAGCGATGGAGGGAGGGGGAAAGAGGAGCGAATGGGGGGCGGGGCCTAAGAGGAAAGGGACAGGGCAGGAGCGGGGCCTTGGGGGAAGAGGAGGGGCAGGGGCGGTCCTTGGGGAAAGGGGTGGGAAAGGAGTGAGTCCTCAGGGAAAGGGGCGGGGAAGGGGAGGTTCTGGTATTCCTGCTGGAGTGTCCGTTTTTTAAATATTACAAAGTTCACCACCCTATGTTATCAACATAAGGGAATCTGCATGCCATGCACCCACACCAACTTCCACCCCCCGAGTCCCATTATTGTTAACTGACTTGTACATCATCCACTATCCCCCTGGGTAACAGTCACAATGTTTTTTTTTTATGTTATTGTCAGAGGTGCAATAAACACACATTCAGTCCTGCAGGCAGCTCTTGACCCTTTCCTCTCTCCACACAGATACCAAGAAGTAAACTCTAGACAGCTGTGAAGATGAGCAACGAAACCACCCCGGAGGCAGTGTCCTCCCCCCCGGTCTCCTCCCCACCCCCCCAAGGACAGCGTTACTTCGATCGGTTCTCTGAAGATGACCCGGAATATCTGCGCATCCGGAACATGGCGGCCGATCTCCGGCAGGACTTCAACATGATGGAGCAGAAGAAGCGAGTCACCATGATCCTACAGAGCCCAGTGCGTAGAGAGTGCCTGGAAACTGGCCAAAGCGAGGGAGTGGGAGCCAGGGATTGTTATCTCCTGTTCTGTCTCTGTAGCCTAAGACCTAGCGTCTCCACTAGCGGGCTCTCTAATACAGGTGCCTCTATTTATTTGTTTGGAATGCCCAGCTCTAGAAACCAGCTGAAATCAATAGGAGCTGTGGGTGCTCAGCATCTCTGCAGATCAGACCCACTGAGCCACCAAATGAGTGGCCAGATTCTTAAAATCTCCCAGCACGTTGGGTGCTGAGCCCTTCTAAAATCTGGCCGTAGGTGTCTAAAGTTGGACATCCAAAAATGGAAACTTCCCCCTGCCCCATTATTAAAAGCCTCTTCTGCAAGCATGAGAGATGGAGGGTGGGATAGCTCAGTGGTTTGAGCATTGGCCTGCTAAACCCAGGATTGTGAGTTCAATCCTGGAGGGGGCCACTTAGGGATCTGGGGCAAAAATCTGTCTGGGGATTGGTCCTGTTTTGAGCAGGAGGTTGGACTAGATACCTCTTGAGGTCCCTTCCAGCCCTGATATTCTATGAAGACTTCTCCTCTTGGATTGGTCACCAGGGCATGCTCTGTGCTTAAGGGATGAAGCATAGAGAGAGCAATTGATGCCCAGTGTCCTCCTTTTAGGTGTTGCTTGTTCCCCTGTACCAGCAGGGCCGTGAGTGCTAACTGTGTTTAATGTGCGAGGCCGGGGAGCCTGCTTCCCATTAAGCGCCTTGCCTTGGTGAGGAGCGCTGCCGGCTTTGTCAGGAAAATGCTGGCTCTGTAACGTTCACGGCTTGGCTATAGGGCAGTGTGAGTGCTGATCTGTGAAATCGCTGACAATTCACTGCCTTCCGTGCTGTTTCAGTCTTTCAGAGAGGAACTGGAGAGCCTTATCCAAGACCAAATGAAGAAAGGGAACAACTCCAACATCTGGGCCCTGCGACAGATCGCAGATTTCATGGCCAGCACTGCTCCCTCCGTCTTCCCCACCTCGCCCATCAGTATGTTGGTGGATAACCCTTCTCAGGGGCTGGAGTGGGGCGGGGAGGCCTGCTTTGTTGCCAAATTACCAAACTGGGGTGGGACAGGGATTGCAGGATTCAGAAAGACTATCAAAGGCACCTATAGTGCCCATCTCCTAGTGAATTTCAGTTGGATTGAGGTGCCTAATTCCCCTAGGCTAACAAGAAAGTCTCAGCTATACCTCTCCCATCTCTGCGTGGAGTTGTTCGAAGCTCTCATGGTTTCCAGTTAAATATTATCTAGTTCCACTGATTTCACATACACCCATACAGTGGTCAGCTTCAATGGCAACCAGCATAAGGATAGATAACACTGGGTTTGTGCTCCTCTTTGCTTCTTTATAATGCACAAAGCAGGCCTTGAAGACTGTGCTTTGCTGACTCTATTTTGAAGGGTTTCCCCTCTTTATTTTTCACCTTAAAAATTCCAGGAATATCAAATCATTCCCTGCTTTTCCTAGAGGTCTCCTTGGAAAACCAGAGAACTATAGCAGGAGCTTTTCTAACCCTTAACTAAAGAAATGAGTGGCTGTCTTTTTAACAAAGAGAAGCTTCCTCCCAAGTGTTTTTCATGTACTTGAGCTGAATACGTGATAATAAAAGAGGTATTTTAAAATACCCTGAAGATTATTGCCTAAAAAAGGTAAACATTAGAGTTGTCTGACATTTTTTGTTCAACTGCTTTTTGATGAAAAATGTCTGTCTGTTTTTTTTTTAATGGAATGTTTTGCAAAAAATTGTTTTTGTTTTTTTTAAATTTTCCATGTTTCTGATCAAGCAAAATGTTCCTCTTTCCTTCCCAATTTTTCCTCCCCTCCTCCAATTTTTTTAATGGCAAAGTGTAAAAAAAAAGAAGAGTTAGAGGAAAGGGGCAAAAAAAGGATGGGGTGAGGGTAATCCTAAAAATAAGATCAATCCTAACCAATTGCATTTAAAAATGGGGCTAGGGAGGGTGCTCCCCTTGTGTTTTGTATCCAGTGCTCCCCATTCCCAGTCTAAGATTGGCAGTGATGGGTTCGGGAGTCCCACAGATCCTTCCACGGCCCTTGTGGGCTGAAAGATAAGGTGTGAAGGCTCAGGGAATAGAAACCACCATGGCAGACCACAGATACGGACTGAAGAGCTCGGGGTAGTGTCCTGCCTCTCATCTTGGGGAACAGATAGAGATTGGATGGGCCAGTTCCCGTGGCCTGGAAGCCTCCTTGCTTCCCAAAGTACCTTCTAGCCAGGAGCCCCTCGAACCGGCTAACTGAGCTCTGCTTCTCCTCAGGTCTCTCCATGGTGACGCCTATCAACGACCTCCATAGCACCGAGTCGCTGTCCCTAGCGAAAGGGGAGCGTCTCATGCGTTGCAAGGTTGGCAGCATCTACCGACTGCTGGACCTGTACGGCTGGGCGCAGCTCAGCAACACCTATGTCACGGTGAGCGGGGAGCCCCAGTGGTAACATGGACATGGGGCCATCTCTGTAGTGAGGATGGAACATGACTAGGGCCCTACAAATTCACAGTCCATTTTGGTCAATTCCACAGTCGTAGGATTTTAAAAATCGTAAATTTCATGATTTCAGATATTTAAATCTGAAATTTCACAGTGTTGTAACTCTAGGGGTCTTAACCCAAAAGGGGGTTCTGGAGGGGGGTTACAAGCTTATTGTAGGGGGGTTGCGGTATTGCCACTCTTACTGTTGGGGGTGGCACTACCTTCAGAGCTGGGCTGCCAGAGAGCGGTGGCTGCTGGCCAGGAGCCCAGCTCTGAAGGCAGCGTCACTGCCAGCAGCAGCACAGAAGTAAGGATGGCCTGGTAGGGTATTGCCACCCTTACTTCTGCGCTGCTGCTGGCAGAGTGCTGCCTTCAGAGTTGGGCACCTGGCCAACAGCCGCCGCTCTCTGGCCACTCAGCTCAGAAGACAGCACAAAAGTAAGGGTGGCAATACTGCAATCCCCTACAGTAACCTAGCGACCCCCCCCCCGCACATTCTTTTTGGGTCGGGACTCCCAGTTTGAGAAATACTGGTCTCCCCCGTGAAACTGGTATAATATAGCGTAAAAGTACATAAAAGACCAGATTTTGCAGGGGGAGACCAGATTTTACGGTCTGTGATGCATTTTTCACAGCCGTGAATTTGGTTTGGCTCTACAGGTGACCACACACTACCGTCCTCCTGCCTTTGCCTTCCACATCCTTGTGTGGAGCTGAGATGGAAGCGTAGAGTTCTTGGTCCTCCGGTTACCAGAGCAGACCAGACTTGTAGGTGGAAGGATATAAAGAGAGGGAGTTCCGATTGGGAGACCGATCTCATTTTTTCTACTAAGCTCTGGCATCCTTCAGCAAACACTACACCATGTAGCCAGTGCAGAAATGTCACATTTGGCACACGCTATCTGTGCTGGTATCTTGCAGAAGCCAATGCATGTTCCTTGAGAGGAAGGGGAAAGGAAAACCTCTCCAACCTATAGTGTTGGTTAGCACCTGGTCAGCGGTTTAATACTATAGGTGAGAGTTGGGGGTTCAAAGTGAATTATCTCATGATGTCTGCTCAGCTGTGCCCTGCATAAGATGACCCTGATCTTACATGCACATGTGCATGGTCAGAAAGCATCCAGCTGAGACTTCCAGAGGCTGACTTTAAAGTCCTAGCTTGGGAACTGCTCCTCAGCTGATTAGATAAGAATTCCCTTTCAGGCCATTCATTTGCTTACTACACCAAGTGGACCAGATCTTCAGTGGAGCTATACTGAGCATCTGGACCAGAGATACCTAGTAAACACAGCAAAAAAACAAAAAACAAAAAACATAGTGAGTGGCATAGACACTACTGAGAAATGCCACATCCCTTTATCTTTGTGATCAAAGGCTGGGAAATCTAGCAGCTCCAGCACAGCCGCATAGCATGTGATCATGGAACATTCAGCACTAGACTCTTTGAATTTTTCTCTGTCACTGACTTCCTTTTTAGTTCAACCCCAATTTCCAGAGTTTAAAGTTCTTGCCCATTGTGACCCAAGCGGAACAGTACTGAGACCAAGCTTGGTCAGTCATGTTTGACTTTCCTGGAGATCTGAAACCAAAATGAAACATGGTGGGATCTCAGAGATTGGAGGCTTGAGAGAAAAATGCAGATGAAAGGAATTATGTTTGGTTTCTTAGCATTATAGGTGGGCTTGGAAGGATGTAGAACCCTCCCAGATTCCATCCCAGCCCAAGCCTGAACGCCTACACTGCAATTTAACAGCCCCTTAGCCCAAGCCCAAGCCAGCTGTCACAGGCCAGCTGCAGGTTTTTAATTGCAGCGTAGACCTATCCTTAGTCCTGGCCAGGAGTATGCGGTCATGGAATGGACTCTTGACTAAACGACATGGTTTGGAATGGAAATGACTATAGAAAAGACAGATACCCTTAGTAATATGAAGAACTCAGAATGTGCCACCAGGAAAGTAAGAATGCACATGCTTCTGAAAATAGTCCAGTTAACCCTAACTCGCCTGTCCTCCCCTCTCCTCTCCCATGCATTTGTTTTGGTAGATGCGTGTCAGCAAAGAACAGGATCACTTCTTGATCTGCCCTAAAGGTCTTTCGTGTAATGAAGTCACTGCTTCTAGTCTGGTGAGTGTGCTAAATAACATCCTCTCCCTTCATAATGAATCCCTCCACTTTCTCTCTCTCTTGAGATGATAAAGTAAATCCAGGCTGGTAAATCTGGGACTGCTTTGGAAGACGTTGACAGCAAAGAATTCTGTATGAGAGATGGTTTAAAAAAAACACAAAAATTATGATGATTTTTTTTTTTTTTACAAATTCCACCTCCCCTCTCACCATTTTTTCTCAAAAATTTGAAATTTGAAATGCTCCAGAGTGATTTGACAACTGCAGTGTGAGGGGAAGAGAAATACATGTGGCAATCTCACCATTTTTTTTCACCCTTTTTTGGTCAAAATTCAAAGTTTTATATTTTTTCATCACCGTTTTGAAACTCAACATTTTTTGTCCAGCTCCTATCTATAAGGAGACCTCACCTGTTAATTGAGCCAGATCAGACTCCTGATAGACAGTGAACATTCAAGAACCACCTAATGGATGTTTTCTTCAAGCTTGCATAGCACAGAGTAGGTTGTGATCCCAACAGATGTCATAAGCCATACAGGAACGGGCTGAGTTGCTGTAAAATTGTAGGACTTGATTCTGTATCCCATACCTACTTCGCAGGCTTAATTCATAGGTTCCATGGCCAGAATGAACCATTGTGATCATCTAGTCTGACCTCCTGTAGAGCGCAGGCCAGAGAACTCCCCCCAAATACTTCCTGGATCAGATCTTTTAGAAGGGAGCACATTCACTGAATGCAAAGCCACCTGGAAGGTGGATCCAACGGGTTGATGAGAGAGCACAGTGGTGTTCTGCAGATCTGGGGTGAGCCATGGGGAGTGTGAATTCCTCCCCTCCCTGGTAAATCTGCTGCCTCATTTCTTTCCTGCTGCAGATTAAAGTGAACATCCTGGGCGAAGTGGTGGAGCAGGGCAGCACCAGTTTTTCTGTGGATGCTAGAGGATTCGGCCTGCACTCAGCCATCTACGCAGCCAGACCCGACGTCAGATGCATTATCCACTTGCACACGCCTGCCACTGCAGCGGTAGGGAGCCCCATCAGTCATGCTGATGGGCCCTGGTTTGCCAGGGTCAGCTGCTGTACAGTTTGCCATGGTTTGCACTGCAGCTATAGAGAGCTGCAGAGTTCAGCTCCAGCTCTGAACATTCCTGAAAGTGGGGAATCCAGGGCTTCGTTCAGGCTCATTGCTGATAACACGCTGCTCACCTCTGTGGTTTTGAGATCTGAGTGTGGCATCCCCACTCCACGAGTCTCTCAAACACATGACTTCCTCAGAGGCTGATCCACATCCTGTTAAAAATCAGTGGAATTAACGTGGCCTCTGACACAGTGGTATTAAGTTTCATTTCCCTTTAGAAACTGTATGATGTTTTTACAGATCCAGACTAACACAGCTACCACTCTGATACTTAAATAGGATAGATATGTGCATCAAATAAGGCTGTTCCTTTAGGAGCTAATAACAACAGAACATCTGCTCAGGAGCATGGCCTCTTGTTTCTGGACAGCCACAGCATTTGTTGACCCTGGGACAAAACTCAAAGGCAGTGGCTTTGTTAGCCCGAATGTCTAGCACAAGCCCATCTCTGTTAAGTAGCTTCATTCATAATGGGTTATGAGAGACCAGTCCTTACTGAGGCATATTTTCCAGTGGGATTCAACCTGGTCTTTAAAACTGTACCTGGGACTTTATAACACCTACCCAACCCCCTGAGCATGCAAATGGTCTTTGCTCATGCAAAGATGAGATGGATGAAACTCACCCCAATGCAACAGAGTTGCATCAGGCCATGTGCACCACTTTGAACGCCATTTAAACCCTTTGAGGGACTAGAACTCGGGAGTTTAGAGTTCTGTTGCCACCTCGGTCACCGACAGTGTGACCTTGCACAAGTTGCTGAATGGCTCAGTGCCTCAATTTCCCCATCTGCTCCGTGGGGATAATACTTGACCTGCAGGGGTGTTGTGAGACTACCTGCCCTCTCTTGCCCCTGGCATGCTACTGTTCAGGGGGATTATCCAGAACTGGGCAAAGTCTGTGTTCATCCAATCCTCTCTGCACAGTGGAACTGTGCTGTTTCTACCACATTGGAATGCTGCCTAGCCCCAGAGAAGGGGGCTCCATTTGCCCTTCACTTGAGCACTTCTCTGATATGTTCAGGTTCCGTTATTTAAGAAATAAACATTTTTTCCTCCAAACTTCATTTGATTCACCTTTGGTCAGTTGCTTTATGCTTCTAATGTGATGCAGGGTCGTAGAAACTGTGGGTGGGATGCATTAAAGTAAGCGAAAGTCCCGCAGCCCCCGGGAGAAGAAAGGCCAAAATATGTGACTGTTACAAAACTGAAGTTTGTCTGTGTTCCTTTTATTGGCACTGATGGCAGAGGTTCATTTTTCACACTGAACCTTCATTGCTTCATATGCCTGTGAACTGATCAGCTGATGCAACCGCTGGTCTGAGGGGTCAGTCCTGGGAGATGCTGGGCAACCTCAGCTCCCATTGATTTCACTGAGACAGAGGAAGAAGGATGCTCAGGATACTGCAGAATCAGGGCCGTAAAAGTGCAACAACAGGCCACAGGCTGCAGCTTTGGCCACAGTTTGCAGGTTTGAAAGCTGAGCATAGACTTGACAGGTGCGTTAGTTTAAACATGAGCAGAGAACCAAAATTACACTAAACTGGGAAGAGTGACAGATACGCTGGAGGGCAGGTTTAGGATACAGAGGGACCTAGACAAATTAGAGGATTGAGCCAAAAGAAATCTGCTGAGGTTCAACAAGGACAAGTGCAGAGTCCTGCACTTAGGACAGAAGAATCCCCTGCACTGCTACAGACTAGGGACCAAGTATCTAGGCAGCAGTTCTGCAGAAAAGGACCGAGGGGTTACAGTGGATGAGAAGCTGAATATGAGTCACCGTGTGCCCTTGTTGCCAAGAAGGCTAATGACCTTTTGGGCTGTATAAGCAGGAGCATTGCCAGCAGATCGAAGGACATGATCATTCCCCTTTGTTTGACATTGATGAGGCCTCATCTGGAGTACTGTGCCCAGTTTTGGGCCCCACGCTACAAGAAGGATGTGGAAAAATTGGAAAGAGTCCAGCAGAGGGCAATAAAAATGATTAGGGGGCTGGACCTATGAGGAGAGGCTGAGGGAACTGGGATTGTTTAGTCTGCAGAAGAGAAGAATGAGGGGAATGAGCTGCTTTCAACAACCTGAAGGGGGATTCCAAAGAGAATGGATCTAGACTGTTCTCAGTGGTACCAGATGACAGAACAAGGAGTAATGGTCTCAAGTTGCAGTGGGGGAGGTTTAGGTTGGATATTAGGAAAAACTTTTTCATGGGAGGGTGGTGAAGCACTGGAATGGGTTCCCTAGGGAGGTGGTGAAATCTCCTTCCTTAGAGGTTTTTAAGGCCCCGCTTGACAAAGCCCTGGCTGGATGATTTAGTTGGGGATTGGTCCTGCTTTGAGCAGGGGGTTGGACTAGATGACCTCCTGAGGTCCCTTCCAACCCTGATATTCTACAATTCTATGCTGATCTTCCCCTTTGTTTCTTGCGTTCTCTCTGTTCGCCAGGTGTCTGCCATGAAATGTGGCATTCTGCCTGTATCCCACGATGCATTGCTGCTGGACAACATGGTGTACTTCGATTTCAATGGAGAGATGGAGGAAGAGGCAGACAGGATTGAGCTACAGAAGTGCCTTGGACCAACCTGCAAGGTTAGGAGAAAAGACACGCTCCTCGGACTGAAAGACGTTATGTCTGATCAGCTGTTAGGCTAATACAGGAATGGGTTTGGCCTAGTGATATTTTCATTGGAGATGGGCTGAAGAGGTGGCGTTCAGATCTGAGTCCAAACCAGGCCTGGGCTGGGGTTTGGGTTCTGGTTTGAGGTCCTGTCAGAGCTTCACATTCTGATGTGTCATCAGATTTTGGCCTGTCATGTGGCTAAAGCACCAGACTGAGAGATCTGGGTTTTACAGCTGGCTGGGCTATTGCCATGCTATTTGAGTTTGGGCCTCCCAATTGCTTTGTGCCTCAGTTTACCCATCTGTGTCCTGACATATCTGGAGGAGTGCCACATAGATTAGTTCCTGACACAGCAAGAGGGATGCCACGTAGATTAGATTACAAGGAAATGGCCAGTAACCCAGGCGAAGTATCAGAATTACTCAACATCTGGGAAGTTACAAAGGTGTTAAATTGCTGTCACTTTCTACAGAACCTGCCATTGCGAATGTGACCTGAAATAGCCTGCAAGTCATTCCAGGGACCTTTGGGTGCTGGGCAAAAACCCAGACTTGTCATTGGACTGTATCTCTGATCCTCTTTAGAAAGAAATGGATTCACAGTGTTAGCTACTGTTTCATTTTCCCTGCAGATCCTGGTGCTGCGAAATCACGGCGTGATCACGCTGGGAGATACAGTGGAGGAAGCTTTTTATAAAACCTTTCACTTGCAGGCTGCTTGTGAGATCCAGGTGAGTGACTCCACCAGGGCAGCATGTTGGAATGAGCATCAGCCCTCGTCAGTGTGTTTGCAAGCTCACTTCTCATTACAATGCTTTGTTACTCTGTTCAGGGCACTGCATTATGTAGTCTAGATGAATACTTCATCTAACCAGCCACCCAGGTACTTATGACTCTTGTCACTGTAAAGTTGGAGTGTCTCTCATAAGTTAAAGACAAAACTACTTGCTCTTTTTCCCTTCCCTACAGGGGCGACTCTAGGCACCAGCAAAGCAAGCAGCTGCTTGGGGCAGCCCATTTTCAGGGGCGGCAGTTGGCAGGAATCCAGCCTGGGAGCTGAGAACCAACAGGGGGCCTTGGGAGCTGTAGTTCCTTGGTTAGCTCCCTGCCTATAGAGCCAGCCCTGGAATAGGGAAAGAACAACATTTCCCAGCATTCCCTTGGTTGCTATCAACAGGAAAGGGAGGGGCAGGGAGTATGGTAGCTGAAACCTCATGCTTCAGCTTGCTGTGAATGGAGAGCTCACTGCTAGAGTGGGGTGGCACTATGAATGGGGAGCAAGTGTGCCCAAGGAGTAGAAGGCTTTGGCCCAGATATCCCCTTCAGAAGACATCCCTAGATTGGATTAGGGATACTGGTGTGACCTCACCTTGCAGCCCCCAAAGAAGAAATTGGGTGGACTAAATGGACAGTTCACCTCTCAAGTTGAAGCCTAGCAAGGGAGGTATGTGGATCCCACTAGATTTTAAAATGTAAAGTAAGGGAGGGGAGGCTCTACTGGACCTGGGCAGCTTTAGATACAGTACCAGGCGCTTAGGAGGATTTCCACTTCTGAGCCATGGAAGCAGAAATTGACTTTTCCTTTCCAGATACAGCTAATATTCAGAAAGGGAATCTAGCACCTGCCTTCCAGATTTGAACACCTCAAAATTCAGGAGTGTTCAAGCTCAATTTGGACAGCTGTTACTTCATTTCTCCCAAATCAAATACACTGATCCACTGTAATTTGCTGTAGAAAAAGTAGGATAAAATTGAGCAAGAAATGCTTCCCAGTGGTTATTAGGACTGGAATTGCTATTTTCAACAGCCATTGCCTCTGTTTGTTTGTTTGTTTGTTTGTTTGTTTGTTTGTTTTGTTTAAAAGGAAGACAGTGATATTGCATTGGCAAATTCACCATAGAAACAAAGAATGGAACAAAAGAATAATAAAGGCACCTCAACTTTTCCTCATTTATGGAGGACAGTCTTATAATATGCATCCAGATATCCTCCAATCACACAAGCTGAAAATTGTTCCACTTTACTGCAGTTCTGTAACCATATGGGAACCAGTTCTGTCTGTGTTCTGTGCACATCCAAAATTCCTGCTGAATGACCCACCCTGGGAGCAAGTTACCAGTGACTCAGGGCTGGGGCGGAAGGACGGTGCAGGTGTGGGGGGGAGAGCCCAGGGCTGGGGCGGCAGGGTGTGTGTGTGGGGGGGGGGGCTCTGGTGGGGGGGGAAGGGAGGAGTCCAGAGCTGGGGCAGCGTGGAGTGGCGGTGGGCCCAGGGCTAGGAGGGCAGGAGAGAGTCCAGGGCTGGGGTGGGTAGGGGGGTGCGGGTTCAGGGGGAAGAGAGCCCAGGGCTGGGATGAAAGGGGAGGCGGGTTGGAGGGGAGAGCCCAGGGCTGGGGCAGCAGGGGGTACAGGTACAGTGGGAGAGCCCAGGGCTGGGGCAGCAAAGGGGTGCGGGGGCAGCCAAAATTTTTTTTTGCTTGGGGCGGCAAAAAACCTGGAGCCGGCCCTTCTTCCCTAGCACCAGTATAGACTGACAGACTTACAGTGATAACTTGCTAAAACAGGACTGCATTGTGTCTGGTATGCCTAATATGGGGAGAGACCCAGGATCATTACAATCCCCCTGTACCAGACACAATGAGCCCTGTGATTGCAAGTTATAACTGTGGTATAAACTACAGCATTCTAAAGCATCCATCCCAAATTTCCAGCCACAACTGTGAAATATTTTAGTGCTTGGTGTAGATGGTGGGCTGCAGGGTGGCAACATCTTGTTTTGACCCTGGGAAGATGTCCCCCAAGGAGCAGATTAAGGTTTGCACTGTAGGAGAGGGCTGCAGAGAATACAGAGTATTCAGAGTAGCAGCTGTGTTAGTCTGTATCTGCAAAAAGAACAGGAGTACTTGTTAATCTCTAAGGTGCCACAAATTTATTTGAGCATAAGCTTTTGTGGGCTACAGCCCACTTCATCAGATGCATAGAATGGACCATATAGTAAGAAGATATATACATAGTAAGAAGTTGACACCTTCTTGTCAACTGTCTGGAATAGGCCATCTTGATTATCACTACAAAAGTGTTTTTTTTCCTCCTGCTGATAATAGCTCATCTTAATTAATTAGCCTCTTTAGAGTTGGTATGGAGTTCCACCTTTTCATATTCTTTGTATGTATATATATATTTTCTTACTATATGTTCCATTCTATGCATCTGATGAAGTGGGCTGTAATCGATGAAAGTTTATGCTCAAATAAATCTGTTAGTCTCTAAAGTGCCACAAGTACTCCTTTTCTTTTAGCAGAAAATACACCAATTCAAGCTGGCTGGATTGCACTGATCATTTATCTCCCTCTACTGGGCAGTCCCTGGAACAGACTTCAGGACGGAAACCAACTTCCTTTTTCACAGCTTTATTTACTGTAGTGGCTTCCAGTCACTCCCAACTTAATCTTGTGTTTCAGCTGCTGCCCTGTTATTTGCTCAATAACTTGAACTGGGTCTTTGCCTTCTCCTCCACTATTGCCTGTTGTTTTGGGATGGGATTTTCAGAAGTGTTTGGCACTGGGCTAGATGAGTTCCCAGTTAAGTCTCTGGGAACTTTACCACTGACTTCAGTGAGAGCAGAGATTAAATGCTGATTTGGAAACCTTGTCCTCTAAGCCTTCAGAGCTCAGCAAGAGCTCAAATGGGGACACAAAATGAGTGATGTTCTGCATCGCTTGCGGCTGCTATTTATTATTTATACAGTGTCATAAACGTGTGTGGTGCTTTCATGGTGAAGAAAAGACAGTGGCCCTGATCTGGCTGTTGCATATACACCAGCATAAATCAGGAATAACTCCACCAAAGTCAATGGCGATACACCCATGTAAAAACCAAAGCACAATGTGAATCAGGCCCAAATCAGTCCCAAAGAGCTCACATGGAAAGGGATGGTATTTCAGGCGTAATATGTGTTCGCTGGGCTAGCTTGGGGAGCATTCACCTTCAGTACACCATGTAGGTGCACCTGTACAAACGCTTTGAGACAATGGTGGTGCAAGTTTCAACCTGAGCCATGTCCAGAAAAAGTCTTTGGCTTCAAACTCCTCACTACATTGGAGCTGCAGTTATTGTAGTTAAAATTATTAGTACTTATTATCAAGTACCATCAATTTTACCAATGCCATGGATTCATTTCTAGGCATAGGTCAGAGCAGGGTGCTTTGCCAGCACACTGGAGGCTTTTGACAGATGTTGAAGACACCCAAGGGCACCAGTGCTTTACTCCACATCTGCCTCTGTTACCCTCTTCCCTCCTGCCCTGTCCCCCTTACTCTCCTTCCTTACAATGCCCCCATTCACTTCTCTTTTCTTTCCATTTAGCTGATCTCCTTCTAATTAAAAATGGAACATGACAGTGGCTGCCACCACATTGTTCACTCCGCTTGCCTGTTATGGTCTTTCCCCCACCCTGTGCTTGTCTTGGGTGTTCCGCTTGTAAGCGCTTCAGGGCAGGGAATGGGGAATACTACAATGGGCCCTGAGTGTCATAAATGTGATTCTGTATAATAATGATATCAGTCAGCACATCTAGAAAACTATCTCCCCTCGGGTAATCAACGTTAGCCACCCAGAATGTTAACAGACAAACGCCCTCAGCTCTGTCACCAACTCAGATTGCCCTGCTTTGTCCTGCTTCCCAAATCCCCATAAACAGCACACACAAAAAATACAGCATTTGTCTCAATCTGAGCAAACCAGACAGAGCCAGCAGGATGCACTGGGAAGAACAGAAAAGGGAATAAACAGGGGTTGTGCTGTTAATGGCTTCTTGTTGGCCACGTGGTGTAAACCGGTTTGTAGGAAGGGTTTGCATTAAGAAAAGACAGTCGTCCAGCAGCTCAGGTTTTCCATGCATGGAAGTGGTGATATGGACATGTTTGTGATAATGCCACAATCCTCAGAGCTTGGTACTGTTATCAGCATTGGAATCACTGAAAGCATCAGTGCTCAAATCTCTGCCCTGGCTCCGTGCCTACAGCCAAACCTCCTGCAGCCCCTCCTACAGCTACTTTAGATGTCCTTTGTGGGTTGGTTTTTTATTCTTTTTATTTTTTAAACAGTGGCTTGTCAGCAAAGCCTGAAAACGCAACATGATGATGCTGACTTTCTTTTGCTCCGCTCTTCCTGCGCTGTGCGGGCGCTAGGGTGACCAGATATCCCTGTTTTATAGGGACAGTCCTGATTTTTGGGTCTTTTTCTTATATAGGCTCCTATTACCCTCCATCCCCATCCTGATTTTTCACGTTTGCTGTCTGGTCACCCTAGCGGGCGTGGCTGTACCAAAGTGGCGGGTTTGGTTGCGCTGGTTAGGCAGCTAGCTTGCAATCAGTGTCATTTATTATAAATGCCGCTGTCCTCCCCTCTGCACATCGACCTACTTCTTTAGCTGGGAAAAGGAGGTCAGCAGCGCTGCTGAGGCCTGGCCCCAGAGCCATCTGCAGGTGAAGGGCTGGGAATACATGCGCTCTGCAGACTGCCTCCTTCCCACATGCAGCCTTGTTGACGCTGCTACTCATGGGCCCTGCTGCCTGTTTCCTGTCTCTCCTCTCCGCCTCCACTCATTACTCCCTAGTCATTGACTCCCCAGGGCAATAGCAGCATTTGAATGCCCAGTGACTCCCGAGGCTGCTTGGCTTTGTTTCCAAACTGGCCTGCGCTCTGCCTCTGAGTGCTCCGGGGCTCTGGGGCTGTTACAGACATATCTCAGCCTTCTGAAATACAGCAACGCCCGGACAAGCGCCACGCAGCTATTTCAGTGCTGTCAGCTGAGGAGAGGGAAAGGTCATCAGTAAATAAATGAATTGGGACCGATGCTGCAAACCATCCGGGTGCCTGAGTAACTTGCACGTTTGCAGGATTAGGGTCTTGCATGGCAAACACTTCAGGGCAGGGGACACTGTTTCCTTTTGGGTGGGGTGCTTGGGGCTTGGGCAGGGAGGGTGTGCCACCCAGCTCTGCTCCTGGTCCTGGCTGCCAGCCCTGTGCTCATGACTCCACTTCTGGTGAGGCCCGCGACTGGGGCTCTGCTCCCAGTCCGAGCTGCTGATCCTGCACCTGTCGCTCTGCTCCTGGCCCCGTGCCTGCCCCCAGCTGTGGCCCCAGCCTCATCCCCCTTACCCCTGTCTGTATTCCCCCATCCTGGAGCTGCAGCCCTGGCTCCAGAGCGTGGGAGGGGGTTACAGACGGGTGAGGGGGGCACGAGGTAGAAAGTTTGGGGACCACTAGTGTAGGGTAACTCTCGCACGCCCCCAAGGCTGGGCTGGCAGGTAGCTGCTGCAGGGGCTGACTCTAGCAGCTTTATTCCATTCAGGAGCTCCCTTCCACCAAGGGAATTCTCTGCTAGCCAGAATCCTTCCCCTTTCTGCAGAGCAAATGGGGGGTGGAGCATAACCAAGAATCTGGCCCTTCCTCAGCGGCTTCTCCAGCTGCGCCTGTATTGCTGTAGTCTCTGTGCTTTGCTCTAGGTCTCTGCCTTGTCTAGCGCTGGGGGAGCTGAGAATCTGATTGTGCTGGAGCGGGAGAAGTACAGGCCCCATGACGTTGGATCAGTCCGATGGGCTGGGAGCACGTTTGGACCCATGCAGAAGAGCCGCCTAGGAGAGCATGAGTTCGAGGCCCTCATGCGAATGCTGGACAACCTGGTAAGTCTCCAGCCGATTTAGCTGTGGCCCATTCCTCATTCTCCACACTCCCCTTCCGGCTGCCTAGAGACAGCGCAGATATGTCTACGCAAGCTGCAACTCACATCTCCAGTTGCAATGTAGATGTAGCATCAGTATCTCACAGGATGTGTCCCAGGCCAAACAAGCAGTCTGATTTCCTGCTAAGGAATCTGCCTCGAAATGTCAGGCATGCCAGCTGAACAGACTACAAATCCATTTCGGGGCATCCTGAATGCGCTCTTCCTGCCTCTGGGGGGCCAGTTTACAGCAGTACATGCTGCTAATCTTGGGAGGGAAGAAGAAAAGATCTGGGATGTAGATAGCCCTCATTTGACCATAGGGAGATGGGCAGATAGCAGAGAAGGCCAAAAATGCTTGAATGAAGAACTGTTTCAAAACAAAAAATTCACAATCTTAAATGTTACACTGAGGTTGGTTTGTTTGTTGCAATATTTTTAACATGTTCTCTTATCAGAAATGTTGTTGCTATCATCATCAAAACTTTCATTCACTGAACCATTCCTAAAAACCAGGATTTGGTTAGACAAAAAATGTTAATAAAAATTTCAGTGGTTTTGTGAAAAGGGGAAAAAGAATCAAATCAAGTACTAGATCTGTTTTGAACCCCGTGGCATTTTTCTCTAACCTTTTCCTGCCATTTTTTTGCCCAGTCCTAACAGGGCCGGTGCAAGGATGTTTTGCACCCTAGGTAAAACTTCCACCTTGTGTCCCTCCACCCCCGAACCCCCACCCTGAGGTGCTCCCCCCTCTGCGGCAGCTCCTCACCCCCCACCCTCCGCCCTGAGGCACACCCCCCGCCCCAGCTTACCCCTACTCCTCCTCCACCCCAAGCACACTGTCACTGCTTCACTTCTCCCACCTCCCAGGCTTGCGGGGCCTAAGCTGATTGGCGCTGCAAATCAGGAGAAGTGAAGCAGCGACGGTGTGCTCAGGGAGGAGGCGGGGCAGGCGTGAGCTGGGGCGGGGAGTTCACCTGTGTGCCGCTTTCCCCCTTTACTTGCTGCAGGTGGCTCTCCCTGCACTCCCCTGCCCCAGCTCCCTCTGCCTAAATGCCGGCGGCGACCGGGGCAGCTGAAGATCCGGCCACCGCAGTCACTGCTGAAGAAAATGGCGCCCCCTAAATCCTAGCACCCTAGGCAACTGACTAGGTTGCCTAAATGGTTGCACCGGCCCTGAGTCCTAATAGCTAGAGCAGTGGTCCCCAAACATTTTACCTCACACTCCCAATCCCTGTCTGCACTCCCCCTCCCAGAGTCGGGGTTGTGGCTCAGGGAGGGGACCTGGACATGGGTAAGGGGGTCGGCGGCCTGGCCACGTCTGGGGCCAGCAGCCGGCACCCTGGCATGCACCTGGCAGGTGGGACCCCAGGCACGGGACTGGCAGCTGGAGCTAGATGCAGGGCCAGGAGTTGGGGTTGGGGCCAGGAGCGGAGCTGGTTGGCACTCCCTGCTGGGCCCCAGCTACGCCCCCCGAACGTTCCTCTGCGCCCACCTAAGGGGGCACGTCCCACAGTTTGGGGACCTCTGAGCTAGAGTTTTCCAAGTAAAGAAGCATTCTGTTTGTGTCCTTCCAGGGTTACCGAACAGGCTACACGTACCGGCACCCCTTTGTCCAGGAGAAAATCAAGCATAAAAGTGATGTGCTGATCCCTGCCACCGTCACAGCATTCGTCTTTGAGGAGGAGGTTGCTCCCATCGCCACCCTCCGACAGCATGCCCAGAAGCAGCAGAAGGAGAAGACCCGCTGGCTAAACACGCCCAACACCTACCTACGCGTGAACGTAGCTGAGGAGAATCAGAGAAGCGCAGGCAGCCAGCGGACAAAGACCACGGTAAGAGGGAATGAGCTTTGTGTGCTGTGTACGAGGCACCATCACAAAGGAACATAGCCAACTTCCTCCACAACAGTGAAGCGCAGCGGGTAAGGAGTTAAAAGGCCCAATAGATGCTTGGAGCCAATCTAGACGTTCTCTTGATGTTTCTGGTTGGACTCGATAGACCTGCAAGCATGGACTCTCCCAGAGTAACTGTGGCTCAGGCTAGAACTAGAGTAGGACAGCCTGTAAATCGTTACCTTCAGGTTATGGGGGAAAGGTTTTTGGGGGAAGGGGAAGTTTGCATTCAAACCAGTTCACTCATCCCTGAAAACAACCCCTCGGGTTCCAGGCAGCAAAGCTGCTTTCCAGCTTTCCAGGTACGACAGGGAGCCCTTGCAAAATTGGCTACTGGTCTGTATAAAAATGTTCACCTTCCTCTTCTACTGAGAGATGCACTAACCAGCTGGGGCTTCTACCAGAGTGGAGTCACCTGGGGCACAGACAGAAAGAGTGGGCCAGTGGTGAGGGTGCTAGGTTGGGGCTCTGGAGACACCCAGTCAGTCCCCTACTTTGCCACTGACTTCCTGTGTGACGTTGGGCAAGTCACTTAGCCTCAGTTCTCCATCTGTACAATGGAATAATAGTCCTGCTCTGCCTCACAGGAGCATGGAGGAGAAATACATTAAAGGTGGGGAGATGCTATGAAACTGGGGGCCCTACAAGTTCCTAAGCTAAATAGACATTTGGATAAGGATTTAACAATTGCTTACTAGACACAAGCCAAGGCAAAATCCTAAAGCTGCGCACACCAGAATCCAGATCGGTGGAATTGAACCCGAATGGGCTGAACCAAAACTTTGAATGTCAGGGAAGGGGGTGGGTTAGATCTGAATCCAAATTCAGATTCCTGAATTTTGCAGCTGACCCCTCTCTGTGTAAGGGATTTTACCCAGCACTGAATGTCTATGAAGTTTGGAACATCCAAAATTCTGTGATGGGTCAGAAACTCATAGGCTGTGTTTTCTGGGTCTTAATGATACTGCAATTCCAGGCTTGATGCATTTTCTTTGCTCTTTCCCTACCCTATCCTTGGTATGGGCCAGTGGATGAAGGCCGACGAGGTGGAAAAGGCCAGCAGTGGGACCCCGATCCGAATCGAAAACCCCAACCAATTTGTACCTCTCTACACAGACCCACAGGAAGTGCTGGAAATGAGGAACAAGGTGTGGCAGCTCTTAGATGTCTCTCTTGTCACCCCCACACTCTATGGCAGGTTTTAGTTTCCAGGTGGCTGAGAATCAGTAGATTCCTTTGAGACTCCAATGACCTGACTTTCCTGCAGCTGGTGGGGGAGCAGATGAGCCACTTCCTTTTTACATTTTCTCTTCATTTTACATCAGCAAGTTTAGTGCTGATGGCGAGGTCCAGACTCGCCGCTTTCAAGTACTCTCTTCACCACCAGAGCAGGTACCAGGGTAGTTCACCATATACCCCTTCCCCAGCGCTGCCTTGTAAACACGATTCAGCCCTGATCAGAATGAACCACCCGTAGGTTAGAGGGAAATTCATTCTGTGACCCATTCGGTGCCTGGCCTCCTGACAGAAGTTCCAACTAGTGCCAGTGTCACGCTAAACCTCCCTGTGCTGTAGGAACAGGGATGAGATGTGCTGGCTTGTTTCAAGGACCGGGCATTGGATGGCATTCAGTCGCTACTGAGCTAAACTGGATTCAGATGGGCAGCCAAGGAGAGAGAGATTCTGGGCTTGACTCTCTACTTTCTTGCTCTTGTGTCATTGTTGATACTGGTGCAAAGAGCTTTTTATGCTCCCTTAGCCCAGGTGTAAATGTCTCTCCAAGGCACAAATCAGTGTCAATTCAAGGCCCGCTCTATTACTGTGCCCCTAAGCCAGCTAGGCTAGGCTTTTATTTCAGCTCTTTTTATTTATTGGCTGATTTTTCACCCACAGATTCGGGAGCAAAACCGCCAGGATGTGAAATCAGCAGGACCCCAGTCCCAGCTCTTAGCCAGCGTGATAGCAGAGAAGAGCAGGAGTCCGGTACTCTTATTAATGAAGGGGCTAACTTCACAGGGAATGTTATAGTGCAGTAAACATCCCTGCTCTTCTGCAGCTCTGCCAATCAAGGCAGCAGCCGTGTGTGGGTTAAGGGTGAATAGAATCACAGAAGATTAGGGTTGGAAGAGTCCTCAGGAGGTCATCTAGTCCAACCCCCTGCTCAAAGCAGGACCAATCCCCAACTAAATCATCCCAGCCAGGGCTTTGTCAAGCTGGGCCTTAAAAACTTCTAAGGATGGAAGATTCCACCACCTCCCTAGGGAACCCATTCCAGTGCTTCACCACCCGCCTAGTGAAATAGTGTTTCCTAATATCCAACCTATACCTCCCCTGACTGCAACATGAGACCATTGCTCTTTGTTCTGTCATCTGGTACCACTGAGAACAGTCTAGATCCATCCTCTTTGGAACCCCTTTCAGGTAGTTGAAGGCTGTTATCAAATCCCCCCTCACTCTTCTCTTCTGCAGACTAAATAACCCCAGTTCCCTCAGTCTCTCCTCATAAGTCATGTGCCCCAACCCTCTAATCATTTTTGTTGCCCTCCGCTGGACTCTCCAGTTTGTCCACATCCCTTCTGTAGTGGAGGGACCAAAACTGGACGCAATACTCCAGGTATGGCCTCACCAGTGCTGAATAGAGGGGAATAATCACTTCCCTTGATCTGCTGGCAGTGCCCCTACTAATACAGCCCAATATGCCATAGGCCTTCTTGGCAACGAGGGCACACTCCTGAATCATATCCAGCTTCTCGTCCACCGTAATCCCTAGGCCCTTTTCTGCAGAATAAGCACGCGGGCTCTAACTGCGGAGCTCAGATCAAGGGAATCCTTATGGTGTTGGTGTTGAAGTGGGGGGCCTCTCTCCCAGCTCAGAGTTGGACTGGAGCTGCCCTCACCCCGTTAAAACTACATTGTGCCCCAACTCCATGGATGGCAGTATCAAATGGAGACACAGAGTAATGGATCCACTAGCCCAACCCCCTATAGTAGCCCCTAAGGTGTTTCTCCTACCCTGGAGCTGAGTTCATGCCCCACAGGGGTTATGTGCCTTTCCCATAACCTGCTCCCCTTGTGCATGGTGGAATTGCACCACTTCTGCTGCACACGGGGATTTGCTTCCTGCCGGTCAGGATCGGCGTTGGTGAGAACGAACACTTAAACCATGGGCTGGGCTCCTAGAATACTGAGCCTCTGGTCCATGACAAAAGAGGGTCACTAGCTTAAGTTAGATGGCCCACAAAACCCACAAAACCTTATCCCCAGCCCTTGTGCTGATGTTGCAATGTTGTGTCTGCGGTTGGTTTCAGTCTGCGGAGAGTAACCTGGCTTCCAAAGCAGACACGGAGACGCAAGAAGTAATCCAGGAGGAGATACCGACTGAGCCAGAGCCCCCCAACCCATTCAGCCAGCTAACTGACCAAGAGCTGGAGGAGTACAAGAAAGAGGTGGAAAGAAAGAAACTGGGATTAGATGGTAAATAACCGGAGGGAGCGGCCATGGCTTTGTTCGATCATGTGAAGTGTGTGTGTGTGTTGCGGGGGGGTTCACTAGGGCACTGGCCAGCGAATCCAGGTTCTTGTCCTTGCTCTGCTTGATTCAGAGCAGAGTCTTTCCTCCCAGATCACTGTGAATCGAGCAGAACACGGACTTGCATCTGGCTCTCCCACATCCCTGTGTATGTACAGCGCTCCCAGAAAACCCTCCCTATGGAAACCGATACGTCTTCAAAACATTTGCGCTTGGAGGAAATATGTTCCAATTAGCTGTACCCAGAAGACAGGCGGGGAGTGTGTCTTTTGGGATCCCGCCCCCCATTTTTTCCATAGCACTTGGATGTCTTCTCTGCTCCTAGGTGAGAGAGACGTGAGCGTGGAGGAATCTCAGGCTTCTCCTGTGAAGTCCCCCTCCGCTTCCCTGCAGCGAAGCCCCACAAAGTCTCCACCAAAGAGCCAACCCGTGTCCCCCACGAAGTCCTCAGACGGTAAGCTGGCCCTGTGCCCTAGGCAGTGGTTATGCTGGATGGTGGGAATTGGAGCATTTGGGGTTACTGCCTAGGGTGGATGCGGCAGTGTTCTTGCAATCGTATCCTGATATAAACCTGAGCCCTGCCACATGGGCAGCAAGGCATGGGCATACTGTAGGCTTGGAGGGGCATCTTCCGCCAGTGGAAAGATAATCCAGTTCTCCTTTTTTTGTTAAAAGGAGGGTGGGCTATTATGGCCATAAGTTCTGCGGCACCTTTGTCCCAACAAATCACACAGGCGGTCTTTGGAATGAAGATGTGTCTATTTCTTTATTATTTGCACCGCAGGAGTGCCCAAAGCCCTCCTCCGGAATAAGCTCTCCCATTGTGTTAGGTGCTGCACAAACCCATAGAAAGACACAGCCCTTGCCCCAAAGAGTTGGAAGTGTAACTTGAAACGAGGCGCAACCAGTGAGCATAACAATACATGTAGTAAGAAACTGCTGGCTATGGACCTGATCCAAAACCCATTGAAATCAATGGGAGTCTTTCTACTAATTCCAGTGGGCTTCGGGTTAGTCAAATGTGTGTGAGTTGGTCCCAAGGGTTCCAGAACATTATATATATATTTGGTATTATGTTGCTTCTGCTCTTACATTGAAATCCAAGGCAGTAGCTAGATAGATAGATATAGATATAGAGAGAGATATAGAGAGAGAGATATATAGATATAGATATCTCCAGCCTTGGACTTCAATGTAAGAGGTGACATAATACCATCAGAGGGTATCAGATAGCTAAAATGAAAACACATCAGCATTGTGTTAATCAGTAGCTGGGCATAATGCGGGGAGAAAAAATGGTGTGAGTTATTAGCATGCTTCTCAGATCAGATGCATAGCTCTGAGACAATGAAGGTATCTGGCTGTCTTAGGCAAAGGCGTGACCTGGTCCATGAAGGTCAATGTGGTGGCATTACTCTTTTATTGTTTTCATTGTGTCACATTGTGTCTCATTGTGTTGGTTTATGTCTGTCCCCACAATTTCTTCCTTTCTCTTTCCATGTGTTGCTCTCACCAAAGGACTTACCTCTGATTCTGAATACTTGTCACTGTAGTAAGTATAGAGAGGCTGTTTTCTAAGCTCGCATACCATCACCTTGCGGGAGGTGGGATGCTTCTCACAGGGGAGATAGAGGGTGGGTGGGGAAATCTTCCAATACGTTCACAGCAGGGATGCAGCTCCATGGAAAAGCTTCCAAATGCGCTAGCTTTCAGTTCACCCAGTATCAGTCTTTCGTTATACGGGAGACCAATAGGCACCAGTTTTCAAATGTTGGGCACCTTAACAGAACCTGCATGTTCTGCATTTGGCTGTTCCGATCAGCACTTAGGCTGAGAGGCAGGATGGCCTATTGGACGGAGCACTAGACTGGCACTTAGAAGATTTGAGTTCTATTCAAGTCAATTCCCCACTCTATGCCTCGGTTTCCCCATTTGTAAAATGGGGATAATGCTACTGACATGCTTTGTAAAGCACTTTGAGATCTACTGTGGGAAAGTATTACATGAGAGCAAAGCATTATTATTATTATCATCATAAATTCTATCTATCATTTCTCTAGAAACCCTCACCATTGTGTGTAAGCACTGATACTTGAAAGTTCCCACTTTACCTACCTGTGTGCTGATTTGACCATCCAATTGTGTAATTTAGACCTCTATTAAGATGCCAATGCCTCTCACTTCAGAGGGATTTTTAAGAAAGGCTCCTTTCTTATAGGCTGTTTCAGAAGAGTTGCTCTGACTTTTTCCTTACTCAAGATTTTGAGAAGGATTGGTTTTTATGCCCCATTTTTATTTCCTGTCTCTCTTCCACCCAAAGATAGTCCTGAAAGTTGTAAAAAGAAGCCAGCTGTAGCCGCAGGTCTTTGTAGAAGGAATCTCCCATCTTCAAAAGCAGCACATCAAGATCACAAACTCTGCTTAAGGGACAAAATTCTGCCCAGGAGGGCTTGACAGTTTTCTTCTCGCCCTGTTCACAGAACTTCTGCTGAGCTCAGTGGGTAGCGTGACCAGAGAGCAAGTGTGAAAAATTGGGACGGGGGCGAGGGTAATAGGCACCTATGTAAGACACAGCCCCAAATATCAGGACTGTCCCTATAAAATCGGGACATCTGGTCACCCTGTCAGTGGGGGATCTGTGCATGGGAGGGGAATGGAATATAGGATACAAGATCTGCCGGACAGATCTGAGAGCAGAGGTTTGTCCTAGCTTACTGACTTCAAAACACCAACGGTACGAGTTCAAATGGCCAGCATTAAAACTGGACAGCAAAGCTACTTATGCTTGCTATAAAAAGCTTTTCTTGCAGTTCTTCTGTCTTTTCCCCATTGCTTCCGATTGTGCACATCACTTTCCGCTGTTGCATACACAATTTGTGCCTTTAGTGTCCTAAAAGACAGCATGGGAAAAGGAAAGTTCTAAAATTTGATGAGGTTTCTGATGGTAAGTCATTATTTGGGTGGGGGCGGTAAAATGAAAAAAAAATCAATGTTATAGATACTGGTAGGGATTGTTTCACCTAGCAGCTCCCTCTGTCCTATGCAGAAGACCAGAGTCTGGGCAGGTTTCAAGCCCTTACACCGTGTACATTTAAGGATATTACAGAGCACAGGGTCTGGGGGTGATGCAGTGTTGCATTCTTCATGCCGCCTAATGTGAGAGTGTCTTACAGAGGCAAAGTTTTTTTTCAGAATATTTTTTTACTCTTTTTTTCCCCCCTACCAAAACAGTTTGGCAAAACTGACATCTCGTAAAATGTCTCCGTGTTGCCAAATCTGCACTTTGCTGGGCGGTGGGGAGGGGGAGGGAGAAAGTTGGAGCTGAAAAATTTCACCCAGCTCTATTGAATGCACAGCCTGTCTGAAAGCTGAAGCTACTTTCTTTCTTCAGTCATAGTCGGCTTACTACCCCTTTGCATTATTTCTTTATTTGAAAATATGTGGCTGAATTCTTACTCTAGTACTTTCTCAGGACTCGGCACTGTGCTTCTCTTGTCAAAGTACTTCTCACACCAGCCACCTGACTGACATACCTTTGCGTAGTGATGGTGTTACTGTTTTAAGTAAGCAAAAATCTAATGGCTTGGTGCAATCAAAATTACAGATAGACTCTGGTCTGCTTCAGATTTTGGATCTTTTGGACCAATCTCCTGTGATGGGAGGGACGGAAGTAAGAGTTTGTCTATGCAAGTATGAAGGTAGAGTGCGCTAGCCTGTGGCACACTAAGTTGTGACATGGACTCAACTACCGCGCACTAAAAGTTCGGTGGTGCATTTTGCAGAACGTCAAAGTGCACTCCAGAACTTGGCATGCACGGTAGTTGGGTTCGCAGGGTGACTTAGTCCACAGCAGCCTAGTGCACTGTACATTCAGATGACCCTGGCTTGCCGTGCACTAAGGATATGTCTACACTTTGACCTGGGAGTTTGAGGAGATATACTCACTTCACCTCTCATCAAGCTAACATAGTGGTGTGAGTGGAGGGGCATCTTGGTGTCTTGGATGGCATTGGGGGGCTGTGGGAGACTGTACTAGTGACTGGGACGTGGGCAGTCTGGCCTGGTAGGCAGCACGCTGTTCAGGAACCAGAGATCAGTGGGCAAGTCCGAAGTCAGAGCCGAAAGTCAGACAGGAAACGGGAAGTAAAGCCACAGATCAGTGCCTAAGGTTGGAGCCAAAGCAGTCAGAAACCAGAGCAACTGGGTTCAGGGACTGGAATGAGACCAAGTGCAGAAGCCGGGAACAGAGCAGGATTAAAGTCAGGAACCGAGGACGAAGCCAGGAGCCAAGAAGCTGACAGCAGGGTCTGTAGCAGCAGCAAGCCAGGATCCACCTTGTTGCACAGATGGCTTCCTGTGTCTCTTTCTGGCTTCAATAGCATACCCCAGTGGTCCCCAACCTTTTTCATCTGGCGGGCGCCAGATGATGAGCCACCGTGGACCGTGGCCGGCAGACGAGCATCCACCAAAATGCTGCCGAGAAGTGGCAATGTCAATAGGTGTCACCGCCAACAAGCAGCGTCATCCACAGGCATCACTGCCGAAATGCCGCTGAAAATTGGTGGCAGTTCGGCGGCGACACCTCTGGATGATGATGCTTGTCAGTAGCATTTCAGCGGATGCTCGTCCACCAGGTAGTATGCGGGCGCACATATATGCCCCGGTGGGCGCCATGGCACCCTCAGGCACCACGTTGGGGACCTCTGGTGTACCCAGTCCAATCATGGACTCCAGAGCGTCTCCAGTCGGGTCCCTGTGGCTGGTGCACTTAGTGGAGTGTTACACCTTCGGGCTCCCAATTCCTCAGTCACGGCTAGAGTTGTCAGGTGGTGATGTGGATGCGGCAGTGGCTGAGAGCCCACAGGTTCAAGATCCCATGATCCTCACAGACAGATACGTACTCAGGGTGCCTCATTGCAGCTGAAGTCTATTTTTAGCACACGAGCTTGCTCAGAGCTAGCACAAGTATGTCTCTTTGAGGATCCACACCCCAGCTTGAAAGGTAGATATATCCTGGGTCTCTGCATAGAGAAGCTCTAATGTTTTTTAAACTGTATTGCGTCTTGAGGGTCACCTTCAGTCTCACTGAGTTGCACTTAGTCACAGGAACAGCCCCAGCAGAAACGGCGCTACGCACTAAGTACCACTCTGCGCTCGCCAGGCTCGGGCTCTAAGTCAAGGAGAACTGGGTAGAGGTGCAGGCAGGCTTGGAGTCAAGCAAAGAGCCAAGCCTTACAAATGAGGGCAGCCAACATTGGAGGTTGACTGGCTGATTCCAAATGTTCTCTGCACTGCAGGCTCTGAAAAAAAAAGCTTCCTCCTCCGTGCCATTTCCTTTCTATCCCAAATCCTTATGGAATCATGGTGGGGATGCCTGCACAAAATGTATTCACTGTCTGAATTAACAAGGTTAATTTGTCCTTACAGCCAGCCTCTGGGGGGGTTGGAGGGAGGAGATCCAGCTTTCACCATACCAAATATTATACATATTTTGATGCTAGCTCTATCCCAGTGAAAAACCAGCAACCCGGCAAATACCAAAAACCTCTTCCACTTCTTCAATATTCCGCTGACCCTTATCTTCAGCAACCCTAAAGCAATCAGCTGTTCTGCCTGGATGGCAAAGCCAGGCGATCCAGCCCTGTAGCCACACAAAGTAGCAGCCCTTCTAGTGAGACTGGGGACCCTGCCTCCATAAATCCTCATGCCTTGTGTCTTTCTTTTGTGAAGGTGCTAAGAAGACGGACACCAGCCAAGCCCTTGCCGATCGCACTGCTGCTGGAGAGAAGGCGCAGCCAGCAGCGGTGGTCGTGAATGGGAAAGATGACGACCAAACTGCAGAAGACACCCTAAGCAAAGGAATGAGCCAGATGACCACAACCACAGATGCCGACCCAGATGCCCCTAAGGACAAAACTGAGTCAATTACTAGTGGGCCTGTGTCCCCAGAAGGCTCGCCATCCAAATCTCCCTCCAAGAAGAAGAAGAAATTCCGGACCCCATCCTTCCTGAAAAAAGGCAAAAAGAAGGAGAAGACTGAATCTTGATTCCTCTCCAGGCCTTCTTCTCCTGCTGCTTCCTTCCTTTTCCCCCACCCACCAAGGTCAAGAGCAGTAGAGGAAGCTGATAGCCAATAGCTGCCTCTCCTAGAATGGTTTGTCCTGAGATAGAACCAGAGGTTGAGGGTACTGGAATGACTCCTGTGTAATACGTGTGGATGAGACAATATCTAGACTTTGGGGGAAATTAGGTGAATTTTCTGGGTACTCATGGCACGAGACCTATTGTTCCGTGTTAAACTGGTTTTTGAAGAAAGCGAGCTTAGGAATGATTGTGGTCCTTATTTTCTGCTCAAGGGAGCTAGTCACTAATTTCACAAGCTGTAAAAGTGGTTCTCTGTACCAGTTCCTCCTTATCACAGCACTAATGCTCCAAACCATTATCTCCTGTGGGCAGAGGTTTTTCCACATGCTGCTACCTTTACAGCCCATGTGGCCACCTTTTAGAGATAATTTGGTGCAAGAACAGACCCTCATGAAACAGGAGGGGACACTGACAATGATTGATTCCCTTTTTCCAGTTCTGCAGTGGAATCCTGGCTAATTACCTTGTTGCAATTTGCCGTATAATCTCAAATGGAGACGATCCAATTTTATCAAAACCCAAAGGTGAAGGATTGCTCTCCTAGAAGGAAGGGTCAGGCTGTGGACCCATGACCTTTTGCTTCCTGGTGACTACCTTACACCTAGGCCAACAAGCCATTTTCAAGTTCCTTTCTAGCCAGAATGGTGACACCAAGTTATCTAACGATCCATTTGCTGCAGTAGTGAAGCCTCTTGGAAATGACTATTGTGTCTCAGTCGGTGGGGAAGTACACAAATCCCTCCCTCACAATAACACACAAGATAACGTGTCCCACTATAAATATAGTGGTAAGAGCGGGGAAGGAAAAAAGCCTCCAGGAACTCTCTATGTTAAGTTTAAGAAGCAAGAAAATTTCAGTCACTAAGTGCTATTTTGTTAGTTCGGAATAAATGCACGCTGACGATATCACTCCTGTAATAATCACTCCAGAATGAAAAGCCTATAGAAAATGCGACTTCACCCTCACTTGCTGCGCTACTAATTAATTGCACTTAGATGAGGCTGTGATGCAGATATGAGACCTGTTAGCACTTTTCATTGCATTCAGCTTCCGCTGGCTCAGCACATGCCATTCTGGACTGGCAGCGAAGAGGGGTTATGAGTGCATTTCCTTTTCCCCACCCACACCCTCCCACCAACCCCAACTCCAGAGTGAAAATGAAACACGAGTTCACACCTGTGACATGTTATTGCCAACTGGCTTAACCTGCCCCCCAGTCTCTAACCTTCACTCCCTCTTCAAAATAAGACAAAGTTACCAACAGATTAGGATTATTAAAATTTACAGTCAGAGAATCATAGAAATATAGGGCTAGAAGGGTCATTGAGAGATCATCTAATTCATCCCCCCATGCTAAGATAGGATTAAGTAAACCTAGACCATCCCTGACAGGTGTTTGTCCAACCTGTTCTTAGAATCCTCCAGTGATGTGGATTCCACAACCTCCCTTGGTAACCTGTTCCAGTGCTTAACCATCCGGATAGTTTGAAAGGTTGAGCTAATATCTAACCTATCATGCCACAGTTAAAGGAGAGAAACAGGCCAATGTTCCTCTGTCAGTTTGAGGACTCTGGCATTAAAGGTGCGAACCAAATGAGATCTTGATCTTGCCCCATTGAAACAAATGGGAGCTGGATCAGACTCCGAAGGCTTAGGGTCGCTGTTCTGAAACAATGGGCTATTGTTAGTCCGCAGAATGGGAGAGAGAGAGAGAGTGTGTGTGTGTTCTCTGTCATCAGCTCCACAGAATGGAAGGCTTGCAAACAACTGACTTAGAAGGATATTGTAGTCTATATACTGACATGGTGTTCTGGGTCAGGCTCACCTCTAATGTCTATCAGTAGTTCTATAAGATCAGGAAGCGAGGCCTCTTTCTTTAGTAGCCTGGACTTGAAACCCTGCATGCTGAATGCCAATGAAGTTTGGATTTGGATGTGATTCCGGTCCATAATTTGTGAGCCGGATTCATCTCTGCCTGTATGAAGCAAACTGATTGGAAAAATTCTGATAAAAAAACAACTTTCATTGTTTTCTTTTGTTTTTTTTTAAATGTTCCAACCCCTGTGGTTTTCAGAGTCTCATCTGTGTTGGAATGAGGCTGTGGGGTCTAGAGGTTAAAGCACATGACTGCATTTTAGGAGACCAGGAGTCTATTCTCAGCTCTGGCCTGCTGGTTGACCTTGGGTTAGTCTCTGCACCTCAGTTTCCCCTATGTGCTTTGAGCTCTGCTGTTGAAAAGTGCTATATATGAATGCTAGGTATGGTTATTTATTATTCCCCTTCACAATAACAGAATCTGTTCAGACAAAATGTCCTTGAAATAATCTTTTTTTAATAAGGCTCTTGTGGTGGGGAATCCAAGAACATGCCTTCCAGAAAGATCCATACTGAGAAAGTAGCTGATGCATTTTCTTCATAGGGTAGGGAATCAGCTCCCCAATCTTGCATCACGATTTGCCTTAATAAAAAACTATGTGGTGATTTGCAATTTTTAATAAGCACCAAAATCTTGCTTTGCCACCTTTTTTGGGGGGCGGGGGTGGGGAGGAATAGGATGGAGGGGAAGATATTTTGAAAACGCAAGTTATTTTTATTTTAGAGGGCAAGTTACTAGGTGTGCTTGGCAAATGTGGAACACGAAAAAAAATCACCAAAAAAACCTCAACAGCAAAAACACTGGACGTTTTAGATATGTGCTCTTGGTGTTCATGTATGCTAGATAAATTAAATCCAGGTCCTTAAGGTTAGCTGTGCTTACATTTCTGTTGCCTAAATCCATTGTATGCACGATGGGCAGATTTTGACAAATTAAAGGCCAAACTTATAAATATTTACTGTTGGATGTTGTGCTTATTAACATTAGATTTTAAGGCCAGAAAAGCTCATTATGACTATCTAGTCTGAATTCCTGAATAATACAGGCCAGAAAATTTCACCCCTGAGTGATCCCACATAGTCAATGGTTATTATTGACCATGATGTCTTACTGTTGTTTAATATCTGAATTACAACTCTGCCCAGAGGCCCATGATCCAGATTGGGGCCCCATTGGACTAAGTGCTGTATAAACATAGATGAAAGCGTGGTCCCTGCCTCCAGAGAGCTTGAAATCTTGAGTCCTGCTTCTGCAACAGACTCCACAGACCCATGTGAAGGGGTCCGTCTATGTGGTTTCAGTCACAGTACTAGGCCTAAGACCCTAAGACCTCAGTCCTGCAGTCAGATCATGTGGAGTCCCACAAATTCCAGTGGGGCTTCATGTGAATATGCACACACTATGTGGATCAGACTGCAGGACTGGGGACTGGAGTGGTGCCTGAGTCTTATGCTGAAGTGGATTCCACCCTTAGTACAATTAATACATGGGGCAAAATTCAGACTTCATATAGCTAATCAGCTCCATTGACTTCCTTATTTGTTACTTGTACTGGAATTGCATCCGTTTACACCAGCTCTGATTTTTGCCCTGTGGTGTGTCCAGTTTTAAGGTCTGGCGCTGCGTGTTGGGCACCAAAGAAGAAAAACATGAGCCAAGGTCTGCTCCATGGAAAGGCAAATGTTGAGTTGTGTGACCGGGTAAGCCGAGAAGGGCCATGTGAGGAACATGTAGGTTAGAGACATACTCAAAGAAACAGCCATAAACAAAAGAACAAGGGAGTGCAGGCTCAGATGGCTTGGTGATGTAAAGCGCAGTCTAGACAACTGTGTGGGTAAGAGAGGCCAAGAGATCAAGACTGAAGGGAAAAGGCAGCGAGGCTGACCCAGGAAAAAATGGTGGGATGTCATAAGGGAAGATACAAAAACAACTAAGAGTCCGATGGCATCTTAAAGACTAACAGGTTTATTTGAGCATAAGCTTTCGTGGGTAAAAAACCTACTTCTTCAGATACCCATGAAAGCTTATGCCCAAATAAATCTGTTAGTCTTTAAGGTGCCACCAGACTCCTAGTTGTTTCTGTGAATACAGACTAACACAGCTGCCCCCTGATAAGGGAAGATGTTAGTTTGTGGTGTGATAGAAGTTAAGGCATTGAGCAAAGTGCTTTGGTGAGAGAAGACATGTAGCACAGACCCTATATGATGGGATTAACGCCAGGAAAAAGAGGAGGGGTGTGTGTGTCTAAGTCAAATATATAGGTGCATAAAGCTAGGCTTAATGTCTGAATAAATTGTGAGCAGAGACAAAAGTAATATGACTCCTCAGATTTTATTTAGAAGAAAATAAAGAAAGGCTGAAAGCTAAGTTCTTGGAATGTCTCAAGCCACCACTCCCCCAGATGAGTAAGAGGTTCGCAACTTGGTCCTAAGACTTTTTACTTTTCTTCTTTTTCCTCTTTTCAGTCTGAGATTTTTGCATCTCCTCTCACCCCTTCTGTACTCCCCTGCTTTCCTCCACTTTTGTTTTCTATCTACCATCTTGCATATGTTTGTAGATAGCACCAGGGCCGATTGCCACTTCCTTCCCACTCCTTCCTCTGTAAGGTTGGTGTCAGCTTGAAATGCGCCCAATTCAGAGCTGTATTTTGGGTATAGACACAGGTACCACCAAAGTTAAGGGATGTTTAGATCCAGTGTTCTTGCTGGACCTGTCTTTAGCAGAGATAAGACCATTCCAAAACCCCTGGCCCAAATACCCCCAAATTTTGCAGTCTGGGTATTGATCCCTTCTTCTGAAACAGACTCTTGTACTAGATACATCATTGATCTGTTATGGCCACATTCCTATGAAATGCAGGGATTTCCTATGTTTGAGACTGAATGTCTAGCAGTGGTTACATATGAGTTTGCATGTAAAAGGAAAACAAGCCCTGAATGCCAGAACCTGAGCTGCATACATGACTGCTTCCAAAAGAGGCCAGAGCTAAGTGACCGAGAGTCAGCCCAAGCCCCAGACATAATTTGGAAGCGTCAGATAAAATAGCCTGAAAATAGCCTCAATCAAAATCCTGAACTGTGGTGAAGCTTGGATCTGAATCCAGTTCTTGCAGCCTAAGGCCGTCTCCTCTATAATAGCCCTTGGATTTGACCCTAATTTGGAACTGAAACCATATTGGTAAATATTACTCACTTTACTGGATATGTACACCCATTCCTAACATGTGGTTCATTGAATAGTTGTGCTGGTGCCATTCAGGATGAGATTCTGAGCTTTCGTTAATACCCACTGAAGTCCTGATTCTAATCTCGCTTCCTGTGGTTTCACACCAGCAAAGCGCCATTGACTTTAGTGGAGTCAGTCGTGATTTGAGGCCTGATCCAGAGCCCACTCAAATCTATGGAAGTGTTTCCATTGATGTGAAGGGGTTTTGGAGTGGGCCTTTTATTCAGTGTAAAGGAGAGCCGAATCAGGCCTGTGGACCTCAGGGGTGCTCAGAATCAGGTCCATGGAGAGGCAAGGAGAGGCTTTCACACATAAGGCACAGAACTGCAAAAGCCTAATGCACCAGTTCCCTCAGAATAACCAGTTCCACATAATTTAGGAATCTCTGGGGCTTCTGTTGGCTTTTTTTTGTTGAGCTGTTCTGAAGAGAAGCACTTGAGTTAATAAGGAACAATGACCATAGACTAGCTCTGTAATTACATGATATTTACTTACTAGTTATTCATTTATAAGTTTACATCTGTTCATGGTAACACTTGTGCCATGTAATCGGCAGGGCATAAATAACCGTGTAATTACTCCAAAATTACCCCCTAATTATCTCCCCCATTATGGATCTGATTTATGGTTATTTTTTCCCTGGAAAGGGGAGGGGGAAGAAGAGGAAAAGCTCCATGTGAAGCAATGGCTGAAATGTACGGGATCTAATTCTGTCTTCTCCGCCCTCCCTGAATACTCCCAATGCTTGGCTGGATTTTTGGAGAAGGGGTTTCACGTAGAAGTGTTTTGTGGTTCACAGAGGGCTGGACTGGCCCCTGGTAGTCCAGCCTCATTAAGGGGCAGCATGGAACGGCAGTGCCCCAGGGAAAGTGTGCAGTCTCCATTGTGACGGTGAGAATCACAACTGGATCTCTGCTTCCTCCTTTTTTCCACAAGGTAAATAATCTTCCCCAGCCCTTTTACTGGCACAACTCACTTCCCCCTCCAGCTGGCTCACTTACCTTGGCTGGCATGTTAGGGAAGGAGCCAGTGCCCACCCCTCCCTGCCCACCTGCATCAGAGGAGGTGTGGCCTTCGCTTTCCCCACTGTACAGGGGCTGGGACTACAGGTACCCAATCCAGATGAATACATGGTCTTACACTTACATGCAGCTGGGCTGATGACTGATCCTGGAGATGCTTGATCAAGGTTATAGCTGTACAGTTTGGAGATTTGGAGGAAAGGAGGGATGGGGCTTTTTAAAAGTATGCACTCAGCCTGTAGCCCTTTTCTTGCAGTCACACACACACTGGGGTTTGAGCACCTACCCAGAGAAACAGGATGCTTGAAATATGAGTTAGAGGGAGGTTGTGACTGTCCATTATTCTGTGTCTGAGTAGAAGAGCTTCATTCTTACTTTCAACTTCATACAACAAGGCCTGCACTGTGGACCATACCACACAGGGACTGTCTTTGTCTTAAGCAAGTATTTTAAAGTAGCCCCAAAGCTTTCAGTTCAAATTTGTTTGCTAGATTTTTTTTCTTTTCTTTTTTTAAAGACAGACCCTGGGCCAAATTCAGCTCTGGATTAAGCGGGCACAAATCCTCATTCTCTTCTGTTTACATTCATAGACTGTTCCCATGGTATCTGAGAACATTGAATCGGATTCTCCTCTCACTGATACTAATGTAAAGTAGGAGTGACGCTACTGAAGCCAATGAAGGTGTAAACACAGAGGAAGGTCTTAATCCAATGCCCACTGAAGTCAATGGAAAGACACCATTGTTTTCTGTAAGTGTTGGATGGGCCCTCAATGAGAGTAGCATAAGGCCTGTTGACCTCACAATACTGCACTCACTCACAAGACCTTTGGTCCCATCTCTGCTAGGCCATTTAGGTGGGCTGGTGCCTTGAGTAATTATTTCCAAAAGGTTTTTCTATCCAAGGCCAGTGCATATGCATTGGTCTGAACTGAGTGTTTGGGTGTTAGCCTGACTACTGTCAAACACCAAACAGATTGGGAGGTGGAAGAAACTTGTCTTTCAAAGAAACATTCATCTAGAACTGTAGTCCCTGTGTGTCTTTCCTTTCCAGCATTGAGTTCACCACTAGTAGCTGGCCTGATCTGAATCACAGTTGCAGGGAAGGGAAGGCAAAAGGCTAGGCACTCCTCACGCTTCAGAAATAGACATCACAATCATTCAGCCCCCTACCAACATGAATCTTAGTGAAGATGAACTTTGCCCCTCCGTGCTTGGTAGTGAGGGGAATAAGAATATGGACGTAGCAGGGCTGCTAAAGCAATGGAAATGGCTAACAGGTGACATCAAACCAACGGAAATACCAAATAACATCAGATTTCCCTTGCTGATTGACAGGTGAGCCTGCCTCAAATCCACAAGCAGATGTTTTCCATCCTTCAAACTAGCTCTTTATGCTTTGCTTGTCACAGCAAATTGGCTGAGGGTAACAGTACACTAAAATGTGTAGTAACCCAGGGTAGCCTGATCGGTAAATTAACAATAACCAAAATAAGTAAGGTACAATGTTCTGTATATCAGTTGGGCTGTTATAGTGAAATGTCTGTGTCTGACAATCATTGCTTGAAAGTGCTATTTAATGTCTTTGTCTCTAAATAAGCCCTAGTGTTTGGCCTTTTGCTAATATTGTGAAGTTTTACATTAGGGTTCTGGTGTAAATAACTTCATTGCTACTTAGACCCTGGTATCCTGTATCAGTGCATAATTACTTGAAAGCTATATTTTTTTCTGTATGTCGACATACACTTTTCCAGTGAGCAGGACATTCAGATTTGCAGTTTGTTTCCTGGAGGGTTTTCCTTTGCAATTTTATATTCTGATTTGGTTTGTAATCTTTCAATGCCCAAGTCATCCTGCTGTTTTAAAGAGAATTTTTTGTGGTGTGATTTCCAAGCCCTTTATCTACATTGGGTTAGAGTTTTGTTAAAACTGCATGTCCCTGCATATAAATGATTGTATACGCTCTTCTTTTCTGAATGGATATTACTGTATTAAAGCAACTACACTCAGTGTGGGTATGGTTCTCTCTTTAGGCCTGTGCAAGTCCAGCCTGAGTGATGTCAGGACCAGAGGCTCATTGTAAAAATGCTATTCCTCTTTGATACCTCTGGAACAGCAGCAAATGAAATAAACTTTCACCATAACACTTACAACGCGTTTTCTTTTCATGTGACTTGTGCTTTGGTAAGTGAAATCCTCCCATGAAGCCACTTCCACGATGCTGGCCTGGGCTAGTGGTATTAGCTTCAGGCAGAAGAAGGGTGTTCAGTCTTCCTGTCTTTCACTACTATGCTGAAAATGCTCATTAAAAATGCTACTGGCGGCTTTCCTACTCAATGACTGAAAGCTCCCAAATGGATTTCACACAGTTATTAGATAACTTTTAATCATTACCGCTGTGGGGTGGGCTGGGCTGAAGCAGCAAAATAGAGGCAAACGTTCAGTGCACCTAGCTCGTTCTCTGAACTATCCAGCTGCTTTAGAACATTTCCTCGAAGATAGGCTCCAAGTTTTTCCATGGGTCCTGTTTACCAGCACTCAACGTGGTATTATTCTCCCAAGCTCCACTTACGACACCAAAATGAGACACTGCTCAGATTAAGTTGTCCGGCAATTTATAATATAATTGTCTCTCTTCTTTCTTGAAAGCTTTGCCTAGCAGTGAACTAGTCAGTAATGTTGACATACCTTACTATCATTGAAGTGCACCTCCATTGCGGTTCACTAAGGGTGGTTTACACTGTTCAGGCAGACATCATGACACTGATTTACATCTGGTTCGCAATTTGAAGGTTCTCTTTGGAATTTTAAGGGCTGGAGATTCTAAAGCACATGACAGAAGCCCTGGAGAAAATACCAGCCTGATGAGCTGAGATAAGTCAGTCCAATCTGACCAGTGCATAAGATCCCTGTATCTAGTCCTTGTAGTTTGGTTTGTCCTTCTTTAGGAGGGTGGGAATTCATATAGGTCTTTCTTTGCCAGGCTGCCAAATTAGCAGCTCAGAGAATCCATGTAACATACAGCTGAAATATGATACCACCCCCAAAGTAGCATGAACTGATTTTTTGCTGCCCCAAGCGACGAAGACAAAAAAAAGAAAAAACCCAATTGAAGTGGAGCAATTGATCTGCCACCAAAGTGCTGCCGAAGAGGAAGTGAGACACTGAAGGACCCGTCGCTGAATTGCCGCCGCAGATCCAGACATGCTGCCCAACAACGGATGAACTGCTGCCGCTTTCTATTGGCCTCCCCTGGCACCTGCTTCCTTTGCTGGTGCCTGGAGCCGGCCCTACCATGGGGGTTCTTTAATGCCCACAGTTACTCAAGCCTTGGGTTTTATATCTCCACTGAAAGATGGCACCTCCTGATGCTATGCCGGGTTATTGTCTCACTACTCTTTCAAAGGGGAAAGTACCTACTGAATCACCAGCATCTTAGATACTCCTTGGATGTCTCCCACTCAGGGCCGCCGAGAGTGGGTTCGGGCCCCGTTGAAAAAAAAATTTGGGCCCCCCCAGCAAGGGCAGACCAGCTAAACAGGGTGGATGAAGCCAGGCCCCCTTCCGGCCAGCTGGGCTCTGGTAATTTGTACCGGCTTCCTGCCACTTCTTATCATGAGTGGCAGGGTCTGCACTGGGACTTCAGTGGCGAAGGGAGTGGACGCTGGGATCTTGTCCTGTCTGCGCTGGGATCTGTGGCCACCAATTCAGTCCAGACGATCCCCGAGGTAAGCTGCGGGCTAACCCCACACTAGTGGTTTGCTGGGGGCTAACTCCAACATGGCCAGGCCCTAAGCCCACATGTGCTGGGCACTGCAACTCGGGACAAACCCTAGTGGTTGGGACCTGCCAGTTGGTTGACGTGAGGTGGGGGGATAAGGGCAAGGCTGTGCCCTGAGGGCCCCTCCCCCAGCCCAAACCCAAAGCCAAAAGAGGTGCTCAGGGAAACCCTATCGGCCCGGAACCAAAGTGCGGCGGAGCGAGTTCGCAGCGGGAGCGGGACGGGAAGGGACTGCCCACCGGAAGTGCCCGGCGGAGAGTTCTTCTGCTGGATGTGCCAGCCGGCTGGGGGCTGAGGCCGAGGGAGCTGCTGGGGTCTGGGCTCGGCGGGATGGTCCGGAGCCGCTCCAGGTCCCCCCCGCGGAGGGGTGAGTGCCTGGGGAAGGGGCCGGAGATACCGGGGCACCCCCTGCAATGGGCGGGGGCGGGATGTCTCAGATGCACCATCCGCCCTGGGGAGGGACCCGCTGGTCCGTGGCCTACGGCGGGGGTGAGAGGGAAACACGTCTCTGGAGTAGGGGAAGGAGCCCTTGATCTTTGCCCTGGGTGTCAGTGGGAGCTCCACCCCCCACCCCCCAGAGAGAGAAGAGGGTCTCAGATCCCAGTGGGGGGGGGGGTGTCATTGGACGCTCCCCCCCCCCCCGAGAGAGAAGAGCAGGTGTACAAATCCTTGCCCAGGGTGTTTGTACATGGGAGATATTACCCGCATCATCCAGAGACCGGATTGCTGTTGGCAGGAGGAGGGGGAGAGTATTACACCCACTGAGAAAGGCAGGACTCCTGATCTCTGCCCTGGGGGAGAGTCAGATCGCTCTGCAGCGAGGGGAGGGACTCCATGAAGCCAGGTAACGGGGCAAAGGGGAAACCTACTCACATATGAGGGGTAACTGGGGAGCTTTGCCTCCCTCCAGTAGAGGGGATTTCTGATCCCTACCCTGATACAAGGGTGGTGGGGAGATGCACCGCAAAGCAAAGGAAGGGGGCACGCTGTTAAAGGAATGGAAATAAGTAATAGAGCCTCAATTGTTTTTCCTCTCTTTGCCTCTGAAAAGTTCAACTCAGAATTTTGCAATGAGTACGGTCATGTGTCCCTCATCTTTCCTTCTCTGCTTTTGTTGCTCTTAGGACAATCCTCTTTACCCCTGAGCAAGTCTTGAGGTTTAGGGGATGGAAGAAATCCCTCCCTCCTTTTTTTAGTTTAGTTGTAGCTGATACTCTCTTATAAACATAGAGGTTTACTGAAACTATAACAAGGATGGTGACAGTTCCAGCTAGCCACCATTAATCAGCACCCCCACGTCTTTCCCCAATCATGGCTTCTTTCAGAACGTAGGCGCTCTCGTTCTGCATCACGGGAGAGGGAGAGGAGGCGACGGGAGCGTTCGAGGTCCCGGGAAAGGGACAGGAGGAGGAGTCGTTCCCGTTCCCCACACAGGAGGAGATCCAGGTGAAGAGAAAATATCTGAATTCTTTGAAGGCAAAAAGCAGAGCTTCACGCTGACAGCCCCATTCCCCCACTGTTCCTGTTGGTGTCATTCTTACTGTGATATCAACAGGGTAACGGGATACTAGCTTCCCTGGGTGTGGGAAATGGGGCAGGCTGAAGGGAAGAAAAAACAATTCTAGAGTCCGACAGATCTTACTGTTAGGGGGCTCTCTACTGATATTCAGCCTGTGCTGTCCTTTACTTAAGTAGGGCAAACATGATGAAATTATGCCTTCTTGTATTGATCATTTGTTTGTTCTGGAGTGCTTTAGCACCTGTGGTCTCTTGTCCTGGGTCAGGGCCCCGTTGTGCTAGATGCTGTATAAATTCAGAACAAAAAGATGGTTCCTGCCCTAAAGAGTTTACAGTCTAAGGATAAGATGAGTCAACAGATAGTGTTTCCTTGTGCACTCCCTCTACCTGTATCTAAGACAATGCCAGCCGTTGTAACACCACATAACTATTTTTCTACTTCCTGGGTGTTGCACGAAAAGCTGTAGGTGGGATTATAGTTGAGTGTTGTTGCTGGATTGAAATCTGTACTTGTGTGAAATTCTAGGTCCCCGAGACGGCACAGATCCAGCTCTTCTTCCCCGTCCCGGCAGAAGGAAAGGCGAGATGATGAAAAGAAAGAAAACAAAGACACCAAAAGCAAAGAGCATCAGATCACCGGTAACAGACCAGAGTCCTAATCTTGGGAAGCAAAGCTGGCTATTGGGGCTTTGTGTTTATCTTACCTTGATGTGTAGAGAACAGTTAAAATATAGTGGACTTCAATCAAATTGGTAAATGGAGTAGATGCCTGTGAAAGTGAGGGTCTCTGCAACTGCATAAGCCAGGATTACTAAAGGCGGGTGCTAGTCAAATTTTACCTCAATTTTCTTTTCCCATCTGTGAGTGCACCCCAGTCCTGGACCTGTGCAACCCTTTTTAATAATACTTTGCCCTCTTAGGCCCCCTCCATGTGCTCAGTCATAGTTAATGCACAAAAATACATTCTGGAAGAGATACGAAACCTCATGCTTTAGGGCACAATTCAGTCACTAACTAGTAGGAGTTGTGACCTTCTTGTGCAGCAGATCATGCTGCCTACTGTAGGATTTCTAGCATTTTCCTCTGAAGCATCTGGTGGGGACCACTGTCAAAGAGAGGATACAGAACTAGATAGACCTTGGGTCTGATTGAATCTGGCAACTCCAGTATTTCTGCAATTGGTTCTTCGGGGGCAGACATTTGCAGCTTCGTGAAGCCCATTACTGCAAAGGGACTCCATGCAGACCTAAGAGTCAGCCCTTATAGATCTGATCCCAAGATTTGAGGCCTAACAGTGTCTTTAATCTAAGAGGATCTCTAAGCACTTTACAAAGGTTAATGAATTAGGCAGCACACACACAGAATGAGGTAGTAGTTGTGGTTTGCAGCCCATCCAAAGTGCTATATTTTGGGTGGGGGGATGACAATAATGACTCTTGTATCTTTCTGTCTTTTCAGAAGAAGATATGGAAGGCAAAACAGAGGAGGAAATTGAGATGATGAAAACAATGGGATTTGCATCCTTTGACACAACAAAAGTGAGTGGACTGTTCCATAGAACTTGATTAAAAAGTCATGGCCCTTTTTTTTCTTTTTTTCTTTTAATTATATTTACAATTCATTCTTGGGTATAGCCAAGCTATCTTGGTAAGTTTAGGAAAATCCTTTACAAGAGGATGGAGGAAGGTTAGCTGTTTTGCTGTAACATTAAATCTCTCGCTGCTACAGGGCTGTCTCTCAGCTTTTGAATTTGTCAGTAAGTAGCAAGAAATAACTCGTTGGTGTGTTGAAATATTGCGTCAGAAGAGTATTATCGATAGGAACTACAGAAGAGAGCCAGTATTCATCTTATAATACAGAATTAGCATGGGACTTCAACATACTGGTCATGATTGGCAGCCCTGCCCCCTTGGGCTGTGAGCCCCTGAGCCCTCACAAGACAAGTAAGGTGGGGCCAAGTCAGTGCTGTGCTGGGACAGAGGAAATGTTGCCCTGGAACTTAAACAGATACCCCAGTGTGGTGCTGTGCTTGTAATGGTACTGGCTTTCAGGTGACATGTTAAGCCCTTTGGGTTTCCTAGAGAGCAGGGCTTCTTATATTGGCTTCTATTGTGGAAAAATGTGGATGTCTTGATTTTCTTTTCTTGTTGCTTGCCTCTTCTGCTTTTAATCAGCTAGCTCCTGGCTATTAGTTGCAGAGCTTGGATCAGTCCTTTAGCGTGACTCTGTACTTCTCCCTAAGGGTGTGATCCTGCAAACACTTAATACTGATCATAGTGTTTACTACCCTATTGGCGCTAATTGAATCATAACTGTAATATCTGTCTATACACCACTCACGCTATAGAGTCTGAGCACCTTGTAATCATTATTTGCCCCTCAGAGCTCCCCTGGGAGGAAGGGTGGTATCATCCCTATCTTACAGATGAGGCAGTGTGGCACAAAGAGGTTAAGTGACTTGCCCAGGGTCACACAAGAAGCCTGCAGCGGAGCCAGAAATTGAGCCCGGGTCTCCTGAGTCACAGACAAGTGCCCTATCCACTAACCATCCTTCCTATTCCTGATGGATACTAAGATGCCTTTTACTCAGAGCCCTAGGAGGGCCTGGTTACAATGTATAAAAACATGTTCCAACAGTGTCTCCCATCTGTGATACAGGCTTGGTTGGACAAAGCTGTATCCTGCCACTGTTCTTTATGGAAGCAGATGGGAGTTAACACTGAGCTTTGTGATATTATGTGACCCTAGGCAAGTGATTAGGTCTATAGTTATTGCTTCTGCAAAGGGGGGTTGCTTGGTTAGTTCCATTCATCTGCATTGTAAGACTAACCTGGCAAAGACCTAGAAAGTTGCTACTAACTGGTTTCAACTTGCGTGCGGTGTTGTTGTAGGCTTCAGGTCTGTGTAAGTTTGCAAGCACGTCTCGCTTGGCAACAGAAGTTGGTTCAATAAAAGACAATATCGCACCCACCTTGTCTGTGGTTTCAAGTTGGCTTTCTTAAGAAGGACATACACTCGATTAGATGTGCTGATCCCAGCTCCACAACCTGTGCCCTGGGGTTTCTGTGCCTCTTCCTAAACAGTTCTCTGTAAAGCACACCGAGTTTTGGAGCTCTCTTTCCCATTGTATCTTTCAGGGGAAGAAAGTGGATGGCTCTGTAAATGCCTACGCTATAAACGTGTCACAGAAGAGAAAGTACAGGTTTGTGTTTCTACCACTTGGGCAGACTTGCTTTGATTTGGAGGCTGTAATGTTGATGTCTGCATGGGTACATTAGAGGAGATGTAATTTCTTTTCCAGGACAATCTGTTTCAGAGAAGGCTTTGTAGTTCTGGTGAGAAGTGTGGCGGTCTCTAGGTTTATTGACTGAGAGGTCATTCTATTCTGTGTTGAGGAGTGCTTGTTGATTTTACATCTAAGCAGTTGTTATACACTACTCAAAACAGATATGTTTCCATACACTACTCAAAACAGTTATGTTTCTTGCCTCTAGTTTCTGTAAAGCTCCATTGCTAATGGAGAGAGGAGTGACCCAAAGAACAAAGGTGCACTCGCTCCCTGTTTCGATATATGTAACTCTGTACAGCACTCGGATGCTGTGGCAATAAATGCAATGTAAATACTTGGCTAGAATGGTACAGAATGTCACTGTACCCCCTGGGAATCGTCTCCTTCTGCTTCTTGTAACTGCCTAAAAATGTAGCCTACTTTCTCTTTTGAACACCCTGCATCTCTAAGTTAAACCTAAGCACTTGTGAAACATACTGTATTGATGGCCTTGGGGACTGAAGTCCTTTAGCCATGGAACACGAACAGCCTGGCAACGGCATGGCAAGCTTCCAAGCCAATTTGCCTCAGCCTGACATAAGCCAGGTTTGCACTAGAATCTTTTGCCAATATAGCAGGAGTGTGCTGCCTGTTTTATCGGTATTTCTAAACTGGCAAAAGCCCTAATGCAGATGCAGTTATACAGGCATAAAAGTGCCTTTGTCGGTATAATTTATTTTGCTCACTACATCAGGAAAAGCTGTACTGGCAAAGCACGCCAACCCCCCCCCCCCCGCCCCCCACTCATTTGGCCAATATAAACTCAATCTAGACTTGAGGGTTTGCTGCTGTAAACCTGACTATAGCGATTAGCTCCAGTGGTTGGGGGAGTTCTCCATGGCTCATTCAATTATGACTTCTTTGCTGAGACTCCCGTCAGACATGCCAGTTAGTGCCAGTCCTCTTTGATATTTCTCGAGAACACCCAGCTCACGTCACACAAGGCACGAACAAGCTGTCATAGAGTGACAGCAACATTCTGTCCCAGCCAACCTGTGCTGGATTTCCACCAGCACTTTAAAAAACACCAGTCCCACATGAGTAGGTTGGAGCTGCTAAAGCTCATCACAGGTACAGACAATTAAGTTCTAACTATGCTGATTTTTCTTCTCATCACAGGCAGTACATGAACAGAAAAGGCGGATTCAACAGACCGTTGGATTTTATTGCCTGATGTCTAGTCTTGTTATCTGTGAAGAATGACCTCTGGAGCATGAATGTTAACATTTGATTGTCTCACTATGACTTGTGTGTGCTGGGATCTCAGAGACAGGAACTCAGCTTCTCACCGTAAAACGAAATCAGCTTTTTTTATGAGAGTCCAGAAACACTTGCTTTGCCTCCTAGGAAGAGAGGGTAAAAATGATGCTTTCTAGAAACGTTGGGTTTGAATGTGTTCAGGCCTGTTTTGTTCCCTGTCAGGACTTTCCTGTTAGATATATTATTTTTCATTTCTTCTGTGAGTTTTTTTTTAAATAACTAAATATTATCAGTTTCAATAAAAAATGGTATATATCTACTCCGACCCCATAATTAAAATATGATGGTGTTGCTCAGGAATAAAGCACCGGAGTGGAGGCTGTTGGAGATATGTCTGGGCAATTATTTGCCCGTCAAACAGAGGGATAAATCACTCTGAAGATAAATCTGGTTTAGGGTTTAAAATGGAAACAGGATTATTTTGAAAGTGTGTTCATGGGAGAATCTCAGGGAGCCATGCTGTCTATAATGTTGAAAGAGAATTGTTTTCCTAATTTAAGATCTCTTTCCCCCATCCTTACTTTTCACTTATCCCTTTCCTTACTAGTTAATAATAAAAGTTGTCCAGAACTACCGAGTAGGATAGTATAGAATAGTGTCAAAGGGTTGCAATGAGTTTACTTACTGTTTGGCTTGGAAAAATGTACTGTGTTGAAATAGTCTTTAGTTTTCATATTTGTTTACAGTTTTCTTACTTAAAATTCTTCTTGAGGCTGATTCTTCTCTGAGAAAAGTTTGGAGGTAAATCTGGGTTACATTAAAGACCCAGAGGTGAAACATTTAATGCCTTCTGCTTTCATTGTTTCCTATGCATCTAGATTATTTTTATAAACAACCTTTTCCAAATGCCATGGTTTATTTGCGGTTCCATTTCACACACATACCAGCAGGTGGCAGCACATGCAGTGGATGATTTCAAGAGGTAGGTTAAAACTTATTCATAGTGTAGACCACATGCCCATTTGACATAAAGTGCCTAATGAACACCTCTGTTCCCATTCACAATCATGTACACCTCTCCCATTCATGATTGCATAACGTCCCTGTGGCAAATGCCATTGTTACTTACATGGCAAAGGAACATTTGAAAAGTGCTGCGTGTATTTTTAGCTCTTCCTCGTTCAGTAAGTAGTGTTTGTCATTCCTTGAAAAATATTAATCGTGTTCTATATTGCTCTTCATCTCCTCTCTCCAGTATGTCTATGGGACCAGTCTGCTGTCTCTGAACCACCAGCATCTGATCCTAAACCTCTTGTGGACTGAGGTTTTGGGAATGTCTGATCAGAAGTTTGATAACTTTCAGATGATGCAAATAGTTAAAATCTCTTGCATACATGTACCTTTTAACATCCAAGACGTGGCTAGCAAATGGCCTTTGCCTTAGATGACCTGTTTTCTTTTTTAATCAAGCTCAGTATTCATGCCTTGGCAATTGAGATCCTTTCCTAAAGCTGCTCCACTACTTCAGCCTTCACATTTTATCACATCTTTTCCTGTAGCCTCCATGACCATTGACAAGCAAAACATGATTTTATATTTTCCTTTCCCCCAACTAATCTGAGAGGGGGAACAATCCAGATTAAAGTCACATGTGCAACCCTGCAATGACCTAGAATAGCATTAGGATTTATTCAGCCCACACAAATAAATGTAGGGACCCAACACTAGCAGGATGCTAATATGCCACGCAGGCAGAAAACACTCAGGCCAAGCACAATCTGAACCTTGGCAATGGAGACTTGCTATCTGAAATTGGGCAGGCAGAACCCATAAATAAAGGTAGGCCAGAGCCTGTTTAAAACAGTGAATAAAGATCGTACTGCATATGACAGAAGACTGGGGAAACTGACCGCCTGCAGTGTAGAACTGCTAGTCATTAGATGAGGAGAAAGAAGATTTTTAAAGGCACAAATAAGTTTCAGGTGTTCAGCTAAAGCCTGTAGAAAAGCTAAATCTCTAACATAATTTGTGCTGGCTTTTGAATTTTTTTCCCATTTGGAAGATTCTGTTTTACATGAGGATGATCATATTCCCCCACCCCAAAACACAACCACAGTAGAGATGAAGATGTTCTGTTAAAGCTCATGCCTAATTCTTAATCTCAGGCAGTATTCCAGTTTTCTACTGGGCCTATGACAAAGATAAAAGCAGCCTAGAGGTGAGGGCAGTGTCTTTATTCCAAGGCTTTATCCTACCAGAAGTCTTGATTAGCATAATATAGCGGAAAGCTGGGCAGAGGCCTTTTTTTTGCTGACCTCCAATAAATTCCCTCTGGCTGCCTGAGCCATGTCAGGTTAACGGGATGTGAAATAGAGTATTACTACCTTAAATCCTTAACTGATTGATTATGGATGGACTGCTGGAGTTGCTTTAGTCCTAGTCCACACCCCAGTGAGACATGCAGGACAATGATCTCCCAGAGAAGCATCACGTGATTCTAATGCATAGAGAAGATAAGTTAGTGCTGGACTAGGAGCTTTTGTTTCTGCACTGGTATGGAATCCCTCAGGCACCAGTCACCTTCCAGGTTTAGATGAGCAGGTGAAGAATTCATCTTAAAACCAGGACATGTTCCAGGACAACCTGGAATTAAGCTTGTTCCGGGACAACCAGACACTTGTTAATGACTGGTTTTTAATCAATCAATGAAGACAAGGGGGTAACAGGCTGAGATACACAAGGGAAAAGAAAAAAAACCCCTAAGAATAGGTGAGGGGAGAGAGGCACAATTAGAAAAGACCATTTTGTGGGGTTAGCAAATATTTGAAATAGATGGAAAAATAGCAAAATGAGTCTGGAGGCAATACAGACACTGAAAAAGACCAAGACACTAAGCTTAAATAGGAGGAAAAGTGGAGGCTAGCAAGCAGGAAAGGAGAAAAGGCAGGCATAGTAAGTTTTTGTGCAGATGTGTTTGCTTTAAACAGTATTTAAGTGTGACTTAATGGTAGTTCAGCTGTTTGCAGCAACATCAAACATGCTGTTCCCTGGTGTTAGGGAATAGGAAATTGACGGTCTTTGTTTGTTGAAGGTTCCCCCTAGTCTTTGAAAAGAGCAGAGGTAACCTGCCTTTCTCTGGTGCTTCATCTGAATGCTATTTTCTGTGGTTGCTTTTTATGGCTCCATTTACTGATTGCTGCTTTAAAAATGGATCTGAAATGTAGTTGTCCCTCATTTACATGTGGAGGTTATGGTCAGTGAGGCAAGTGTTAGCCCTCTTGTCTGAATGCTGTAGGCAAGAGAACACCTGCAAGTAACTTCTGATCATGTAAAAGTTGTTTATGTGTTTCCTTTGTACAAGAAGTCATGATATGATAGGACATGGCTTGATTTACAAGAATGGAAACAAAGCATGCACAGCAATCTATGTTTTATTATGTTGTCAGTTAAATGATTGAACTACTGTTTATATTTATATGTCAGGGTTCATGCCAGAGGAATCCTTTAGGGCCAAGTTGCAACCCAGTAACAGGTGATTTCTTGGGAGGCTGGTCTGACAATCAGTGTGTGCTAATTGTTTGAATGAATTTACTAAGTTGGAGCCTTTTCCGTGCCTATCATGTCCTGTTCTACTGTATGCACCTTTAGCAGCATAATTCAGCTTTGCATTCTCGCCAGTTATGACAGGAGTGTTTGAAGCAGCCCTTCCCAAGAGTGGGTCTGACTTTGTGCCCATGAGCATGAAGCAGGTAGTATTGGCGTTCAGCACAGTACAGGGCAAGGAGAAGCAGCATAGACAACCAGTTCTTTAAAAAACAAACAAACAAAAAAAAAACCTGTAGGGCTAGTGCTAGCAATGCACAAATGATGGGAGTTCCTGATCTATACCTAGAGAATAATAGAAAGGGAGGGATGCACTAAAGCCTTGCAAAACATCATGCCAAAGCCCTCCCACAGGCGTCCTGTGAAGCTCTGTTGAAAAAGGATGGGGATAGCTTGTTTGTTTTGTTTTTTGGGTAGCCTTTGGTTTTGTCTAATCATCAGTGTTCCACTGCACATGTCTGCAGCTATATCCCCCACTGCATCCAGCCACCTGGGCTATCCATCTTCCTTCTATATTCCCTATCTCTTATACTATCTCCACCTTGTATCCCTCTCTGCCCCCTCAAATCCAGCCCTTTTCACCCCTCCCTGCACTCCCCCTTCCCTCCCCACTTGCACCCCTCCCTGCATTCCTCCTTTTCTTCTCCCCTTGCACCCCTTTTTGCCCCTTGGAATTTCCTGGTCCTTGCACCCTCCTTGCATTGTTAGGCTCCAAAGCCTGTCACCTGGCCTCAGGGGCCTTGTCCCCGCCTCTTTGGCCTTCCTGCTCGCTGATTGGTTTGTTCCGTTGGAAGCAGCCAGTGGGCGGCTGGACGGACCGTTGAAGCTGCGAAGGGGGAGCCTGACACAATAGAGGGAGGGCCTTTGGGAAGGCTTGACCAATCAGAGGTAAGAAACGGAGGGAAGGGGTGGGCATTTTTGGCTTATTTTATTGGAGAAGAATAGGTGGGGAGGAACCCTGAAAATTCTAGCCAATCGTAACTTCCGAAGCGGAGAGGGGGCGGAGCCGTTAGAGCAGTTGTCCTTTTGGCCGCGCAAAGGGGGGTGCTTCCTTAGAATTGGCCAATTAAAAGGTAGCTAAGGGATGGGGCCGGGATCTAAGGCTACTGGGCCAATCAAAGAAAAGAGGCGGGCCTATAATGAGGAGGCGGGAATATGGACAAAAAGACCAATCATAGGCCAGGATAATAGAAAGAGGCAGGCCTTTATATGAGCTGACCAATGAGAGGCCGGAACTTGTCTCTGGGTATCCAGTGAGCGCCGCGCTGGCAGAGGCCAGTGGGTTGGGTTGCGGGGGGGGGGGGGGGTTGGTTGCCCGGGGTCTGTCAGAGCGGAGCAGAAGGGAGGAGGATAAACATTCGGGCTGTGGAGACCGGCTGTTGCAGCTGCTGCTTCGTGAGGCTCCGCGGCAGGGCGAGCGCAGGGCCCCGGCGGTGGTGTAAGATGGCGGCGGCGACCCGGGTCTGTGTGAACATCCAGATGCTGCTGGAGGCGGCCGAGTACCTAGAGCGGAGAGAGCGAGGTACCAGCCCCCGGAGACTGCAGCCAGCCCGTCCGCCCGCCCCTCCCCTGGGGCCTGGCCGCGGGGTCCCACCTCTTCCTCGGGGACAGCGGGGGGCTCCCGCCGCGGGAGAGAGCGGGGTACTGACCCCCCCTATAGATCCCAGTCCCCCCCCGTAGGAGATACGGGGTACTCCCCCCGGGCCTGCCCCCCCGTAGGAGATACGGGGTACCCCCCACTTAGCCCCCCCGACTGCCCCCCATAGGAGAGACCGGGGCCTGGTTTCGTCCGTCCACCCCCCCCCCCCCGCTCACTCTCCTGCCCCCGTCCCCCGCCCGGGGAGAGAGGGTCCAGGGACCAGCTCCCAGGAGAAGGGCCTCCCCTGCGCCCAGCTATCCCCTGCGGGGGGGTGCTGACCGAAGACCCCCACCCCGGGGAGCCAGCGGCCTGCGCCACCGCTTCCCCCACCCGTCGTCGGCAAAAAGCGGCACCGAAAAGAGCCAGGATCCCAGCCCAGGCGCGCAGCCCCTTCTCCCGAGCGGTGCCCATTGGCGCTGGCTCCCGCGCCCGCCCCGAGAGGAGCCAGCACCGGCTCTCCCTTCCTTAGCCCGGCTGCTGTTCCCCCTGCACCTCGGGGCCCACCCCAGTCCCCCTCCCCCATCCGCTCTGCTCCCCCAATCGTCCATCTTGGGGTGTGGAAAGATCCTTACTCCCAGGCGCACATTACAACTCCTGGGACATAATCCCACCACGCACAAACGCCCTGGCTTTTTGTGTAGATCCTTCCATGGAGGGGTGTTCCCTCCAAGAAACGTGTTCTGGAGATTCCCATGTATGGAATGGGGAGAAAGGGACCCATCTTCCAGATCCCCACTTCAAAATCCATGTTGCTTGCCCTCTGTGGTTTTCCCCCATGTATGGCGTGGGCTTGCATCCCCCTGTTGGAAACAATGGATTGCCTGGACTAGAGGGTTTTGTGTAAGGCAGTGTGTGGTGTTCATCTGAAGATAAGGAATTAATTTTATTGATTTCCACCTTTGGCCTTTCAAATATGTTCTCCTCCCACCCCCAAATACTCCTGGATGTCTGTGTTTGTTTTAGGCTAACTTCGTGATCCAGTGAAATCCTGTTTTTTTTTGTTTTTGTTTTTTTTTAGAAGCCGAACATGGCTATGCCTCTATGTTACCCTACAATAACAAGGACAGAGATGCCTTAAAACGGAGAAGCAAGTCCAAGAAAAACAGCAGTAGTAGCAGGTAAGGGCAAATATATGGTATTTACATCTGTGTGTGTGTGTGGTCTGACTTATGCAGAAGCTTGTAGTGCAAAATTCTGCCATTTCTAGTATGATTATAGCCAACATTGTCACAGAACTGTGTGTCTTTTGACTTATACCTCACCATCATACATGGTATTTTTAATTAAAGTTGTTTTTGTCAGTCTGTTTTTTTTCCTCGCTTGACAAAGTCTTTGTGTTAACAACTCCAATTTTTAAAACATTCCATTTAGTAACTTATTTAGGCTTTTTACTTCTGTCTTTAACATGGGAAAGGAAAGGTACTAGTCAGTTTCACCTTTGCTTTCAGTCAACTGTATATTTAGGCTAGGGGTCGGCAATCTTTCAGAAGTGCTGTGCCGCGTCTTCATTTATTCACTCTGATTTAAGGTTTCGCATGCCAGTCATACATTTTTAACATTTTTAGGAGGTCTCTTTCTAGAAATCTATAATATATAACTAAACTATTGTTATATGTAAAGTAATTAAGGTTTTTTTTAAAAGTTTAAGAAGCTTCATTTAAAATTAAATTAAAATGCAGAACCCTCAGACCAGTGGCCAGGACCCAGGCAGTGTGAGTGCCACTGAAAATCAGCTTGCGTGCCGCCTTCGGCACCTGTGCCATAGGTTGCCTATCCCTGATTTAGGCTTTTCTGCATTAACACAGTGGTTAAATGTTTGATTGCAAATACTGATGGGTTATGTCCTATTTAGTTTCAGTGAAAACCATTTAAAAATAAAATGAGGCATGATGTGGTTTATAATAAAGGGAATATATTGTAATGCCTCTGTCAAATTTGGCCCAAACTTTGGCTTTGGCAATTCAAGAAAACAGAAGTATTTTTTAACACACCTATTCAGATATCTTTTTATGTCAGTGAAATGAAACTTTTCAACTAGAGCATGGACACTCAAAGGTAAAATTTATAATATTTCTTACTGAACTAGGTGTGTATACATTTAACTATTGTGTGCATGTTTAACTACAGTAATACATGAACATAGTCAAACATTTTGACACTAGTTACTTTCTAGGGAAACCTCTAAAGAACAGAAACTCATTTTTTGCTGTAGTTGATTTTTTTTTCTCAGAAAACTTATGTGGAATTTTGCCATGCGACATGATAGAAATGTTTTTTCTAAAGCTAATGTGAAAATTGAAGGAGCCTTATCTTTAAATCAAGATTTATGTGCAATGCTAAATTCAAAATTTCTAAAATTTTATATTTCACTTCAAGTGTTTGTGCAGGAATTCTTAACTAAACCTAAATTTATATGACTGAGTGCAGAAAGTGACATGGTTCTAGTTTGACACTTTGATTAAATCTTGCTTCCAGTGCCACTTTTGTTTGACAGCCTGATTTATTTATTGTTCATCCTGAAATCCATCTAGAGATTTGCTACAGATTATTAATCTTTGATTTAATATACATCTTGCTCTTGGGGCAGCTAAAAATGCTAAATCACCCAGTACTGGAGATGTTTTGCTGAGATTTAATCCGTCCAAATTCATTTTAGTCCAAGCTGTTGAACTTTAAATTGGATAAGCAACTTCTGCAAGCCTTTTTTTAGTGAAGATTTGTAGGTCCTAAAGACTTGCAGGTTAAAACTGAAGTTTCGGTCTTGGTTTATGTACCTGCAACTCCCTCTACTTAGTAGTAGTATGTATAAATGCAAACTGCTACCTTTTAGGTAATGCTTGTGCTGTGACGGAGACTCATAGAAGTCAGAAAGTTCACAGTTAAAGCTCTGTCCTTGACTCACCCTGTTTTTACTATGGTTAGTGGCCTAAGCTCAGTATGTGATGTGCACCATATGTGCTGCAATATTTAGGTACAGCATAGCAAAAGGAGGATGGAATTTCAGTGTGAACTTTGAACTTGGGTTTGTGTCCCAACCTCAATGTTTAGAATCTTACTTGGGCTGTAGACTATCATTTCAATGCATGTCTAATACGGAACGTATATTGACCAGTGGTAGAGAAAAGTCTAATAGTCCTGATAACTCCTTTGTATCTCTGTACTAAGAAGGACATATTTCACAATGCAGGTGGAAGGCCTCTCAAATTTCAAGAAATTTTAGGGGTTTGATTTATTGAAGTACAGAAAGATGTCTGAAGGATGTTACAAATGCTTGCCCCCTCCCCCTCTTGTTTTTTAAACCATCTGGGCCAAGATTTTGTATGTCCTTTTTTTCTGAGAGAGAGATTTTTGCAGCTGAGTACACTAGAAATCCTTCAGAAATGGAGGTTGACAGTGCAAGAGCTGATCTGCTACTTAATGTATCTAGTGAAAATGTAATCCCCATTTTTTTTTCAGCCTGTTTCACAGAATTCTGTAATTACAATTCATTTTAATAGTTAAGATTGTAAAGCTCAACTTTGTAACTGACCTGCAGGAATAGTGTATTGAAAGGTGTGCAGTGTTGGCATTGGAGAGTGAGCTCTTTATTATGTACACATTAAGTGTCGTAAAGATCAAATCATAATGATTGGAGAAATAGTACAATAGAGAGACAGTAGTGTGGGCAAATTCATCTCTAAATACCTTGTGGGTGAACCTGGCCTGTTTTTAGCTGTTCTGTCTAGGGACTAAATATTTCCTGTTTCATTAGGAAATGTGAAATGACTCCTTGTTTTAAACCGTTTGATTCTTTCGTTGGCAGTGTCCCTTTAAACTTTTTAATTAAGACAAAATCTATCTTTGGTTAAAGTAATACCTAATATTACAATAGCTGAAATGTTATTGGGCAGGGGCATAGAGATGGGCAATGACTCTGTTGGACAGCTCTGTCTATAGTCAAATTCAGTCTGTGCAGTCTTTTAAGGCCTACCTGACTTCAGTGGCGGGCAGATTAGGTCTTCTATCTCCTGCTTGTGTGAAACTTTCACTGCAATGGGGAAAAAGGCGTATGTTAAATAGGAACATCTGATTGTAAAACACAGTTTGGCAAGTGGCCCCCAGGGCATGTATAATACCTGAAGCTACTTCCATTTTTTTTGTTTGTTTAGAGATGGTTAGAGTACACGCTGACAGTTTCCCTTTAACACTGATTGTGGCAGTGTCTTAGCGTAGCAAGAATAACTTATCTGGCCTACATAACAATGAGTTAATACTGAGTTTATATGGAAATTGGTGCCTCCATTGTCCTGTATCTGTAATGGAACAGATGTTCATTAAAAGATCAAAGTTCAGAAGTAATCCTAGTTGCATGCTCAAATTCTGCATTTAAATTCTAAAATGCGATTGATATTAACAGTAGTATAGTAATAAATAGGTCTGTGTGACCAGTATGATTGTTAGCTGATACTGGACAATAAATGGTCTGTATGTTTGTCAGGGAGAGGTGAAGAGAGGTGAGGATATCTTTTTATATTGAGTTTAAGGTTGGCATTTTATGCTAGGTCTGCAGACTTGTCTCTGTGCCATAAGCGTGGTTAAGCCTGCATCTTTGGAATGGAAATTCTGCAACATTGCTATTCACAAAAATGTGGCAGTGGCTCCTGTAGCCAATTAGAGAGACTGTCTCTTTCTTTCCCTTTTGGATACCATTTAGCTAGTGCAGGTTTGGTTACTGTGCTCTTCTCTGTATTAACTTCCTGTAAATGGTCTCTGTTCATTTGGAGTTCTGAACACAGAAATTGATTGCTATCAATGTTGCTTTGAAACTGATAAACAAAACACTGACATCTCTTGAAGTTATTATGCTCAGCCTTTAAAACCACTTCAGATACAAATTATCTGAATACATTCCAAGTACAAGAAACTAATGTTTATCAGTAAGAGCTGAGAATCTTGTCTACATGGTAATGTGCAAACTATCCACCTTAGGGTTTATGTTGTAAAAATAGAATTCACTAGCTAATAGAACTATATTTTTTAATACAAAACTTACCATTCGTAAAGTGTTCCTGGACACAGTTGAGTCCAGAGAGGATGTATTCCATTAACAAACTAGTCTTGTAACAGACATCTGTAACTTTTGGAAACAGTATTGAATTGATATGTCCTATTTATGACACAACAGCCCACTAGTAAACTACAAGTTCATTATAATGTCTTGGACTCAGGCAGTCATAATTGGGAGGTGAGGAAGGGCTCAAACTTCTTTGTTTCTCTGGTTTTATCCAGAAGAGTCGGGGGAGGAGGGACTGGTAGAATCAAAAATATATCTGTCCTCTCTTTCAGCCATTTACCGGTGCCCTAGCAGGGGAACTTGTGTCTCCGTTACATGTCAGACTAATGTGCATCCATTTAAATGATCTGCTAAGAAATATGGACCTTTCATTCTTAATGAAAATCAAAATACCTTGTGACTTTTTTTTAAACTTGTTTCGAAGCTAAATGTTTGCATTTCAGAACAGATCACTTTAAATAATGCAATCTGAAAGTAAACAAATGGAGCCATGTTAAAATTAATGTCATTAAAAAACAGGGGGAAGGGGGGAATAACTTACCAAACAAAGATCAAGCTATTTTGAAATACTATGAATGAAGTTTCTATGAGAAATTGCAATCGAGTAAAAATACCAAAAATATAATTTGCAGTGACCTCAAAGTATAAGTTCCTAGCATTGGTTATTTAACAATAAAATCTGCTTAATTTATTTAACAGTACAAAAAACCTTTTTGCTCTCACAAAAAAAAATATTATTTTTTAGTGAGAGCAATGTGAGTGAATATTCTTCATTATTTCTGAAAATCTTGGTTTAACACTTTGTGATACAGCAATTCGAAGGTCTGGGCTAGGGTGTGGGAGGGGGCTGAAGGTGAGGTGTGGGGTCTGGGAGGGAGTTAGGGTGCAGAAAGGGGCTCAGGGCTGGGGCAGGCAGGAGGAGGTGCAGACCACTTACCTGGGGCAGCTCCTGTTTGGTGCAGGGAGTGTGCAGGTGGCTCTGCGCAGCGTGGCACTGCCCCCATCGCCACGATTCTTGGAACACAGGGGTGCAGCTCTAAAGCCCTTTTTGGAATGCAGCCCTGTGAGCATGGGCCGGAGGACTCAGGAGGAGCAGGGGTAGCCACACAGCCAGCTGCTGGAGAGAAGCAGCCACTTCTCTCCAGCCAGCTTTGAAGGGGAAAGCGCCGCTTCTTTCCAGCCTCTGGCTGTGCGGCTGCCCCTGCTCCTCTAGGGGTCGGAGGATTCAGGGCCGCATTCCAAAATAGGTTTTAGAGCTGCAGGCCAGGGCCCCCTTAGCCCAGGGCCCTAAAGCCCCTGTGTTCCGGGTGGCCCTGCCTGCAGAGGGGAGGCTTCCCCGCTCACTGGTTTCCTCCGGCCGCCCTTTTTCTCCCCCACGCCCAACAGTGCTTCTCCTGCCACACCCCCCCAATGGATCATCTTGCGTGCACCCCACTTTGGAGACCACTGCTCTAGAAAACACAGTTGGGAAAACTGGCTCGGGCACAGGATGGAAGGCTTCAGATATATACATTCCTTTATCATGGTTGTGGCTTTTCCCTCAGGTTTTCTGTCACACAGTAATGCTATCCCTGAATGATAACAGGCTTCATTTAAAGCTTTAAAGAGTAATTGTAGGAGATTTGTCATGAGCATATGTGCATGTATTAGGAGGCCTCATTTCAACATTAAGTCAATGGTAACTTGAAAATTTTAAGTCTCTTTAGTTATTCTGGGTCCTCTTATTTATAAGAAAACCCTGCAATAGTTATTTTTTGTTTTTCTTATCGTTTCCCTAAAATCTTGCTGGGGGAGAAGGAAAAACTTCTGAATTATTTGCAAAACAATATAATACCAATCTAGACTACAGCCTTAAATTTAATATGTCATTCTTCCATTTAAAAATGAAAAGCATTATAGTCATTAGCTTCTGGAAAAGTTTTCTACAGATATCCTGTGTTCACATACCTGATCTTCAGGAAAGAATTCTCTGCAAAGCTGGTGACTTAGTGATTGAATAGTGTACACGTCACATGGTTCAATTGGTATCACTCATTGGTATCCATAGGCCATGGGATCTAATCTCGGGTTCATGCTCATTGCTGCACTGTTCAAGGTGCCATCCTTTATGAAAAGCTGGAAGCAGAAGTTAAGAATTCAATAAAAGTTAATGAGGAATCCAGTGGCACCTTAAAGAATTGCAGATTTATTTGGGCAAAAGCTTTTGTGAGTAGAACATCCCACTTCTTCAGATGCATCTGAATAAAAGTTAAGGCTCCTCTATATTAGGTTGTGGTGTCCAGACTGTCTAAGCACTTGTCTGCTAGTGTTTAATTATTGTTGTGTTATGGTATTTACCTCATTATTTTGGGATATCTGATGTTAAAGGTGCTGTTTAAAACCATATTTTATTATGCAATATAACTCTTAAAGACACAAATCATATAACAGTGTTTTCAGGCAAGAATTACAAATACCACCTAAGAGTAACAAAATTCAGGCAACTTTTCTCCATCTCTTCAGGGTTTTTTTTCTTACTTTGCATCTTATAGGAGTTTACATATAAAGTTGGCTTCTCACATGATGTGAATCTTTTGCACAGCAACAGGGAGAGAAATACTTAAAAATCCTCCCCAAACCACCAGTTGGCAATGCACTCAGGGGCATGTCTGAAACTACACTTAATTGATTAGATGTCAAATAGTGTTAAGATGGGGCAATTTGCCTTTCTCTTCTTATGCTAAGATAACCACATTTTTTGTTTGCACCACCATCATGCACTTGGCTTTGCAGCTCTTTCTGGGCTTATATTGCCATTTTGCTGGCAGAAAACCCATACTGTGGTGCTCCACACTTTTTAACTTTGTCCTGATTGCCTCCAACCTTTTTGCTGTCCCCATGGGTAGCTAGGAGCTTTCTCTGAAGTGCATTAGTGGCTTGCAGCTCTTGCAGTGAATGGTTACAAAAACTGTTGCATTGATACTCTTAATCACAGTGCATGTACTTTCTGCAACTGACAACCATTAAATAACTAATTCCTTGTTTATCTTTCAGGTCAACACACAATGAAATGGAAAAGAACAGGTGAGTTTGTAGGATTCATTAAGTATTTGCACTAACTTCTATTCCATTCCCCTGCATGCCCCACTGGGATTGTCCAGATCCTCCTTTCAATGAAGCAGTAATATCAGGGGGACATGCAAGGTACATCCGCAGGCAGGACTGATTCTCTGAGCAGTCTCTAAATCTAAGAGTTCAGTTTTATTGAAGTTCTTGGTTTTGTTTTGAGGGGGGCGGAATGGTACCCTGAGCAGTGTTTCTTGGACTTTTTCTTGAAGCTTCTGGTTCTGGTCACCTTCTGTCAGGGTACATAGGTCTAGATAGACCACTTATCTGATCAACTACTGCACTGTTTGTGTCCTTAGCACTACACAGAATTTAACCTGTTTTTTGTTGGCTGTTTTGACGAGGTTGTGGCATCATTAAGTCTTCCCTTTTACCCCGTATCTTGGTAAATGTACTTTGCAGTCAAGACACAGGAACATGGTTTTTAAGACTATAACACTTGAAAATTGGAGAACTTCATAAGAGGGCTTAAAGTTTATTTTCAGCTCTTTTGGCTCAGTCTGCATACTTCTTGCAGGGAGGAAGGGGGCTGGGAGAAGGGCTTTTGTGTATGAACACTTACAGTTGTAAAGTGAGGTATCCTTGTGTTTGGTGGTGCTTCTATAAGTAACCTGGTAGTTTGGGAAAAGAAAATGGCATGACACTCCCATTAGTGGGAAACCCCAGGCTACCATAGTAGTTATATGGCTTTTTTTATGATCTATTACAAGATGTAAATTGCAGATGTCTCATTAGCTAGCTCTGTCAGAGTTCAGTGTAAGCTTTTGGGTGGTTACTTTCCAGAGTCACAAAATTATCACTTGATAACCTGAGAAACTAAAGAAAAAATGCTTTTAAAAACTACTGAATGCATTGCATCTCTCCTGCTTACTCTGCAGTAGCAACTACACCATAGCTGTATTGAAATCCCGTTTATATTGTCCAAACAATGAAGTACAGCAAGTGTCTTTTATTTTAAGCTCTTATCAAAAAAGTGATTAGGAAAACAACCAGTGTATTTCTTTGCAATATATTCTCTTTCTAAATAAAATTGTTGTTCTACCATTGTTGTACATGTAGGAATGAAACAAAATATTTTGATATCTAAGACTTTTTAACTGCCACTAGTCTCAAAAGTTAACCACTTAGATGCCTTATGAAGACTTTAAAGTGGCTCCAACATTTCTGTACACAAAGAGTTAATCTCAAGCTGTTAGGACTTTGCAGATGTTCAGAAGTACTAGTTTTGTAGTCAACATTGGTTATCTGTTTGGAACTTGAATAGTGCAAGAACCAGTTTAACTTGATAGTTGGGGCCAAATTCTGGTTAGATACATACCACATCACATCTAAGATGAAAATTAGGCTCGTTGTTAAGCATTATCCTTAATGTAAGGAATCTGATTACTTCCATTACAGTGGACTTGAAAGATCAGTTGTCTCTGACAGCAAACTTTATTAATTGAGGAATTAGGCTTTGCCAATGGGAGAATTTTGTCTAATCTAAAAACTGCAGTTGTATTGTCACTCAGTAAAAATTAGGCTGGAATATGCTTTAAAAGAAGTTTTAAGCATAAATCTGCTTAAGTAAAGTAGAAGCTGGAGCTGGAAAATCAAGGGTCATGCAGAGTGACATTCTAGATTTCTAGGAATCTCACTTGCTGTTGTACAGTGTGTGCAAACTCCCTAATGTTAAGGGTTTAACATCTAACAAGTGACTTTGAAATTAACCTGATGCCTGCTACAGTCTCTCACTTAAGTATTGTGGACCATAGTTGTAATACCTCTAAAATAAGGTACTGCAGCCAGTTCTTGTGTAACTCCATTAAGGCAGTTTGGATAAGTCTGTTCTGAAGGTAGGAGATCTTATTTTGAAGTTGCAAACAGTGTTAAGCGGGGATTCATCACTGAGCCCCCTCATTGGATTTACCCTAGGAGTAAAGATTATCCACTCTGTTTGCTTACATAAAATGCTTTCAGAACTACAGTGCAAATGATGTTTAACTTGTAGTGTGCTTAGAGCAAGATATGCAGATAATTGCAACATCTCAATTTGAACTTCTTATGACAATTAGACATTTCAAAGACAGGTTATGTTGCAACCACTGCCAAATAGTGTGACCTAAATGTCAGATCAACAGAAGCATTTGAATAGTATTGAAACTCACCTGTCTTGAAACTATCCTCACTCCCAATATCCTAATGAAGCCATTTCCTTTAGTATCTAAACAACTAGCTCTGCATATTGTCATCCACATGCCTGCTGTATGAAAGCAACTGGGCATTTGCCTATGTGCAAGAATCAGACTAAACAGTGTACCCTATATATATGGACTTCCAGCCACTGTCAAAGTGCTAGAGAACTCCTATAGTGGAAGTTGATTACTGTAGCATAGCTTTGATGAGAATGCAGCTTAACTAAATGGCTTGTTTATGAATGGAGATGCATACACCAGAGCAATTGATCTGAAACTGGCTAATGGGAAATAAACAAAGGTAGGCATAGGAAACATTTGTAAAGGTGCATTTAGAGTTTACAGCTGTGTAATATTGACATGCTACATTAGAGGAGCTACAGTTGTCAATGGAATTAACATGACAGGGTGAAGTTTGAAAATAGTTGGTGCACCCAAGAAGCAGTGTCAGATAAGCCTTCAGTTGCAGTTGATGTCACCCTTGACAACACTAGTTTCAAATCTCCTTCTAACCAAATGCATAAGGCATCATTAAGCTTCTGTGGGCTGGAGACTTGGCTCTGGGACCCCACAAAAGGGGAGTGTCCCAGGGATGAGGCTGGAGCCCAAGTCCCAGGTCCTCATTACAATTTTACAGCCCTGCAGCCTGGCCCTTTGAGACCTAGTCAGCTGACTAGGGCTCGCTGCAGGTGTCTTATTGCAGTGTAAACATACCCTATGGGTGGGATTTTTCAAAAGCTCTCAACTTTGGCTTAACTCTGCCTTGGATGTGTGGCGAGACAATAAAGGGCTTGGCTTCTTTCCCCCCCGGAGATGCTGAGTACCCATAACTCCTATGAAAAACATTGGGACCAGTGGGTGCTTGACACTGCTGAAAACCAGGCCTAAGTCACTGGCCCAAGGTCCTATGCATGCGTGGCAGAGCTGAACTGTGACTGGAACTTAGATGTCTACTAATTAGAGGGAAGACTGGAGCCAGGACATTATTCCAACAAAATGAATGTTGTGTGAAATGTCTAGTTTCTCTAAAGCATGGTGACCAAAACACTCATCAGTCAATACTTTTTACCTTAAATGTAAGGTTAATACTTAATGGTCAGGTCTGTATTTGAAGTGCTGTTAACCCTTTGCTGACTTACAAACCTTGGATTGTAATTCAGAAGACCACACTCATAGTGCTGTTTCTTGTTCAGTCTTTTTATCCGGCTATTCACAGGTTATTTTTAAGATACCTTTGGTTTTAAGAATATACTTTACACTGCCTCCTGCACAACGCAGCAAAAGGCTGATCTATACTACCACCAGAGAGCCAATGTAAAACACTTTACAAAATGAAGAGATGTAAATAGTGGTGCCTCCAGGGGGTCCGTACTCGGACCAGTACTAGTCAACATATTCATAAATAATCTGGAAATTCAGTGTTGATAAATGCAAAGTAATGAATTTTGGACAACAGAATCCCAACTATACATATAAAATGATGAGGTCTAAATTAGCTGTTACCACTCAAGAAAGAGAGCTTGGAGTCATTGTGGATAGTGCTCTGAAAACATCCACTCAATGTGCAGTAGCAGTCAAAAAAGCCAACAATGTTTGGAATCATTAAGAATGGCATAGATAAGAAGACAGAAAATATCATATTGCCTCTATATAAATCCATGGTGTGCCCACATCTTGAATACTGCGTGCAGATATGGTTGCACCAGCTCAAAAAATATATATTGGAAAAAGTTCAGAAAAGGGCAACAAAAATTATTAGGGGTATGGAACAGCTCCTGTATGAGGAGAGATTAATAAGACTGGGACTTTTCAACTTGGAAAAGAGATGACTAAGGGGAGATATGATTGAGGTCTATAAAATCATGGCAGGTATGGAGAAAGTAAATAAGGAAGTATTAACTTACTCCCTCTTATAACACACGAACTAGAGGTCACCAAATGAAATTAATAGGCAGCAGGTTTAAAACAAACACAAGGAAGGATTTCTTCACGCAACGCACAGTAAACCTGTGAAACTCTTTGCTAGAGGATGCTGAGAGCCAAGACTATAACAGGGTTCAGAAAAGAACTAGATAAATTCATGGAGGATAGAGTCCATCAATGGCCATTAGCCAGTATGGGCAGGGATGATGTCCCTAGCCTCTGTTCACCAGAAGCTGGGAATGGGTGACAGGGGATCTTACTTCATGATTAATTGTTCTATTTGTTCCCTCTGTTGCATCTGGCTTTGACCACTGTTGGAAGACAGGATATGGGGCTAGATGGACTTTTTGGTCTGACCCAGCACGAACATTCTTATGTATTAGTACTCCCTATATAGTAACTAAAAGTGGGGCTCTGTCAGTTTGGTGGACTCTTTTTTGCACTGTTGAACATTTCAGAATTGAAAGGCTTTTCTAATAAGATGGGAAAGCATAACTATCTTAATCAAATATTAGCTCAACAAATACCTCAAACCAGTCTTTCAAACTGTTGCTTTTCTTAAAACTTATTTCAAAGTACTGCATACTGGGTATAGCAAGTGGATACTGTGAAGACATCTCTTGTAGCTGAGAGTAGCCATTTCTGATATAAAAGACTATTCCCCTTAACATTAAAACCTGTCTTATTCTGTAGGATCATCATTATTGTTTGTTGAATTTATCTGTTCACTGACATAGAATCATAGAATATCAGGGTTGGAAAGGACCTCAGGAAGTCATCTAGTCCAACCCCCTGCTCAAAGCAGGACCAATCCCCAGACAGATTTTTGCCCCAGATCCCTAAATGGCCCCCTCAAGGATTGAACTCGCAACCCTGGGCTTAGCAGGCCAATGCTCAAACCACTGAGCTAAAACATGGGGACATAAACAACCTGTTGTAGTAAATGGTGCAGAAAGGGAAAGGTCCACAAAAGCAGAATTATAGATTTTCATGAGAAATGTTTGATCAGGTCTAAACTTAGAAGTTTTGCCAGCATAGCTACATTTGGGGGGAGAGAGGGAGGGGAGTCATACCTCTAATTGACATACCTATGCCAGCAAAAACACTAGTGTAGATTCAGCTTATATTGACAAAAGGACTTTTGCCAATAATTAATGTTATTCAGGGAACTAGGATAAACTATGGCAGCAAAAGCCTTCTTTTACCAGTGTAAGCTGTGTCAGATCTAGGACGATTTGCCAGGTCTTCCTAACCAGCAGTGGATGTAGCTAGAAATACTCAAGGAACAGATTGTGTTGAATAAGGTGATGTGTACCTGCTTTACCTCACATGGTAGCACCTGCAGTAGGTGGTCACAGTAGTTAGTCTACAGAAGGATAGGGAAATTACATACCGCTTGAGTGCTGATTGAGGGAAAACATTATTGACATATATTGGGCTTTACATGATGTGCAATGTGATGTTGCTCTTCCTGTTTTCATTTTTAATCATACCACCTTAATGACTGATGTGGTTCTTGCATTTTAATATGCACTGAGATGGTCATTGGTATGAGTTGTATGTTGAAATTTTTCTCCAGCTTGTCCCCCTGCTGCTTAATATTCTCAGTGTAATTGTCACTTATTTTCTTCCAAGCCCTTGTACCTCTGTTTCTGGAATGCTAGTGCATCATAGTACAGCTCTAAGGGAGAAAATGCATCTGAAATTATGCCAGGATGCACTATTCATCTTCCAAAAATAGAAAGTAATGGATATCCTTATTCTTCCAACCTCAATTACCAACTGATATTGTCACCAATTGTATTATTTACGATTGTTATATTTGCCATAGCTGCTTGCAGTTGAGGTACTCTTGAATGTTGCCTAATCCTGCCTAGTTGCTGTTGACCACAGAATGAATATTTAGCATGATGTATGAACTTTGGATTTTACAGACGTGCTCATCTGCGGTTGTGTCTGGAGAAGCTGAAAGGGCTGGTACCACTTGGGCCTGAATCCAACAGACATACTACACTGAGTTTACTAACAAAAGCTAAATTGCACATAAAGGTGAGTTCATGCTAGTTTAATCATGTAAATGAGCACGCCAAGCATTACTGAATAAAGTGCTGTAAAAACTATTGCTTGACAATAAATTGTGGATAAAATCCTGCTTCAGGACCAGTTCCTTAGTCCTTCTGAAGTGTCTCCTGCAAACAAGAGAAGTAATCTTTAAACATATGACTAAAATGGCATAGGGATGAAAGTAACAGTGATTGTTCCCCTAAATAATTTCCTGCTGATGCTTTGACACAATCAGTGAAGATCAGATCTGTCTAGAAGTTTTTAACTTAATTTCTGTCTCTCCGGGGGGTCTAAAAAGAAGTGTCTGCTGGGTGGACTGCTTCTTACCACCAGCTGTAGCTGAACTGGTCAGTGCTTAAAGTAGCAAGGTGAAGTTCTATGCTCCTGCCAGTGAAGAGATGGGAGAAAAAGTTCCCAAGAGGGTTCGAAAGTTTCAGCGTTATGGACAGTAGAAACCCTTTGATCTTGATTCAGATGCTAAGATCAGCCTTTATTCTGACCTTATAAGGATAAGTATTTTTAAAGTTGTTGGGGTGGGGGTTATACTTTTATTGAGAAACATCAGTTTCCCGATGTTGTGATTTGTCTCAAGGAAAACACTGATACACACTGAAACATGGAATCAGTATGAATTGCATACCTGAAGACCTTACTGTTTAAAGGAAGAAATATCTCTTATATAGCCAAGAGTTAAGATATAACAATATTAGCTTTACAATAGCATCCTGACAGGAAGAAAAGGCTTTGATTTCTAAGCTAATTGTGATGCTGTAACTTAGATGCTAGTTGATTAACATTTTTCAGAGATGCTAACATGGTTAAACTGGCTGACGGGCTCAGCTGTGGACTCAGGCTATTATAAATCAAAACTCTGTCCTTGTATACAAATTTTTTCTCATCACAATTATCTGTGGACATGATTTTAATGTTACTTCTCAGACACATTACTGTAGCATCCAGAGGCCTGAGTTGGGACCTTCATACAGTTGGGCATTGTACAAATATAAAATCTGTGACCCAAAGAGTTTGTCTTAATATTTGTACTGTTCAGTAGCTTTTTTTTTTAAGACAAATATTTAACTTTCAATTGTATGGTTTTGATATCTTTCCTTAGCAATATCAAATATTTTTAGAGTACATAGTATTGTTAAGTGGAAGATAAAGGGGGTGGCACTGAGGGACTTGGTTGGCGTCAGTCTGATTACAAATAGCTAGCTATCAAAGACTTGGAATGTATATTAATAGGATTGAGACACTGCCAGATAATTGCGTAAAAACAATTTTGAGAGGGAAGCATTATTTATACACATCCCCATGTAGCCATTAGATAATTGTAATCCAGCGATAGCTCAATCCTAACCTCTTAAGAGTGCCCTGTGAGATCTGGCTTCTGCACCAAAGCCCAGCAGGAAAAAACCTTCCCCTGTTGTGGCCACTCCATGAGAACACCCGAACTTCGTTTCTTTCCCACTGTCCAAGTAAATAGGAAAAGTCTGCTTCTGTAAATTCTAATGAATTCTGTTTACTTCCAGTGTACTGTGATGTGTAAGATGGGGTTAAGGGGAGGGGAGAGATGAGTTGTCTTGAGAGTTCAAAGGGTTCCTGCTCTGGATAAGCAAATGTGCATTTGGTCTGTGAGGCATTTGAAATAACTTCACCTTTAGTGTTGGTTTTGAAAACAGCTTTAACTGGCAATCGCCTTTATTGGTGACCAAAGTCTTGTTTGGTTGAGATGAGTAGAGATGCTCACAGTGCATATAACAGCACAGAATGATGCTCTGTGTACAGATGGCAGCACAAACCTCAAACCTTTAGCAAGTCTGAAACTCTTGACAGCACAATTAAGGGTGTAATAAAGCAGATATATTTTCACTTGAGCGATGTGCTTCAATTGTTTTTTCCTTTTAAAATTTTCTTTGGTTCATAACTACCTCTAATACATATTCTTAAAATGTGTAGAACATGCTGACCTAGATTCAAACGCAAGTACCTGTCATCAGTCACAAAGAGCCATAGTTAGGTGCCTAAGTGACGCTGTCTTTCAAAGGTGCTGAGCACCCATGTCTGAAAATTAGGCCACTTGCTTAAGTGTCTGAACTTGTAAACGTTGGCCTTAGTCCATAATGTCCAGAAGAACTAACAATGCCTTTTAACCCACAGAAGCTTGAAGACTATGATAGAAAAGCAGTACACCAAATAGATCAATTGCAGCGAGAACAACGGCATCTGGAAAGGCAACTGGAGAAGCTGGGCATAGAAAGAATAAGAATGGACAGTATAGGATCTACTGTTTCTTCAGAGCGTTCAGATTCTGACAGAGGTAAGTCACCTCAGTTGGCTAAGAATATCTTTACTTGTAGCTGAAACCTTAAAATGCTTTATCAGGTTGTTCCAACACTACTTTCTTTTGCTTACAGAAGAAATTGATGTGGATGTCGAAAGCACAGACTATTTAATGGGAGACCTAGACTGGAGCAGCAGCAGTCCTAGTGATTCGGATGAAAGAGGAAGCATGCAGAGCATCTGTAGTGATGAGGGCTATTCCAGCTCTGGCATTAAGAGATTAAAGCTGCAGAACAATCACAAGCCTTGTCTCAATCTATAAGAAGTAACTCAGTAGCTGTTCCATCCATTGCCGTTTCCCTGTTGGATCTTATTAGGTAGTATATTGGACCGTCCCACAATTCTCTTGCACGTAAATTTAATGTACCACCAACATTAGCAAAATCAGCTTTGCCTAAGTCCTGAAACAGTGCATAGGGTTGTGGGTTATAAGCTACTCTCTGGAGCACACGTCTGATTGCATCCACTAGCTTCTCTTTCTGTCAGTAAACTCATCTCTGTGAGACTGTACATTCCAACCAAATTTTGAAGTACCCAAGAGTATCTGGAGCACACGTCTGATTGCATCCACTAGCTTCTCTTTCTGTCAGTAAACTCATCTCTGTGAGACTGTACATTCCAACCAAATTTTGAAGTACCCAAGAGTATTTTAGCAGTAATAGAGAGCTAACCCCCCCATCTTTTTTTTTTTTTGCCTTGATGTTATTGTCTAGTATTCTAGACCTACCTTTTCTTTGCTTAGCAACATAATGTATCTAATATCCAGAACTAGTGGCTAAACATAACTTTGTTTGATCAACAATCTGAAAGGGGAACCCAACTTCCTCATAGTACAGATCTGGAAATGGGTGGACTAAACTTTCAAAAGTAGAGGGTGGAGCATTTTATCTGTCCTGTCTCTGATACCTGTGAGAATTGTGTAGCAAAATCTGAAACTTGTTTTGGAAACTTACTCCTATTTATTATGGCTATTGCATTTTTAGTAGTGTAGCTGTATTACCACCTGACCCAGTCCTCTTGACCTAACTCATTCAAAGTTCCCATTGACTTAAAGTTCAAAGGGCTGTATATTTGCAGCCTTTACTTTCAAGGGTAACCCCATTGAACTCTATCTCAGATTAGCAGCCAGCAAATGACAGTGGGAATTTTGACTAGCGCAGGACAGTGGGACCAATTTTGGGATGTTCTGAGTAGTTCTTGGAAGATTGTAGGCAATCATCACCTCACAGGATTGGGCTGCAAGACCTTGGCAACACGGATATGCTGCTTCACCTCTTGCAGATATCTTGATAGGATGTCTTCAGCCTTGCACATCCCAGTTTCTTTAATACCTAAACCCAAATGGTACTATTTCTCTAGTGCAATTTATTATGACCTCACTGCATTACAGCTGCATATTACTGTTCTAGGCAAGTTTTCCTAGAAGTTTGTTCTTGCTTCTCATCTCTGGGACAATTCTTTTCTACCTCAGAGAGATGAACAAAGATTATCTCAATCCCTTTAGCACAAAAATAATTATGCCTCATTTGTTTCTATAAGCAATGCTTGGTCCTCCTCAAATCTGTTTTACTACAAATTTTAGCAATAACTGAGTGATGAAGCTAGCTGTAGTAAGCTTGGGTGTCAGTGATTGGGCACATTTTGCAGGATGTTGCTAATACTACCTTACTACAATTATTCAGTGAAGTGCTATTAGCATTAAAGCACTTCCTCACTGGGTTGAATTATAAGGCACTCTAAAACTGGCTCATGAAAGATTTTGTTGCCAGCCTAAACCTTAATAATTTCCCCAAAAAATATGGTTTTCAACCTTGCAACATATTCATTTAAGCTAAATAGAGCACATGTAAATGTACATAATACACATGATCTATAAATAGTATTTATTCATTTTATATAAAATTAATGTAATGGAGATACATTCTTATGCCTTTGTGCTTTTGTAGATGTTCTGGAAACTTTGTATGTAGAGGTCTGCTAACAGAGAGAGGAAATATATGTATATAAAGAGAGAGAGACATTTCTTCAGTCCTCTTTCCTCGAAACATTTTAAGGTCTTTATATTCTGCCCACTTGGCAAACTCTTCACAATGAATATTCAATATTTGATTCTGATAATACAACCAGCTGGTACAACGTGACCAGAGAAGCCCTAATATCCAACTGAGCGATTTCATTATATAAAAGGGCTATGTAGCTTATATAGTGATGGTCAACAAAAGTGGGCTTTCACACTTGCCTGCAGTCTTTTTAAAAATGCAGTTCATGAGACTGAACTAGTCAAGCTGCCAAAAGCACTAAGACACTCTGTAAAGTGCAAATGAGCAAACTATATAAAATTTAGATATGTTTCCTTAAAATATTCTCAAGCTATTTTTGGATAATTTGAACTCTTTAAAAAAAGAAAAGATGGGAAATGAGGCTAGTGGATTGCTAAAAATCTCCAAAGTATATTCTCTTTATGTGTGCTATGTTTAAAAAAAAGAAAAAAGGAAATTTTTTTTTTTAAACAGCTGGAATTTTCAGATGTCCAGCAGATTTGCACTGAACTAAAACTTGTATGCCTTTTGCATTTGTAAGCCTGCTTCCTGAGTACAAGCAGAGAATCTTCAGAGAGCTAGCTCAAAACCTGTAAACAAGAAAAAATGTTGAATATCTGCACTTTGAGGTCCTTTGCTCAATATGTTTTTGCTTGAAACCTCTTGCTTTTCCCTCCTTCAAATAAGTGTTGCGTAAACTGCCTCACAAAACCAAACCTAGAGTTGCAGATATTGCTACCTTTAAAAAGGTAGCAAAGTAACTTTAGATATTTGGAAAGTGTCGGAGGAGTATATTTGAAATATTAAATTGTGTATTTTGTATGTGTTTTGTTTTGTTTTTTTTAATTTAGAAATACTGAGTCTTAAGGCTTCAGCGTAATGTGTTTTTTAATTGTTGTGCCTTTGAGTTAACTACATTCTTTTCTTTTTTTTTCCCCTTTGGTGAAATATTGAGTGTTTTGTCCCTATATAAAACAGTAATTATTTGACCTTTGCACTGTTTGGATGTGGTCCTCTCAATTTTGATGGCATAGAAAATGTTGAACTTTGAAAATGATGCACTAATGTCAAAACTGACACAAGGGTATACGTGGTGTCTTTTCCAAAACTCTAGGCAGGTGCAGTAAATTTTGCTACTGTGGGCTCCAAGGCCACTTTTGTGTTGGCTAGGACCATCCTTGGCAGCTTCAAATCTCTCTGGTCCTCTTTGCTAGTCAACAAGCCCAAGCCTCAGGCAGCTAAGTCTACTTCCAAGGCTGCTGAAATGGTAGCATTTTTCTCTGTTTTGCCAGCCTTTTCCTCGAATTCACTGATCCACCAGCATTATTACTAATAAGCTGCAGAAAATAAAAATTGTAGATTGTTAAGGGAGTGAGGGACTACTCGTATATTCCAAGTTTACGATTGATAGTTGCACAGGGGTGTGTGAATGTAAAACACACTTTTTCTTGTTTAAAAGGGCAGATTAAAAAATACTGCCATCAGTAACTAAGTTTCAGTGAAAATGGTGAAACCAAGCACATGCTCAATTGGAAGAGAAATCAGAAACTCTTGCACTTAATAATCAGAGCAGAGAAGAAAAATTACAGTAACTTATGTGTTAATGATGGTCTGTCTTAAACATCTTTAAAGTACTGTTTATACCTATTGAACTTGTTTTCCTGAGTGTTGAGCACCCAGAATCTAATTTCTTCTACAAAGCAGAGCTTTCAACTCTTCATGGTGCTGATAGTCACATCTTGTGAATTTCCAGGGTCATTGCTAATACCAATTTATGATGAAAATTCAAAGAGCACTTTTTTGAGCAGCACTGTAGGTGCCACTAACTTCACAACATCTTAAGATGATCTGAAACACTTTTTAGAGCTCTGGACGTTAACAGGCCATGGTCTGCCAATTGCCACACTAGCACTTTGTTCTCTAATAAGGCACTTCTCTCTCCCGGTCCCAAACCCACTACAGCTCTCTATCGGCTCTGAAAACAAAGAGAGCCCTATATCTGATGTCACTCCAGAGCTATAAATCTGTGCATTAGGCTTACCATCCTAGCCAAGAGAGAGCCTTATGTTATAATGTATGGTGGCTTTTTCCCTTGCTCGTTCAAAGTGTGTGAACTAGATGAAACAGGCATCTGAAATACTATCTAGCAATACATTCAAGCTTTGAGTTCTTTTGCCCCTTTTTTTAACAAATTTCAGGTTTTGACACTGTAATGTATTGGGAAGAATTCTGCTTTTGCCAGGCTATGTATCTGCTCCCCTGAAAGTGTATATTCTGTTGCTTTTTTTTATTGCTGCTTGGTCTGCAAGTTGTTTATACTGTCTATTAGTAGAAACAGGTACCTCGGTCCCAAGCATTACTGAAACATGCGACAGCTGTGTGAATAGCTAGCTGAGTAGACACCTCTGTGGTATGGAAGAAATCACCAAAAAATTCCAGCCCCAAATAGTCATCTAGCATTCAAATGTCTCTATGCTATAGCCAGTTTTTTTTAAATCTGGGTTGTAATAAACTTGATCCCTCGTTTTTATTTATTTGGAAGAAGGTTTTTTGTACCATGTTGTTCAGGTGAAGGGCAGCTCTACCTAGCTGCTGTTGGCTGAATAGCTGCTGTATGACTGCAAAAAAAATAATAAAATTATAAGTACCTATATCTTCTAAAGTGCCCAAACCTTAAATGATGTGGGGTTTTGACCAGTTCTATTTGTGTTGTTTTTTTCTTCCAAATTGATAAAAGAACCAAACTTGCCTATCTCCTTTTCTCAAGTTGGTGCTCTTAGCAACGCTGCTGTTGAACCATCAGTTTTATTTTTGGCAGTCTTCCAAATAGTAAATGGACTAAACAGAGGAGCAAGCAGATGGGAGAATATGAATTCTGTTTCCAGATGTTAAGTTCCTAATGTAAATACCACCACATTATGAATCCTGTGTCAAGACCATATAATGGTGCTTTTTATTACAGTTAGCACATGCATTTTTAGAAACTACATGTTTTAGAAGACCTTGCTGTGTATATGTATACTTCTGTATTGTTCGACTGTTAGATAATAAATTATTTCATTACTAAAGAGAAACACATCCTCTCAGTGTTCTTCTGGTTTGACTAGAAAATGCCTCGTGGCATGAACAATTCCACTGATTTGTCAGGTGCTTTCAGTAAATGGCAGTCAAAATGTTACTAGCAATCTAGTGATGAAACTCATTATGGCCTCTTGTGATTCCAGGTGACAATTTTTGGGTGCTCATTATTCACTTTTCAAAACAATTTCTAGGAGGCAAGAAATCAGTAGGTGGAAAAGGCTTAAAGTTATTCCCTTCCCTTTCCATTTTAATGACAGTAAGGGGAAGAATAACCTTTAAATGTCGCCTGCACTAACTCTTTCGGCTTCCCTTTCAGTTTGTCCCCCAAGAGCTGCTTCCAGTTTTTTGTACTAAACCTCAGTTTTGAATACTGAGCATCCTCAGTTGAGATTCCTCAGAATGAAGTGAGCAAAGTGCTTGAGAGGGCCACAAACAACTGCTGAAGGGGAAGGGCTGTTTAGAACTTTCTTGCCTTCTGTTCAGGCCTACACACACTGGCTGTATGCATTAACGTCTTCCAGCCATACAGTGTGAAGGGGACTTGGCTTCATCTCTGCAATGGGGTCGCAACTGTGCATATTGGATAGTTGTGCAGGAGTGTGACTTCACTGGAAAGTCCCGACTAGGTAGCTTCCAACACTGGTGGGTTTGGCACTCTACAAAAGAGCACTCTGGAGCTCAAAAGCTTTTCTCTTGTACCACTAGAAGCTGGTCCAACAAAAGATGTTACTTTTCCCACCTTGTCTGTCTGTACAAAATAAGATACCACCGTTGCTGCTTAGAACGTGCATTGTGAGTTAGACAAGTTTTGATAAGATCCAGTTCTTGGACTGGAAACTCTTTGGTCATCTCAAAGCAATGCAGATCCTTACTTGTTTAGAAACTCAGCTTGGAAGTTAATCATAACGCTTATATTTTAAAAGATAGCGTCAGGTTTTGTTCCTTCCCTCAAGTCTCCGTGCTGTTTTTGTGGTTTTTACCTACACAACCAAGGAGAACTAATTGTGCATTTGCCAGCACTGGGACTAAAGTGAACTGAAATTTTTTTCCTTCTCCTGTTAGTCTTGGGTGCTGCATGTCACACTGGCAAATGTGCAATCTCAGACCGAATTGTGAAATCCCTTCCCACCTTAAAACCACACTGTTTCTCTAGTAGGTTAACCTTGCTTGCAGATTCAGACCTTAGTGGGCCCCTAGTAATGACTACACTCCCGAGAAGTTTGAATCATGAAAAAGCATGCGGAGAGGAAAGGGTTACTACTGCATGATTAAGAATGGCTTTTAATGGCCCTCACTCTAGGGGAAGCTATTCCCATGTGTGTAGCACACCAGCTGCAGGATGCTTCAGAAACAGGGAGTATGACAACATCCTGGCCTCAAGGAGCTCACAGTCTAGAAGACAACAGTTAGAATGCTGTGCCTGATCTAGTTTGTAATGCTGCTATCTCTTCTTGTCATAGCTGAAACGTGCATTGAGAAGAAATTGGCCAATTAACTCAAGCCAGGTAGAGGATTGCCTGGGGTGGGGTGATACAAATTACTTTTAAAAACCGAATGGATTTATGCATCTCTTTATCTGCTTGTGTTCGCAGCTTACAAACTAGGGCAGGGATGGTGTTTTGTGGGCAAACCTGGCATGATGCAGGCACTAATGGCAGGCAGGCAGTAGGGACCCTGAGGCACAAAAGCTTTGTGCAGTCAAAGCACAGATTCATTTTTAGAGGGTTGGCATCTTTAACTTTAAAAAATGGAGATAATTGTGAATCAAAAGTAAAGCACAACTTTTCCACTGGATCTTTGTACAAAGTGTTTTGGATCTATGAATGGGACCTTATTTGCCACCGCCTCTTGGACTTTTTCAAACCAGGGTTATGACTGTGAGAAAGATGGCATAGCCCAGAAATGGTCTCGATAGCACTGACATGACACGCACCCTACGGCAACTCTTGAGCAGCTCTTTAGGATGTGGAAGTCCTTGAAAGTAGCCAGCTGCTGCTGTCAATTTCAAAGATGTCCACAGTTTGACATCTGGCTCTATGCTGGGCTGTGTATGTATGCCTGGATTACACCGCACCCATCACTCCCAAGTCTGCTGAAAGGCAGAGCTGCTGCATGAGTTTCAGTATTGCAAAAAATACAACTTTTTTTAAAAGTATAAAAGCAAAGAATTGTGAAGTGAGTATGCAAGACAAGGCTTTATTGATGCTACAGCATCTTTTCAAGAATCGATTTTCTCTAGGATGTAACAATATACCAGCAGACCACATTATCAAAGCAGTTGAAGGTCCTTCTGATTTGGCAGGGGCCATCTTTAGTGGGATCTATGTAGTTATATGGCCCCCATCTGCCTAGTATTGGAGAACTACACAATTGTTTATTATAACAGCCTGGCAGCACACAGGGAGCCTGTGGTAGAGGTGAGAATTGAACCTATAATAGAAACTCAGAGTTATGAACTGACTGATCAACCATGCACCTCATTTGGAACTGGAAGTATGGGGGTACATAGCTCAGTGGTTTGAGCATTAGCCTGCTAAACCCAGGGTTGTGAGTTCATTCCTTGAGGGGGCCATTTAGGAATCTGGGGCAAATATCTGCCTGGGGATTGGTCCTGCTTTGAGCAGGGGGTTGGACTAGTCCCTTCCAACCCCGATATTCTGTGATAATCAGGTAGCAATGAGGAGAGGAAATAAGTACAGTACTGTGTTAAATGTACACTTAAAAAATTAAAGGGAAAGCTTTAAAAAAAATAATGATTTGGCAAGGTAAGGAAACTTTTTCTGTGCTTGTTTCATTTAAATTAAGATGGCTAAAAGCAGTATTTTTCTTCTGCCTGGGAAAGTTTCAAAACTGTATTAAATCAATATTCAGTTGTAAACTTCTGAAAGAACCATCCTAACTTTTTGTTCAGAGTTAAACATTTCAGAATTATGAACAACCTCCAATCCCGAGGTGTTCATAACTTTTTGAGGATCTACTGTACGTCTTCAGAGTTCCAGTTCTGGGCCTTATCAACAAAAATTGCCAAGCATTTCAATAATGCTTTTCAGTGCTGTGTCCAAATAACTCTGCAAGACTACGGATTTTACAATGACCAGAGCACTAGCAATATGACCAGGAGAACTGATTTCTGTTATAAAGGCAGATCACAGTAGTTTAGATTTTACTTCCCCTGCCCCCATAATGGCAGCAGGCTCCAAGGATAAATACAGACCACTTATCTCATTGTCAGGTACTATCACAAAGAAGTAGCATTTGGGTTGCAATACACGCTCGAAATCTTTTAAATCTGACCTGTTGTTTTTTGTGGAAATACTTGATCTGATGTTTGGCTTGATCTGATTCCTTTCCCCATGGTGCAAATCAGAAGAAACTGCTGTGCTGCAGATGTGGTTACATTGGTGTAAAATGAAATTAAGAATCAGGTTCAAGGTGTTTAATAGAAATGTTCATGGATTTGATTCTATTTTCTGATGAAATGTGTGTGTAATCCATGCAGTATTGGTTTGGTACCTAAAATTCCCAACTTTTTCCTTTAACATTTTTTTCTCCCTTTAACCTCGGATTGTTTTCAGAGGGCAAGATGTAGCAAAGTGATTGGAATTCCCCAATGATATTGCACATAGCCCCCTGACTGGAAGCTTACTGGCAATTGTTGAACTTTGTCCCCATTCATGACTTGTTTGCTTAGACATATGACAGCAAGTTGGTTGCTCTTGATTATACTTTCACCTACTAATTAAAGGTTGTAGACTTCTGGATGCTGGAGTGGGAACAGACTCATTAGGTCAATGGGTTCATATCCCTGCTACAACAGGGTGGGTTCTTACAGTTCATTGTCTAGCTTTAAAAAGCTGCATCCCAGTACTGCTAGCAGCAGCGGGCTGGTGGTCAGAGGTCACTGGAGATGCATGGTCTCCCTCAGTGCAGGATCAGGGCCTATGGCCCAGATCCTCAAAGATATTTAGGCACCTAACTCCAGTGGAAATCAATCGGAGTTAGGCCCCTAAATGCCTTTTGAGGATCTGGGCTTAACCTCTAAATGGTCCTTAATGCATTTAAAATGTCAATTCCATAAGGACCAATTGAGCTAACAGCTTGCAGTGAAGGTTCCATTGCATTGGCTTTGTCTATCACAGCACTCATCCCAGACTGGGCTTTGCAGTCCCATTACTGCTGTCAGAAGATGTTTTTCTGTTAACAGAGGCTGCTGGGCCATTTTGTTCTGGAGTGGCTGGTCGCCTGGCCTCAGTCATTTTGATGTCGCACTTTAATGGACAGATGCAGCAAAAGACGAGTCCCGTGACTGCTACGGGCTGTGTGCTGTCAGGAGCTGTGAGCACATCAATCCTGCCATTGAGAACAATCAGAGCACATGTCACTCACACAATGCCAGCAGCACAGGCAGAGCATGAAGGCAAGCTGGGCTGGGGGTGGGGATTAAAGCCCCAAGGGTCAGACAGCAGTGGGGACAGAGCCAGCTTGGCTGGAGCCTGTTACAATAAGCCCATTGCACTGTTGTTCATTACGTATAGTGGTGCCCAAGAGCCCGATTAAGAACCTTGACATGCGGATGGGGATGCAGCAGAGCAGGTGTCTAGTCCCAGCTTGGCTACTGCTGTCCTATGTAACCTTTGGCAAGTCACTTCCCTGCCCTGTGCCTCAGTTTCCCCATGCGTAAAATGGAGATAATGCTAGTGCCCTTCTTTGTAAGGCACCCTGAGAGCTGCAGATGAAAAATGCTATATAACAGCTGTGTGTGTCAGGCCCTAGTGAATATAGCCTGTAACCCCTATCGCCTGGAGGGCAGGAGGAGGTAGCATCCTCTTTATACAGATGCAGGCATGCACACCACTCCATTCAACAGGGGGGTGACCCCTGCCATGGGGCAGTGCTGTGAATTGATGCCAGGTGCCTGCTTCCAAAGCAGACAGCCCACTCAGTGATCCCAGCCACCGATGCGACGGCACCAGTGCAGACCATGGCAGCTGTGCCCGCCTGTGTTAGGGCTTTGACCCACTGCAGCTGTGTCCAGCTGGCTGAAATCTCCAACGGCAGCAAGGCCGTAGATGTAGCGTGAATCATGTTTATTACAGCAGGGCCAAGCTCACAGCCCCGTTGTGCTAGGCTCTGTATCCTTCGTTGTTTCCTTTAATCTACAGTAATACCCTCCTGGCCTGGGAGTGCCTGTTTGTGTGCAGTAATTCTAACAGGACCAAATCTGGGTGTCTTGTAGCTATGCCTGGGTGCAGTCAGCTAGGGAGAGAGATACAGGGGCTGTCTGTGTCTCAGTCGCCTTAATAAAGAATCTGCATAGTCATCATTACAACTGAGTCATGGCTCTTTTCTGCCTCCAGGGACCCTGCAAGACCTAATGGTCCTGAATAGCACCAGTGCCTCACAGTCCCTGGTTACCCTGGCTTGAAGGGGTATGGAGAGCCAAAACTGGCTAACCACCCTTCCAGTAAGAGAGATCAAAATCATGGTTGGTCTTCTTGGGGCTCAAGGCAGGAGAGGGAGGCTGATCCAGCCTGAAAACCACAAGGCACGTGCACAGAGGAGTCCAGAGGGGGAAGGACCGGGAACGCTGAGTCTGCAGTTAGTGAGGCTGAGGATCGTTCTCGTATTTTGGTCTCTGAGTCATTCAGCAGCTGGGAAATGTCATTGTTTGGTGTCTCGGATTGAAGCGGGGTCTGCCCTGATAGAACATGCTAATATTAGTGACTCAGGGCTAACGTGCTTGGGGTGAGTGTGACAGGTTCCTTGCCAAGCTCTCCCAAAGAACCAGGCCCTGATGCTGTGTAGGTTAGCAAAACTTCAGCCCAACTCAGGGGCTGTCTAGCTGAGAAATCGGGTCTTGACTATATACTGTGGGCAGGAAACCTACCTACCTTCCCAGCTATTGGGCTTCCCCCCTCTCTCCCCAAGACCCTGTCGCAATCCAGGAAAACTGCACCTGTAATCTCCCTCCGTAGTCCCATGATGGCATCCACCCAGGATTCCTCAGCCATCACCTCTCTTGGGCAGAGACCCACGTCTCTCTCCTGATCCATGTTTTTCCAAGCTGTACAGTTGCCTGCCTACATGGTGATATCCCTGTGCTTTACTTTCTCTTCAAAGGCTATGAACAGTTGTAAGTACCTGCAGTTACAAGTTACCAAATGGCCCTTTCTAAGCAAGCACATGTATTCTTAAGGTGAAAGCATTACAGGAAAAAAAACATACCAAAACCAATAAAAGATCCTATATGTGTGCTAATACGGTCACCGGAGATCATTCTCTAACTCCAGCGCATGTTGGAGTCAATCCTTCAAACCCCACCAAGGGGGTTTTCTGTGGTTACAAGTTCACAGCTGCCTTAGTTCAGAACCAGAACACCCAGGAACGGTTCAGTCTTTCCTTTATAACAGCTTGTCCCTTTGATCTTCAGACTCTGGGAACAGATAATCAGCAGAGAGTAGCCCTCTCTTCAGGGCATAGCTTCAAAAGGCTATAGCCGATAGGAAGAATCTGCATCCACCTCCCCACTAGAGCGTGCCCAGGCAAAATACTTGATACAATTTGTCGCAAAAGTACATTCTTGCCTGGCACATTATTCAATACAGTCCTCTGAAGTACATATTACTTCTCAGGGTTCATATCCCATCTCCTCCTTGAGCGGTTACACACAATCCCAGCCCTCAGTCATACATAAACCATTCATTTAACAATGGACCTCAAAGACATCTAAACTTAATTCAATAGGCTTTCCCATTGCTAGTTCAGAAAATTGCCCTATCTGTCACAGCCATAGCACTAGGCATTGCTAAATCTGCCTAGAGATCTGCTTCCTCTTACAGATGCAGTCACTTGGAAGGAAACATACTCTTTTTTTCCCCCCCCGGGAACTGAGGATCACATCTAACCTGGCACTCCCAGGGCATGCTGGCATAAGGCTCTCCCTTTACTAGAAGGCTCACTGTTTTCTGCTTCCTGCCAGCTGTGTTTTGACAAGCCAGGAACCGCTCCTTTTCCAGCTGTGCAAATAGCCTCAGACGGGCAGCACCCTGTTACCTGGACAAAAATACATCGTGTTATAAAATAAGGTCACGTAAGGGGCCGGCCAAAAGCAGTTAACATAAAAACATTAAAGACGCCTTGAGTCTGTCACCGTAAACCATTCAAAAGCCGTTCTGCCCCATTACCTCTGTCAGCAAATTTATTTTTTTTTCCAGCCTAGGACTATTTAGCCCTAAGATGTATATATGAAATCCCTAGGTGTGTTTGGAATTAACAACCTGCTCCAAAGCCCACTGAAGTGGGTGGCAAGGCTCAGTCGCCTTTGGCTCAGGCCCTAAATACCTAGCAAACACACTGCTAAGTGTTAACAGACTATCTAGTAGAGTGTCAGCCTTGTTCTCCCTTGGTCTGTATCGCTCCAGAGTGGCATGGGGCTGGAGGGCACTGAGATTGGTAAGGGACTACGTCACCTGTAGGAAACTAGTCCCGCTTTGTAAGCGACAGCAACTAGAGGCTATCTAAGGCTTCCATGGATGGGATCAGACTCCCACTGAAGTCACTGAGGGGTTGTGTGGCTGCAGGGGGCTTACTGTGCAGTGATCACTGCAGGATTGCCGCCTGGATGGAGCAAGTTTGTATCTCAACTGAGAGGTGTCCACAGGTGTCACTGCCAAATCCCCAGGGGCGTGATGGCAGCCTCAGCAGAGGCACTATGGACTGAGAGCCACAGAAGCCGTAGTCAAAAGCTGGGCTAGGCATTAACGTCTCTTGATGTGCTAATGGCCGGTTTTTAAGGGGACTTAGCCTCAGTGTTGCAACGCCTACCTTCTAGGTGCCTCCTGGGATCCCCTGCTCTGAGTTAGCACCTGGGCTTTAATGCGCGGGGGGAGTTAGGCACCCAAGAATGGGCTTTACAAAAAAGCCGACATGCTGAACAGGGAGCAGCTTGATAGCTAATGGGAAATGCCAAGGAGAAGGGTGAGGCCTAAACTGCCCCCCCAAAGGGAGTTAGGCACCTCAAGCCATCTAGGATTGGAAGCTGTGAGCCCCGTCCTGGACTTAGGACTGACCTGGTTTAGATGCTGCTGCTGCTTCTGCTGTCTTCACCCAATAGTTAGCATCCTCACCCAGGTTGTGAGAGACCTGGGTTCAAATGTCTCCACTGCTTGATGTAGAGAAGAGATTTGAACCCACCTTTCCCCATATCCTAGGAGGCAGTACCTAACCACTGGGGCTATAAGATATTCACAGGTGTCAAGCCCAGAAGGAACCACTGGGATCATCTAGTTTGACCCCCTGTATAACACAGGCCAGAGAACTGCCCCAGAACAATTCCTAGAGCAGAAAACAGCCAAACTTCTGGGTCACGCTCTCTCCTGCTGAAGCTGTTCCACTTTCTGTAACATTAAAGATCCAGAGAGGGTGAGAAGGACTCTATAAACTGGTGATTAGGGTGCTCCCCTAGGGTTGGAAGACCTGGGTTGAGGTCACTGCTTCAGGGGAGAGCTCTATCCAAAACATCCCCAAGGAACAACTGAGATGGCTGGCTCAGAACCATGCGATCGGCATCTCCGTCTTTAAATGGGCCTAATGGAGCCTGACAACAAGTCCAGGGGGAGGGCGTGCCCACACTGGCCCAGTGGGGCCTTGCTAATAAAGGGCTCATGCCCGTACAAGCAATGCACTCCAAGGACGTGAAGCAGGAGGCCACCTGATCTCTTTGTTCTCCAACACCTTCAGTTGGCACCTTTGCAGGGGAGGGGCCCAGGCCATCAATTGCCAGGAGACAGGGTGTCAGCCATTCTCTGTGCAGACACCATCACACTGGCCCTCCCGGGCTCTGCAACAATCACACCCTGTTATCCCACCACCTAGATACTTAAGAGCTGCATAGGGGAAACTGAGGCACCTACACAGTATTTAGAGAGAACATTAAGAACATTCCCACTTCGTCACAGAAGCTGCTCCCCCGCAGTGAGCTCACCTCCGTATGTTTTTAGTTCCAACTTCATTGCTTAGTAAACATGACACCTAAACAGGAGGGCCGCAAATTGTTCTTTTGCCAACATCTTCTGTAAGAGCCACAGGATACCCACACTGATCCCAAGCTCAGCAGTTTGCAGGGCGAAAAACCTGTCCAGCCTGCCAAGCCAGGAAGAAGGAGCAACTAGAGAAAAATTGCTGGGACAGGAGGAAATATATTTCTTTGTGACAGCTGGCTCTAGCCCTGACTCTCTAAGGATGGTATCTCTGGATATTTAGTGTACTTAGACTAAGCCTATTAAAGTGGCCAGTGATTTTTTTTTCTTTTTCAGAACCCTGGGGGTTGGTTTATTTTTGGGTACCTTGCGACACCTGACAAAGGCCTGATTTTTAGGGCATGCAGAGCTTCTGCCTTACTGAAAATAAGGTCCCTTTGCCATGTTTCAAAGAGGGCACCCAACGTCCCTAGCTTTCATATCGGGGCTGCTCTGGGCAACAAAAATAAATCTACTCACAGCACTTGCAGGCTGGGACCTTGCTGCTGTGTTTAAATGCATGAGAACAGCTGGGATGAGGGGGAGGGACTTTCCTCTGAAGAAACAGGAAGTAAGAGAGGGGAGCCAGGTTCCAGCCCATGATACTCTGGGAGTAAGCCTATCATGGCCACTTAGCTATACAAGTTGCTTCTGGGAAATCTCAGTAGTGGAGGCGGAAGCTCTGGGATGGGAGCTGCTTGGGTGTGTGTCCCCCCACATGAGCTGCCTTGGTCTTGGTATTTAGAGGACCCCGGTGTGGTTTGGCTGGAGCTTTTCCTGTCATTCCAGATGCACAAAGGCATTGACTGGGATGTTCCTCCTGGCTATGCCCCTCTCCTCCCTGTGCATGCTTTCCAAACACGCTGACCCCCCCACTGTGGTCCCCCTCCTCTAGGAGGGGCAAAGTCAGGGTCTGTGACCCTGTGGATGCAGTAAGAGGTATCCCGTTATCATCTCTCCCTTGCTGCCAGGGGTGGCTCCAGGCACCAGCACGCCAAGTGCGTACCTGGGGGGAGGGAAGGCAAGCCACAGGGGGCGCTCTGTCGGTCGCTGCAAGGGCGGCAGGCAGGTTGCCTTTGGCAGCTTGCCTGCGGCAGGTCTGCTGGTCCCGCGGCTTCGGCGGACCTCCTGCAGGCGTGCTCCGAATCCATGGGACTGGGGACCCCCCCGCAGGCAAGCCACCGAAGGCAGCCTGCCTGCCGTGCTTGGAGCGGCAAAATACCTAGAACTGTCCCTGTTTACTGCTCTATTGAGGACCACAGCTGCGGCTGCTTCCTGATGACTGTAAGTAACCGAAGGCATGTCCAACTTTATGAATTGCTGTTTCATTCATGGTTGAACCTGCTTTTTATTCTTCAGTTTAATGCCCTTGTGTAGTGCCACAGGCTGGCTGAGGTCAGCCTTGCTGCCTTTAGCATGCAGCATGTCCCCTTTGTTCTCCGTAACCCGGTCGCTGCGTGTGGTAAATGTTCTTTGAGAACCTATGCTGATGCCTAAGGAAGGCAGAGTGTGATGGGGAGGCCAAGAGCCTATGGACACTGGACTGGGAGTCAGGCCTGGGGCCTATTCCCAGCTCTGCCACTGACTTGCTGTGCAACTTGGGGCATGTCATTTTCTCTGCTCAGTGCCTCAGTTTCCCCTCTCACCTGTTGTTGTCTTGTGTACTTAGATTGAAAGCTCTCTGGGGTGGGCACTCTCCCAGGGCTGGCCTTAAGGAAAATGGCATGCTGGGTGAACTTGTATTTTGGCGCCCCTGGCCACTGCCTCCCCACTCACCACCCCCCATGCTCTGCTGTCTTCCCTGGGTTCTCCCCAACGTCCCCGCTGCCTCCTCTATCCTCCCACCTATCCTCCTGCTACTCCATCAACCCACTGCCCTGAGCTCTCTTCCATGGTCTCACACCCTAGACACAACCCGCTTCTTGCACTGCGTCCTGGGCAGTCACCCACATCACCCACCCATAAGGCTGGCCCTGGGCTGTCCTTACTATGCTAAGAGTCTGAGCTGTCCCCTTCCCTTGAAGTTGGGGGAGCAGGCATAAGTTTTGACGTAGCCAGCTGTTGATACATCAAATAACATCTCCATGAAGAGATGCCACTAATGAGGGAAGTGCTATTGGAATCTGAGGGTGCAGGGGGGGAAGGATGTGGTGAGAGGGAAGGAGATTCTTAAAGGGATGTGTGGCACTCTAGGACTGGAATGCTCTGAGCATGAGGATGAACCAGGAGAGTGGGCAAGGCAAGGCAAAGTCTGTGGGATCTCTTCTGGGTTATCATTGCATCCCCCTCCCACAAAAAGCACTGGCTCAGACACTATGGTCATTGTACGGGAGAGACAATGCTGGTGGGATTGTTGGAACTTCCACCTAAACTTAATTGCTGGTGGGACATATGGATCTTCCCCCTACCCAGTAAAAGTCTAGTTCTTTCCAGACTTACAGTGGTGCTTTCAGTGACTGGAAGTTCCCAAAAACTGTTGCCATCTGATGGCTCTTGGGTGAACTATATAAAACCAAGGAATGATCTCACCTAACCAGCAAATGTGACTGGTGGTTCAAGACCTCTTTGCTGCCTGTTGAGAGAAACTATTTCCCCCCTCTCCAATCTAGTCAACATCACTGTTGCACCACTAGTGGTCATGGCACCTGGAGCACCCTGGCCCAAGAGCTCCTAGAAGTCCTGAGGGCATAAAGAGTCCCTTAAAAGTCAGCAGCTAGGGAGGTCAGGTTCAGTGTTGCTCTTGCACAGTGAAGTATAATATCCTTCCATGTTTCTCTCAAGGTCTGTTGAGTGGTGGGCTGGATTGCAGGTGGGGATGGTAAAGTGAAATGGAGCTGCCTGAACAACGGTGAAAAGCTCTTTGTGAAAACCCTGGGGAGTTTTAAAACGCTCTTATCTGGCATTCTCATCAGGCTTTTGAGTTTTCCCCTCTGTGTTTTCCTTCTCCTTTTCTTGCCTCTGAAAGGAGAGCAGGAATCCCAGACTCACCAGAAACTGAACAAAAACTTGTTCCAATGGGAAAATGGCACTCTGCCCTAGAACTGACGTGTTCCTCTGGACACAGCCCTGCCTGGTGGTAGGGGGCAGAGGTGCATCGTGTGAGGGATTATGTCTTTGTTCTGTGTTTGTACAACACCTAGAGCAGTGGGGTCCTGGTCCATGCCTGGGGCTCCGGGTCGCTATCCAAATAACTAATGATGATAAGTAACAAAGGAACAAATGGCTGGATGTTAAGATAACATAGCGGCTTCTCATTCAGCTCTGTCTTTAGCATCAGGGCTATCTTCTCCTCTTCTTTAAGAAATAAATAAATTTCAATACTATTTAACAAATCAATAGTGCAAAGGAACGCACAATGGAAGAAACAATCCCAATTCCGTATGTATAATGTTGGGATCTAAATGACCTGTTTCCTCTCGAGACAGAGATCTTGGAGTCACTGTGGCTAGTTCTCTGAAAAACTGAAGCTCATTGCATAGCAGTGGTCAAAAATGTTAGGAACTATTAGGAAAGGGATAGAAAAGAAGACAGAAAATAGCATAATGCCACTATATAAATCCAGGGTGTGTTGGCATCATCGCCTATCCCTGAATGCAGTATCCAGTTCTGGTCACCCCATCTGAGAAAGGATACAGTGGAACTGGGAAAGGATCAGAGAAGGGCAACAGAGATAATCAAGGGTATGGAACAGCTTCCAGATAAGGAGAGGCTAAAAAGAGGAGGCCTAGCAAAGAGATGAAGAAAGAGATGTTGTTTACCCTTTCCCACAATAAAAAAAACCAAGAGTCACCCAATGAAATGAATAGGCAGCAGGTTTAATACAAACAAGAGGAAGTACTTTTGCACACAACACACATAATTAACCTGTGGAACTCACTGCCGGGGGATGTTGTGACCAAAAGTATAACTGGGTTCATAAAAGAACTGGATCAATTCATGGATAGGTTCATCAATGGCTATTAGCCAGGATAGTCAGGGATGCAATCTCATGGCTCTCTGGAACTCTAAACCTCAGATTGTCAGAACCCAGGAGGGGAAGACTGGGTGAATCACGCCAACTGCCTTGTTCTGGACATTCCCCCAGAATGTCTGGCACTGGCCACTGTCAGAGACAGGATACTAGGCTAGACAGACCATTGTTCTGATGCTGTTTGTCCATTCTTATGTTCATTTGTGCGAATGTCATGCTCCTTCTGACAGGAAAGTGTGCATGGGGAGAGGGCACTGGAACATTCAACACACACAGCTTTGTGATTTAAGCCATTCCTGTATGATTAGAACAGGGAACTGCGAGGAATTCATGAATCACTGAGTGAAGCTCTGGCCTGCATTGTGCAGGAGGCCAGAACAAAGGAGCCAAATGAGTCTGGGCTTTAAATGGTGAATCTTTGATCTCAAGTATCGAATCATAGAAGATTAGGGTTGGAAGAGACCTCAGGAGGTCATCTAGTCCAACCCCCTGCTCAAAGCAGGACCAACACCAACTAAATCATCCCAGCCAGGGCTTTGTCAAGCTGGGCCTTACAAACCTCTAAGCATGGCGATTCCACCACCTCCCTGGGGAACCCATTCCAGTGCTACACCACCCTCCTAGTGAAACAGTGTTTCCTGATATCCAACCTAGACCTCCCGCACTGCAAATTGAGACCATTGCTCCTTGTTCTGGCACAAGGAGACTCTGGTTCCCGACTGGCGTTCCAATGTGCTACTGAAATACACATAATTAATAAGAACCAAATTCCCCTCCCCTGAGCCGGTTGCTGGTAAAGGTTCAAATCTGGCTCCAAACATTGGCTCAAGTCTCTCTCTGTTATTTACCAACAAACCTAGCAGAGTGCTTTGTCTCTGAGTCATCCCTCTAATGCACACCATCTCCTGGCATCTAATCTGCAAGCAGATCAGCTCTCGCAACCCGATCTCTCAATAAATCACACTTCCCTGTGCTGACAGGGGCTTCCCTCTGGTTTTTTTCGCCACAAGGAGCTAGATTTGAACGCATGCCCACTTCTCTTTCAAGCTGGCAGGCAACCCATTTTACACTGGGACTGTGAGTGGGTGGGGGAATGCCAGAGCTTGGCAAGTGCAGAAGGAAATGGTGCCAATTGCTGCTCAGTTATTTGCACACAGATTTAAAAAAAAACAAACCCTGAATGTTTACGGGCTGCTTCGGGAGCACATGCAGTGCAACTGAGGGTACGTCTGTGATCAACAGTCAGATCTGTGAGACCCAGGCTTGCGGGCTCGGTGTTTCCAAGCCCACATTGGGCCGGCCACGCTGCTTTGTAAACGTGAGCGTACAATTGCTGGATCCGGGTCTCGCAGCTGACTGCACTACACACTACGACTTGAGTCTGCGGCTTGACGATAGGGTGTGGACCTGAGCCCCAGTGGGACTAGGGTTCTGACCCACCTGCTTCGCAGGCTCCTAGGACCTGGGTCCCGAGTGCTTGCTGACCTGAGTCAGACTGGTTTGTGTGTGAACAAAAGTGGGTCTTGGGCTCCAATCTGAATCAGAGCCCAGTGCACACAGACCCAAAAGCTCTCAAAATCTCCAGAGCTGACCTTGAAGTCACGACTCAGGCAAGAATCCCATTGAAGCCAGTGGAATTCTTGTCTACTGCAATTCGGGGGGGGGGGGGGGGTGTTTGCAGCTCAGGAGACAGACTTGGTACCTGCACTAGCTTTACCTGGGCTAGCATGGGTAAGGCGGGCTTCAGCGTCTGCAAGGAGAGCAATGCAAGTAATTGCTTCCAGGTGGGCTCGTACGGCCCATGCTGAAACCGATTCTGCCACGTCTACTCCCATGCTGGTGCACACCCCCCACCCCAGGTTGCAGTCACACCTCAGACTGCAGTGTAGACATGCCCAAGTGTTAACTTCCTCTCCGAAAATAACATTTTCCACGTGTTGGTATTGGCTTCCCACTGGAAACCAGTCAGCGAGGAAACTAGCCTGTTCCACATTTAATGTCTCAAATGTGCCTGCAGGAAAAGCGTTTTCCTAACTGGAAAATCTCAAACGGGATTTTTTTTTCCAGGAAATATCTTCCCGTTTCAGCCCTGTTTTTTAATTTCCTCCTTAAAAAACGCACTTTCATTGTGCTGCTTAGACTGGACTAGCTCCTTGCTAAGGGATGTGGACAAATTGGAGAGAGTCCAGCAGAGGGCAATGAAAATAATCAGGGGACTGGGGCACATGACTTACGAGGAGAGGCTGAGGGAACTGGGGTTATTTAGTCTGCAGAAGAGAAGAGTGAGGGGGGATTTGATAGCTGCTTTCAACTACCTGAAGGGAGTTCCAAAGAGGATGGAGCGAAGCTGTTCTCAGTGGTGGCAGATGACAGAATAAGGAGCAATGGTGTCAAGTTGCAGTGGGGGAGGTCTAGGCTGGTTATTAGGAAACACTATTTCACTAGGAGGATGATGAAGCACTGGAATGGATTACCTAGGGAGGTGGTGGAATCTCCTTCCTTAGAGGTTTTTAAGGTCAGGCTTGACGAAGCCCTGGCTGGGATGATTTAGTTGGGGATTGGTCCTGCTCTGAGCAGAGGATTGGACTAGATGACCTCCTGAGGTCCCTTCCAACCCTAATCTTCTATGAGTCTATGATTCCACTGGGTTAACCAGTTGAGGAGTTGACCCAATAATTATGTTAGGGATTAAATAAATATTCCTAGCCATTCTTGTCCCCCAGTTTCTGTCTAGCTGTCTGCCTGTCCTGAGGCTGTGAGCTCCTTGGGGCAGGGATCATTTCCTTCTCCAATATCTGGAAAGCAACTAGCACATCATGGGTAACTAGTGGAGCTCAGTATCAAAAGGAATTCTAGTTTGCAGAGGACTTTCTTGTTTGTTTTCTCAGTCCAAGTGAGTTTTCAGGCCACACTTGGAAAACCCCAGACGCTGAAATTCTCTGAAAGGGAATGGAGTCCTGGGGCAGTCTTCAGTGGAAGGCAACAGGCAGAGTTAGGCTGGAAGCAACTCAGCCACATGGACAGAGCAGTGCACAGAGTTTCATAAAGCTCAACTTCACCTGCATTCAGCTGCATTCTTTGGTAGGCTCTGTGGAACCTGGAAGTCCTGGGGGTAGGTTGACTGGTGGGTGAGCTCCAAAAGCCCCTGCCGGTGTTCCACTGGAATGTCAGAAAAATCAAACAGTTGCTACACAATGTTTCCTCTGAACCAAACGACGTTTCCTCTGAACTTTTCCAACCAGCTCTAGCAGCTACCATATGCTGCTAATCATCTTTTGTACCCACTTCACTTCCAAAGCACTAGTGACAGCCATAGAGTACTAACAAAACAGCGGCTCCAAGACACTGAAAAGGACAAAAACATCTGTTTCAACCCACGTTTGTCTCTGTTTCAACTGGGAGTAAGGGAATGGGGAAATGTGGATTGAACAGAATGAGTTTTTGATCTGGTTACTACATGGGAGCATGAGCCTATGGTGATCCATAGGTGCTACGTGATCCATAGGGGACATTCATCTTGCCTTCTGGTCACATGATGCCGACACTTCTTGTCATGTGATGTCCAGTCTGGCATTTTGTTTTTCCGCTGGTGAAAATAGACACAGGCTGCCTCACTCTTTTCTATTTTTAATACCAGCCCAGTACATGCTCCCAAAACATAATTGCTGACTTAGAAAACTACATAAGAACGGCCATACTGGGTCAGACCCAAGTGTCCATCGAGCCCAGTATCCTGTCTACTGACAGTGGCCAGTGTCAGGTACCCCAGAGGGAATGAACAGAACAGGTCAGCATCAAGTGATCCATCCCCTGTCGCTCATTCCCAGCTTCTGGCAAACAGAGGTTAGGGACACCATCCCTACCCCTCCTGGCTAATAGCCATTGATGGACCTATCCTCCAGCAACAACAGAAAATATCTCCTGCATTTTAACACAGGAAAGGGATTATGAAAGCACCAAAGTTTGGGACAGCTTTTCTGAGTAGTTACCTGTACACACCAGCAGGAAAATATTAACACCTCATTGAAACCGGCCCCTTTCACTGCAGAATGGTAATTCTTAGTTCCCAGGAAAAACAGACTTGGAGCAGGTGTGGAGACAAGGTGTTTAGCAGCAAATTCTCCTCAGCTGGTTTAAATCAATTCATGCCGATAGAGCTATGCTGAGTTACACCAGCTGAGGGTCTGACCCACTGGCGTTACCCTGGTATAAGTGAGGACAGTATCCTGCCTGTTATAAAAGCAGGTGGGATACAGGTGCACATTGATACTGAGAGCAGAGCTTCATGCATGGCTTCCTCACATGCTCTGTCCCTGCTCAGAGCAGGGCTAACTTGCATAATTTGCGGTGTCTAGGAGCCTTTACTAGGCCCAGCATTAAGTGCCCACATGTATTGACAGCTTTCCTAGGGCATGCCCCATGACACCCCTCTGTGTTGGCAGTTGTGGAAGGCCTGTGGAGTGGAACTCCATACAGGAGTGTAATGAGTGGCTGCCACTCCTGCAGCTGGCACTCATGAACTTTCTGATGCCCGTGTTGATGCAGCACTGGCATGAGCAGTGCTGGGAACTGGTTGAGGGTAGCTGTTGAAGGGGGTAATTTGCTGTCTTCTGCTTCTCGATGGGAGATTCGTATTTCTCCTTAACCTGGAATAAATCTTCCAGACTGGAAGCACATGCCTTGCTCTCTTGCAAAACCACAATAACCACGCCGAGCGTCCACGAGCCCATGTGGCACGTCACTTGCTCTTTAGCTGGCGACTTGAATTGTCTTGCCGCGCTGCCTCTAGCAGGTCGAGCAAACTTCTGGGGCCTGGAGTCTCCTGTTGCTTATTGTGGTTCTACACTGGTTGAGCTCCACCGAAAGAAATGGGAGTCACTTCTGCTTTATCTTGGAGCTTTGGGCCCCAGGTACTTACAACTGGGATTTTCAAATGGTCTTAAGGGGATTAGGTGCCCAAATCAAATTGAAAGTCAATGAGAGCTAGGTGCCTAACTCCCTTAGCTCTCTCGAGAATCCCAACCCAATGTGGAAAACCTGCCCTACAACCTGCATCGGGGTAATCTCCCCAGAGCTGGAGTTAGAAGCTACGCTCTCAAAGCTCTGTACGTGCATCTCGCATTCGCTCTGGCTTGCAACGTTCTTTCGCCCACACAAGTGGACACTTGAGTCCAACTCTGCCCAGTGGTTTCTGCTCTTACACCTGGAATGTGGCTTGGGGGCCAAACGCTCCGGTGGATCAAGTACTTAAATATCAAATGACCCGACTTGTGTGTGCGCCTGCGCCTCTTGTGCTCCCAGATTTGGGGGGGTTGCACCTGCTGAGGGCTGTATAGACAAATCTGCCAGTGTAAACAGAAAAGCAGAGCTGAGGCCCCTTGAATAACACAGCCCTGTGCATAATACTCACTTCCAAGGTCAGGAAACATAGCATAAGGAGGAACCTTTATGTGGACTTAAAAACAGACTTAGGGATTGGAGCCAGGAAGCGGAGGGTGGAGACAGGTAGCATGTAAAATGCCGCAAGACACGACTGGGAAGGCTTGAGCCGGCTGTGTATATAAATGGCCTGTAGAAGAGGGTATAATTTCTAAAGTGGCCAAAACCGGCAGGCACCACTGGAGGCCAGGGTGTGGTCACTGAATGCAAACAAAGCCAGGCTGCACGAAGTGACAGAGCGGGGGTAGGGTGGTGATCGGGTGTTTGTATCCGTAGCCCATTTGGGCACTTGTGCAGCCTCTGGTGTATTTAGAGACTTGGCCAACTAGTAGCGCCGGGGATTGCTAAATGGGGGAATGTGTGTCTCAGAAAATCTTGACTCTGCAGAATGAGCGCTCCCACAGTCCTCCTCCCAAAATCAGGGGCATTGTCCAGGCAAACTATCATTGTTAGGAGCTGGCTCTTGTGTGTATGCTGCACTTTCTGGGGTAGAACTGGAATTGTTCCCCTGTGGGTCATGGGCCCTACATTGTTAACAGCTGCAATCAAGTTTCTTTCGGCACCAATGATAGTTGAAGCTAGATGAAATCGGATAGGAAATAAAGCATAATTTTTTAACAGTGAGGGTAGCTAACCAGTGGAACTACTTACCAAAGGTTGTGGTGAATTCTCCCTCACAGGCAATTTTGAAATCAAAACTGGATGTTTTTCTGCAAGATCTGCCCTAGCTAAAACAGGGATTATTTGGGGGAAGTTGTATGGCCTGTGTTATGCAAGAGGTCAGACTAGAATAGATTATCATAGTCGTCCCTTCTGACCTGGGAATCTATACACCTATAGGGCACTGTGTTTACAGTGTGGGAGGCAGACTGTCCATTAGAGTGTCTCCAAGTGCTTTATGACTGAGCTAACTTTCGCCTTCTGTTTGGAAAATCATTATTTAATTGCTTGACCATCGCACCCAGGAGCCCCAGTCACGGCCCAGCGCCCTATCGCGCTAGCTGTTGTACAAACACAGGACAAAAAGACGATCGTGCCCCACCGAGCTGACAATCTTGGTGTCAGACAAGAGACAACAGATGGATCCAGAGAGTGTAAGGAAACAGACGGTATTATCTAAAAAGACGGACACAAGGTGGGGGCAGAGTGACAGGGTGGTGGCGGCAATGGCATGTTACATCCACGATTTTGATCGGAGGGTCAGTTGGGTTTGGGGTGGGTTTCTTTAGGTGGGGATCAGCGAGGTGGGAAGGGAAGGAGGAAGAGAGGCAGCAGCAGGTGTGGAGCGAAGCTGAGGTGAAGAGACGGAGCGGGCTGGAGGGAGGAGGAAGGCTGGGAGCAAACAGCCGACTGACACAGGGCTGAGAAAGCTAGAGAACATTCTACATGCTCTGTGTAGACCCACATCCCCGCTCTAAGCTGGAAGAGACCTTCACAGTCGCCAGAATAGGATACTACACCCCGTCTGTGCTGGTGGCTGTGGCGAGAGCAGGCGGGGGGCACGGTGTGTCAGCAACATAACCCAGGAGACGTGCCTCATGCTCTCCCTGCAGGGGCCATGTGCCCAAGCAAGATGGTAGTTCAGTCTCCATGGCCCATTCTGCTTTCTGCAGCTGGGGCAGTGACATGGGACTGTACTAAGATCACAGACTTGCCTCGGAGTGTGGTTGCCAGAGATGAGGGGATGGGTGTCCAAGAGCCTTTGCCTCCTCACTGTTTAAATGGGGGGGCTGTGCCCCCCACTTGTGAGAAATTGAACTTGGCAGGTGCAATGAGGTGGGAGGAGGGGGGGTCAAGGGCACTGGGTGGTGTAATGAGATGATGGAGGGGCAGCTGGGTCAAATTTGAGTTCCTGGCGTAGTAACCTGTCACACAGCTTCACAACACCACTCCAATTTGACTAGTTTGGGATCCTTCCCCCTACCCCACACTTTTGCTGTCCTTCCAATGTCCCTGCTTGAGGGGCACCAACCACTAACAATATATAGTACCTCAAGATTTTTTAAAAACAAACATTAATGGCTTTTGATACAGATAACGACACCACAACTCCTGCTAACCAAACTGGTCCCTGCCAGTGGTACTTTAACTACTGTCCACAGGGTGTGGTCTGTTGGGCTGAGTTACCTTGGACAAACTCAGAATGAAGCTTAAGCTTACCCACTAAGATTTCTTTTTTAAGCGCCAGACTGAGGCCAGGAGTCTGGCCTCGGGCTTATCGCAAGGTATTCTCCCCACAGCTGTCTGGTATGTGACAGACGTGCCTACAGAGAGGAATGAAATATTGGCTAATCAGCGGTGAATCAGCTGCTGCCTGTTATCATATAAGCCGTAGTCTCCCCTGGTTACAGGAAAACATGAGGGGAAACGTGGTATAAAGCATGTCACCTTGATCGCCCTTAACTTAGTAGGAAACAAATCTTGCGTTCTCTTAGAGATCCTTGTGTTTGTGTGCCCCTATGTATGTTATTTTTCTACATATGTGTATAATGTATATTTAAAAATGGTCTTCAATTTTTTGATCTGTTTTAGAAAATAGATTTTCAGCATTTTCACTTCCTAGATCTTGAAACAGGCCCCGTTTCATTTTTTGTGATGCTCAGCAAAACTTTTTTCTGAAGCGGACGCTACCTGCAGACCGACAAGCCCAATTTTTGGTAAAACAAAACCAGAACATTTTGCTCACTTCTACCATAATTTTACAAAGGCTCCAACTTCAAGTCTACATCTCTCCTATGTACTTTTTTTGAGGAGAACTTTGTCAAAAAATGAAAATGACCTCTGGTTCTACTTACAGTGCTCTTGCAAATCAAGATGCAGCATGAGGTTGAACTGTCAGAAAAAGCCTGTGACAGTGTCCTGTGTTGCATGCACCTAATTCTTAATCTTGCTGTGAGTTTAAGAAAAATAGAGAAGTTTCTCATCTAAATGGAAAGCCTATAAAGACCTTGCAACTATCCCCTGCGTAAGGAAAATATGCCAGTTTCTCTGTTCTTAGGTGAATATTTCAGTCTTACCCTAGGACATGGAAATTGTCGTAATGAGATCCAATTCATCAGCCAGATCTACCCAACTGAAAGCAATGAGTTTATGCAAACTTTGAACCATGCCTTCTTCCAACTAGAATTCTATATTTTGGGACCTGAAAGAGCATCTTCTAAAGGTATCCTTCATGGCAATCTTGCCTCTCTCTCAGGCTGCTGCTGCTGCAGTGAATGAACAACTGACTTCAAGCTGATGCAGAACAATCAGATTCCTCTCCAGCAAAACTAGGGAAATCTCCCCAGCTACATCAGAACAGTGGGCAGATATGTGCATGTAGCTAGCTCACCCATGTCTCATTTCCTGCCCCAAAGACTGGTAGCTATTTGCAATGAGTTCATACTGATGATAAAACCCGCCCAAATGACTGATGGGCCCCCTAATGCCCCTGATCCTGTTGTTTTCAAGTCACAAGATGATGTCCCAGAGCTCTGCAGTTGATAGGATTCACAGTATTTCTTGTCAATCTGTTAATATTTGAAAAATATATGTCGTCCTACAAACAAGCCAATGCTCCCTCTTGCTATAGAGGGGGAAACTGAGGCATGGGAGGTGACTTGCCCATGGGACAAAACTGGGAATAGGACCCAGGCTTCCTGCTGCCCATTTCAGTGCCCTGTTCACTGGACCAAAGTGCTTTGGCTATTTTGAGTGGGTGTCTCAGGCAGTTACTGTAGAATATTAGAGCATTTTGGAGACCCACTGGCCGGAGGATACACCTGTAACCAGGAATGCATGTATAGATAATATTATCGACTGCTATCTATTCCAGCTAAACAACCTACAGGGAAACCTCCCTGCAATTAATGATAAAGCAGATTGCCATCAGGCTCCATATGCCAGCAAAAAGATTGTCCACTAGCACTGGGACCTTCCATTAAGCCTCAACCCAACATTCCAAAAATGTATCCAAGAAATGAAACCCTTCTGGAAATGAAGGATAGGCTTCTAAGGTTATTGAAGCTCTGGTCATTGCAGGACTATTACCTATAGGTATCGAGTGCTTTGTTCAGTTTCATGTTGAGTAGTTTTAAGGGTTGGGGTTTGGGTGCCTTCACAGTGTGGCAGCTGCGTCTCTCTGCCATTTGTCAGCTGGTGCTTGCAAACATCTGAGATACGGGAATTCTCTTCGTGCGTGCCAGGTACCACATTTCATCGAGTGTGATCTCCACCCCTTGTTATCTCCTGGGTCACTGCCCTTCCATCTTTTACCTCTGGCTGCGTGGGACAGTAAATCAGTTTCACTTGCTGGTCCCTTTTCTCTGCAATGGGTAGGTACTGATGTTGGAAAGTGACACCTGCAGTTGCTCTGGGAATGGACAGGCAGTCTCAAAGTCCAGAGGTGGGGCATTTGGTTCACAGAGCAGAGTGCCTGCTTACTACTCCTCTGATTGTGTTCCCTTCTTGCCAACACATTGACAGTAAAACTGGGGTCATTTTCCTCCTTTCCAGCTGGTTTTAGCTGAGGACAATAAAAAAATGAAACTGGCCTAAAGCAAACTTCCCCATCCGCTTTGGATCTAAGCACCCCAAATCTTAGTAAAGATGGGGAGAGGGAGTGAGAAATGTTTAGTGTCTAGATCAACAGGTGAACTATGTAGCCAGGGGTCAGGCTACCGGGCGCTGACAACTCGTGAAGAAGAAATGCCTGATTCTCCAGATTTACACAAGTTCAGGAAGAGAAACTCCATTAAAGTCAGGGGCAAGAGGCAATTAAACTTGGAGTGAGCTGGATGATGCAAGGGGCTGTGTAACTGTGGAACGAAAACAAGCAAAGGAAAATGTGGGGTGCAGGGAGATCTGGTCCTAACATTCCACGATGGAAGCACTTCTACGTACGGTCCCCTTCTTGAGACAGCAAGATGGCAAAGAGGAGAACAGTTGATGATCCGCCATCACCTGTGTCCTCCTGGAATCTAAGCCAGTTCAAGCAACTGACTAGAGAGGGCCAAATTCTTAGCTGGGATCAGTAGTGGGCCTGATCCTCGACTGGTTCAAAGGCAGCAGCAACACTAACTTGTTTGACAATTAGCATGGGCCAGGACCTCAGCTGGTCCAATCTGGCATAGCTCCACTGAAGGCTTTTAGGAGATCAGAGTCCTGGGGGTCAGGGAAGACACATCATTGCTTCTAAGGGAGAAAACATCTTAGATGGCTGGTAGATCATAGTATAGTCTGCCAAATCTCTATATAAATACCCCTACCTGCAGGGAGAGCAGTCATTTGGAAGGGCCCTTCTTCTGCAGAATAGAATAGTGAGGGGGGTGGGGGATTTGATAGCAGTCTTCAACTAGCTGAAGGGGGGGGTTCCAAAGAGGATGGAACTTGGCTGTTCTCAGTGGTGGCAGATGACAGAACAAGGAGCAATGGTCTCAAGTTGCAGTGGGGGAGGTCTAGGTTGGATATTAGGAAAAACTATTTCACTAGGAGAGTGGTGAAGCGCTGGAATGGGTTCCCCAGGGAGGTGGTGGAATCTCTTATCTTTAAAGGTTTTTAAGGTCAGGCTTAACAAAGCCCTGGCTGGGATGATTTAGTAGGGGTTGGTCCTGCTTTGAGCAGGGGGTTGGACTAGATGACCTCCTGAGGTCTCTTCCAACCCTGATAGTCTATGATTCTATGATTCCTCCCCCTGTTTGGAATAGTAGCTGGAGATGCACCAAGAAGGAAAGTCACATGTTTATATTATGCTTCCTCCCACCTTCCCCATCTGTTCTGGGTAAGGCATGCAGTTCAACTATGTGGATTCTCCACACAGCAGACTTCTAAACCCATGAGATCAGGAGCTTCCTGTCCAAAGATGTCATGCGGTGACTGTGAAAGGGGGAATGGATAGAGGCAGTTCTTCTTGAGAAACTGGATTTGTGTCACAATGATGTTGCAATGCCTGTTTGTGCAGCCCTTGGAAGGTGTGGCGCGTGTGACTGAGCTATTTGGTGTCATCTTGGGTTATAAGAGCAGCCACTGACATTCCTCCATGTCTGATCAGTAGCTATCCCTAGTGACTGCTGTGGTTCATCAGTGGAGCTGGCATATAGGGTGGAAGGATGGGTAAGGAGCTGGACTGGAGATCCAGGTTAAATTCCAAGCTCTGCCGCAGACTCTTGAGGTGGTCTTGGGCAAGTAGTGTCCCCTTTATGCCTCAGTTCTCCTGCTGTAAAATGGGTATAATACATACACCGCTAATGTTGTGATATTAAAATATTGAGCTGCTCAGATATTACAGGGATGTGGGCCTGCTAAGTACCTAGGGAAATACTATGCTCTTGTTTGGGGTAAGCTACGTTTCCGACACAGTGTATTTGCCATGCAGGACAGTTGTACATCTCTAAATTCCAAGTTCTCATGTGTCTGTGTCTAAATCATAAAGAAATCAAATCTTCAGGAATGATTTAACATCTTTAGTCATAGACTCATCTCCTTAAAAGATTCAATCAATTACCAGAAAATGTATACCCGTGGTTTGGTGGCACTAGCTTTGTAGTTATTGTCTTGGTTTAAAAGTTTGTACAGGTGCAGACACAGTGTGGCAAAGTATAAGGGTGAGGGCAGCTAACCCTGGGAACAGCTAAACAAGGGATATGGTGGATTCTCCATCATTTGGAGTCTTTACATAAATCTTGGGAGTCTTTCTGTTCAACTACAAGCTAATAAGGTCAATGCAGGAATCACTCTGGGTGAAACTCTATGGCCTGTATTATATAGGAAATCAGAATATAGATTGCCAGACAGGATCGGACCCAAGGTCCATCTTGTCCCTAGTCATATCTCTGACTCAGTGGCTGACACCAGATATTTCAGTGCAAGACCCCGACTGTGCATAAACATAGGATAATCTCTGCCTCACAGTAGGTCTCATCCATATCTCAGATAGGCAGAAATTGGTTTAAGCCCTGAAGCCTGAGATTTAATATCCTTTCAAAATGTGTTAGCACTAACTGTTATATAACTTTGAATATTCATATTATCCTTCTGAGTCCAATCCTTTTTTAATCTTGCTGAATTCTTGGCCTTGTCTATTTCCTGTGGCAATGAGTTCCACAGTCTAATGACACATCGTGTGAGACAGTTGCCATTTATCAGTTTCAAATTTGCCACTTCCTTAATTTCATTAGCAGTCCACTTGTTTTCGTGTTATGAGAAAGGGAAAGGAGAAGCTCCCTTAGGTGACTACGGATTAGATTCTCCCAATAATTCCTTCTCACCTTGATCCATAAAACAAAGAAGTTTTCTCATCTCTTCTACATCCCCAGCCCTATCTGGACTTCTTTTTATAATGCCCCCAAGAGTCAGTTGTACTTATCCCTCCATTTTGAAGTGTACTACCTAGGGGTCCTGGATTAGCATGGGTGGGAAACTATTTTCCCATCCTGTGCTAACTGTTGAGATTTTTTTTAAAAAATCCTGTTCCGCATTAGGAAAAAACAGATCTCTTGACATTTTTGAGACAGATGTACTAGAATAGCCCACAACCAGTTAGATCATTTGCTTGGGATGAGGGAGATGCATGGACTCAAACTTGGGTCCCCCATGTCCCCAGTGAGTGCCCTAATCCCCAGTCTAGTGGCTACTGTGGGATGGGTGTCTTTATGTGGTTTTGACCAGAAATCTCATTCTGAGAACCCTTCCCAGCAAAGGTTTAACTGAAACCAACTCTTTCCCCTGGAATATTTCTATTTTAATGAATTGACAATTTTGATGGAAAAACTGTTTCATAAAAAAAAAAAAAATCCCAGTTGATTCTAGTCTGCATCCTGCAGTCTGATCCATATGGGTGGACCCCGGTGCCGACGCATCATTCCATTGGCTTTAATAGAACTCAACATGAGCAAAAGGACCTGCCTGCACAGAGTCCCATGAGAGTCCGCAGGTCTCCACTCATGCCGGTTATTCCCTGGGAGTGAAACTGAATAGCAGCACACTCTTCTTGCTGTTCCCTTAGTTTTTCCTCCGCTCCACAGACGGGCTGTGCCTTTTGGTCTCTAAAGAACATTACAGCCCTGGGGTGTGTTAGAACAACCATCTTCATCCTCTTACTATGTACTGGGCTAGTTGCTAAACCAAACTGTCGGTGAGCTTGTTGCGATCCAGCTGCCACTGAAATCTGTGGGAGCGCAGCCATTTCATACAGGGCGTGAGACCCCTGTGTGAACTCACTCGCTATTTTTGGTCCAGGTCTGTGTCAATATTTGCAGGGAGAGGGAGGCCAGGGCAGCTGGCTTAGGTACACACTGGTTTGGAGTGACATTCCATCTATTTTTTGCACGCTACTGAGGAAGGAGCTGTAATGAGTAGCCGGGCCACCTAATGACTCATAAAGGTGTTTCCTCCCATTAGGATAATGACATATAAGTAGGGTTATGGTTTCCTCGTTTTATTTTTAAACCTGTACCTAGGCCCTCCCCACTAGATCAGCCCACTGATGATGGAGTGCTTTCTTTGTAGCCAGAAACAGGTGGTGCCCTTGGATTGGCTAGTTCAGCATTAAGGGATGGAGGTGTTTGCTGAGGGATGAGGAATGTGGGTGGTACTGCTGGGGGTGGGGAGAATAACTTGCTGCGCTATACACATTGTATGACCTGTTGCTGAGCAAAGAGATCCGGCATCTAATCCCTTTTCAGCTGCTGTATGACCTTGGGCAAGTTGCTTAAACCTCTGTGCCGTCTCAGCCTGTTAAAACGGGGGTTGGTGAATAGCTAATGTCAAAGGGCTCAGCAATCGCTGGCTTCTTTCATAAATGCGCCCTGCTGTTGTATACAGAAGCTTGAGTTTCCATTAACTTATTTCAAATCTATCTTTGTACAGATTCTCTTTAGAGACCGAAGGGAGGTGGTGCACAGCAACAGGTAGCCCGGACAGAGTTGGGTCAAAAAGCAAGCAGTCCTTTACATATCTTGTCAACCTGGGTTTATCAATTGCAGGACCTGGGTCTCACAACCGTGCTAAGGCATCCATGGTGCACTACACAGACCTTTTGACTCGGGTCTGCAGCTTGAGTCCACGCTGCAAAATGACAGGGCTTGGACTAGAGTCTCAGCATCTGACCACCTTCTAGCAAGGTTCTAGGACCTGGGTCTTGAGTGCTTGCTGAACCAAGTCAGACTGACTAGTGTGTGGACGGAAGGAGGTCTTGAACTCAAACCTGGGTCAGAGCCTTGGCTTAGTGTGGGGTGTAGACACAGGGCCGCCCAGAGGATTCAGGGGGCCTGGGGCAAAGCGGGGAGCTGTGGCGCTTGTACTCACCTGGTGGCAGTGGGCCCGCTCCGCATCTTTGGCAGCACTGAAGGGGCCTCCTGCTGCCGAAATGCTGCCAAAGACTCAGAGTGCTGCCAGGTCAGGGCTCGCAGGGCCCCTGCGGGGCCCAGGGCCTAAGGCAAATTGCCCCACTTGCCCTCCTCCCTCTGGGCGACCCTGTGTAGACATACTGTGGGGGGGGGCATTTCCCCTCCCCTCCCTTGTGTGCATGTCAGTATTTCCTTGTCTTCAGCTTTTAAAAAGCCTCCTCTTAATGATGCAAGTTAAATGCCAGACCAGGTGACTGATAGCATTTCCACTGACACACCTTGCTTTGGAGCGGAAGTGGGGTAGTCATCTGATGGTGTCTATTGCCTATGACATTACTCATCCCTCCTGACAGTCAGGACCACCTTCTACAAGAAACCCAATTAGTGTTTGGGTAAGACAGCCACTGGATGAGATAGTGTCTTGTTTGATTCACTTGCAGCACAGTGAGAGGGGAGAGACCTTAGCCTTAGCATCTGGAATCATCCAGAGAGAACAGGTCATGCGTATGCACAAAGAGAGGAATACTCACCCCACAGTTCATGACAGCTTTGTGTACACACCTGACTGGATGGCATTAATCATCCGTCTGTCATGCATACACACAGCATCAACAGGATTTGAATGCAGATCCGAGTAGGCCTCAGGCTGCTTAGCGTGTGAGATGGGAGTGGGCCTGCTCAGTATTTGATTGGGTCACCGAGGGAGTTTCTGGCAATGGTGTAAATCAGAGATGGGCAAACTACGACCCGCGGGCCACATCCAGCCCGCAGGACCGTCCTGCCTGGCCCTGGAGCTCCCAGCCGGAGAGGCTTGCCCCGTACCATCCCCCGGAGCCATGCTGCTGCATGAGCATCGCTGTGGGTGGCAGGGCTGTGAGCTTCTGCCGAGCAGAGCGGCAGCATGTCTAGCTCCGGCCTGGCAGCACAGCTGCCAGACATGCTGCTCTGAGCGGCTTGGTAAGGGGGCCGGGGCCGGTTGGATTAGGGGCGAGGGATCCCTGGGGGCACTCAGGGGACAGGGAGCAGGGGGCGATTGGATGGGGCGGAGCTTCTGCGGGGGTGAGGGGTGGTCGAGGATGAGGAACTGGGGGGGTTGGATAGGCGTGGAGTCCCAGGGGGCCTGTCAGGGGGCAGGGGTGTGGATAGGGGTCAGGTGACTGGGAGCAGGGGGCGGTTAGGGGCGGGGGTCCCGGGAGGGGGTGGTTAAGGGACAAGGAGCGGGGGGGTTGGATGGGTCAGGGGTTCTGAGGGGGGCGGGAAGTGGGAGGTGGCAGATAGGGGACGGGGGCCAGGCTCTTTGGGGAGGCACAGTCTTCCCTACCCGGCCCTCCATACAGTTTTTCAACCCCAATGTGGCCCTTGGACCAAAAAGTTTGCCCACCCCTGCTGTAAATCATTCCGTAGTGGCACTCTGCCCTCTAAGTAGGTGTAAGACCCTTACCTCCACTTGGTATCCTAAGGGTATAACTACATTGCAATTAAAAAAAAATAAGCCAACACAAAATCTCAGAGCCCAGGCCAAGAGACAGATCCAGTCACAGACTGGTATAACACCTACTTCAGTGGGATGATTTCTGCTTCACGCTGACATAATGAAGATGGGAATCCGCCACTTAACATGGCGTAAGAGGGGCATCTCCGGTGTGTGGCCTCTGGGAAAGGCCAGTACGTAGCCTCTGGGAAAGGCTACAGTCAACAGCTTCCTATAACAAGCTCCGGCATCAACCCCAAGCTGAGCCCTGCTGTCTGCATTCTGGAAGCAGACATAGACGGTGTGGCTAAGTGGGTCAGGGCCTAATGAGCATATTGGCATTAAGCCAGTCAGGGGTGGGGAACTCACCGATTCCAACCCTTATGACCTGGTTGGAAGAAATTTAGCTGTGAAACCCTCTTGTCTGTGGGTGTATGCGTATTATGAGAAGATTGTAAGTTTAGCGCCTACATGCTCTGAGGGAGTTTGTTGGGGGATGGAGCTATCTGAGAGGTTGACATGGATATTTGTGTGTGTTGTACCAGAAAACAATTTTGCCCTGTATAGGAATTGGATAGTCTCCTTTTAAATAGTTGTGCTCACCATGTTCTGTTTGAGGATCTTCCAGGGCAGCAGTATGCATATAGCTAAACCTTGCATGGTTATGTATAGCTAGTAAATTGTTATCTAGACAAAGCAGTGTCTGTGGCTTCTTCATATTTTGCTTGTGTAAAGAGAAAAAAAACCAACAAAGGGTGACCCGGATGGAGTAAGGTGGAATAGAGTGACTGGAGATGCCAAGTGAGACTGATCCAGTTGAAAATGATCTTTTGGCTCTGAGCGAGGGAAAAATCCTGTTGGAGACGCCTACCCTTGTTGTCTGGTGACTTTGGAAATGCTGGGGTAGCGTGGCACTAATTAATCCTTCCATTAGCTGCCTCAGCAGAGACCAAAGACTTACGTAGGCTATGAAGGCTGAACTGCTTTTTCTATCCTTCTAGGTTCAGGAGCTGATTTGCAGAATCTCTTGTTCAAAGCTCCAAATGTTCTGCTCTCTAGAATAACTCGCCTCTGAGCTATGAATGTGCATGTATGCCTTCTTAAAAGGGCCAGATCCTTAGCTGGTGTCCATCGATAGAGCTCCATAGATTTCAATGGAGCTGTGTGCAAATTTATACTATTTGGAGCTCTGCCTTGAAGGTGGTGTTGGCCATATCCAAACCCTGCCTGGCTTTGTTCCTTTCAAACGATGTTAAGCAATAGCTGCCGTGACAGAGGATTGGCTCTGGCTTGTCGGATGAGACTGTTGCCTTAGTGTTGCAGATATTGCTCCACATGCTTTCAGAAGTGTTTTTGTTTTTCCTCTGACTCACTGATAGTTGGGTTGCAGAAGAGCGGCTGCTTTCAGTGAGCTCACTGTGAGTTCGAGGTGCCATTGGAGAGGTGGAGGGAGCCTGAAACAGATGACTAACCTCCATGTCAGTGCCCCCATTCTCTCTCTCCCCCGTCCCTCCACCAGCTTTCACATTCCTCCTCCAGACCAGTCTCCAATCCCTTACTCAGCCTGGACTCCAGACAGGCCTCTACAGCTTCCGGGTTGGGGACAAGGTTGAGGGATGGTACATGGGACTAACAGACTCCTTTTGCCAGGAAGGGAGAGCCATGCATGGAAGCTCCTCTCCACACGCAGAGCTAGGAGTGCAAGCCGGTCCCATCTGCAGACCTCTCATAGATTCTTCTCATCCCATAGCTGTGTCCATGGCCACCTGCTCTGCACTAGGTTCATGAACCTCTAATATCACCTCTGAACCAGATCTACGAGAGAAACAGACAAGGGTTCCATCCAGTCTGGTACCCAGTGACTAATATGGGATGTGTTACAGGAAGACGTAAACATAGAAAACTGTGAAATACCTTATTAAAGGAGAAGATGGATTTGTTCCTGATCACCAGCTTATCCCTTGAATCATGGAGACCAATAGCTCTTGGAAGTCTACCCAGCGTAACTATTGGTGCCATTTGTGTAAATGCTGAATCCATTCCTTTGAAAACTCATTAAGCCATTTACCCTCTGGCACTGAGTGAACTGTTGCGCTGGGTCTCTGAACACTTCTCATAGTAAGACAAGAGATATTCCTAGTCATTGTTTAAGAGACTGTATCCAGCACCTAACACAGTGGGGTCTTGGTCCATGACTGTGACTCCTAATAGCTACAACAATACAAAAAACCTAAAACCTTGGCAGTGTAAGTATTATTGTGGCCCACATCCTGAGATCCTTGACCCAGATATTCAAAAGGGACTAGTGACTTTGGGGCTCAACTTGGACTCTCTAAGGGGCCTGTTTTTCAGAGAGAGGATGCTCAGCACTTTCTGCGGAGCAGGCCTCTGTATCACCAGTTGAGCACCCAAAACCACGAGTCACTTTTGAAAAATCTAGCTCATTCTCTCTGGCAAAATGCCCAGTGGATGGACCCCATTTTTGCTCTTGATTAAATAAATAGAAGGAAACCCCCTGGCTTAGATACTTACTTGGGACTGACGTCAGTGAAAATGAGAGAATGGTCTTGTCCTGCCAACTCCAAATGGAGTTGGCTGTAGTTGCGAATTGTGGAACATGGACATATGAAAATAAACCTTTTGATCTCTCAGCTAGAGAGAGTGCATGCATACCGCTAATTAATTCTGGCTTCAGTCAGGTGTGTTCAGAATTAAACAGGGGCATTAATGGAATGGCACAAAGTTTGTATACAGAAGAAATATTTTGTTTTATTTACTATAGAGGATCTGAAGCTTTCTGCAAGAGGTTTTAGTCAATTGTATCCAATGGGATTTCTTAACACTGACCCAGGCCACTCATTCAACTTCAGCATTGGCTCTGTTTATTCCTGATCAGTTATGCTGTTATGTAGTCAGGTTCTGGTTTGTGCTTAGGGCATGACCATTTAATTAAGTGAAAGGATCTCTCTGCAGCTTCACTTTGATGATCAATTGCAGGCATTTGGAATTTTCTTTCCCCAGAGGTACCAGCAGAATCAAAGGGGTGTGGACTAATGAGAAGAAGGTGTGTGGTCTAAACACTAACCTGGAGCCAGGAGCTAACAGCGCTTCTGGTACTGACTTTCCTTTTTGGCCAAGAGCAAGTCATTTAAGCTCACACTTCCATATCGGTCCATTCGTTTTGATTGTCTCCCTTTCTGAGGACCCAACTTGAGATTCAAAAAAGGTATTTCATATTGACCACCCCAAAACTGAGGGATCTATATTGAGTTGCAATGGCAGAAAATGTTGGCCTGGATGCCCCTGCCTCAGTTTTCCCACCTGTAAAATAGGGACAATATCACTTGCCTACCTCACATGGGGTTGGCATGATGACTAGCTTTATGCTTTGAATTCTAGCCATTTATGTGGCTTCAAAGAGTTTGGTTGCCTCATGTGCTTGCAATATTTATGATCAGGAAGTTACTGTTTTACATTTTTGTTGTTGTGAGGGACACTGGTTTCCCCTCCCCATCCCCACACTCACCACTACTGGATCAGTTATTAGGGATCCACTGTTGGGGATCCACTATGCCTATCTCACATGATCAGCTGCCTATACTTCCATTGTACTCTGATTCCACTGAAGAATATCCCTTGCCTCACAAACAACATACAGTCTGTCTGTGGGCAACACATCTGGAGGGAAGCTGGCCTGAAAAGAGCCCTTGTCCTCCAACACTTGGTTTATACCGTAATCCCTGATGCTTTGTGGAGACATGCAAAAATACAGCTGGAATTGAAGGGTTTTTTTTTCCCACCGACATCATTGCGGTTAGTTCTGTTGAATGGGCAGCGAGATAGTTTAGCTGCAGAATGGAAATGTGCTGCTAGGGAAAAACAATAAGACAAGATCCGGATAGGACATAGGAACGCCTATTCTGGATTGGACTGGTGAGCTCCGTTTCTGTTCATCTTTTGTGGAGAAAGAATAAAACTGTTTGCAAATGAGATGTATGGGCGCATCTTGGATTTGAAGCTAACAGGGCCGGATCCTTGGTCAGTTCAGTATTGGCTTGGCTATGCTTGTTTATGCACTGCAGATTAGATCCCCCAATTTGCATGCGCATTAGCAAGCTGCCATGAAAGGCAGCATTGTCTAGTAGACAGAGCACTAGACTGGAGAGTTGAGTTCTATTCCCCATTCTGTCACTGACCATGGCTAAGTGACGTCCCCTCTCTGTAGCTGTTTCTCCCTTCTACAGTCTTTTTTAGACTGTAATCTCCTTGGGGAAGAGACTGTCTCCTGTGATGTCAGTACAGCACCTGGCATGATTGGGCTCTGGTCCTAGCTAGGGCTTCTAGGTACTGCCACCATACGACACATAAATTGCCAATGCAGCCATTGTTGGAAAGTTTCGGCTCCCCTACTACACGAGTGAGATGACACTGCTTCATTCGGTGACATGCATTTAAAGCGGGCCTTGTGGCAGTGAGGACACTTTACGCCCACTCTCGAGAGATCCAAATGTGGCAGCAAAGCTCCCCTGCTTTTGAAATGAAAGCAAGCAGCAGCCACGTCTAAAGGAAACCCACATGTTGGCAAACCAGCAGGCGGAAACACAAACAAAATGACACTGCAATTATCTGCTGCCAATCTCCTCCTCTACGTGCTGTGAAACTTGGCTCCCAGGCTGCCTCCTGGCCTGCTTTAAAACGTAAAACTATTTTTAAACTGGCTGAATCATTTTTCGAAGCTGGAGCTCAGCCCAAAATAGATCCACTTCTTGGAGTCTGAGACAACCCAAGCACGCTGGCCAAATTCCAGTCTGGGGAATCGCATCATGCCTACCTAAAAACTCTGTTCCCATAGTTTCAACTCAAGAGGGTATTTCTCTGGCCTTGGGAGTTGTGTGGTGTCTGAGATAAAGGTGCGGTTGGGATGGTTGCTTCACAAACGCTTACTAAGATGGTGTTTGCACTGGCAAGCTTGCAAGCTATGGGCTTCCTTGCTCCTGCAGGCACTTACACTTGTACTTGTATCTTGCTGGAGTCTTGCTCAGGTCCTGTGATCAAGAAAGTGCTTTGATGGGACATTAGCATGTGCTGGACAGAGATGCTTTCCTGCATCAGGGCCCAGGTGAACATACCTCTCCAGGCTCAAATGGGGAACACTGTGATTTAGACCCCAAATGACAGAGACAGACATTCATGCAAGAAAACTGAAATATCTGTGGGATTCCCTCTTCTTGCATCAATAACTCTCCACAACTTCTGTTTGTCTCTCTTTCTGAGAGGGATGCTGGGGTGAAATCCTGGCCCCAATGAAGTCAAGGAGAGTTTGGCAATTAGCCTCAACGAGGCCCAGATTTCACCCTAAATCTGTGTGGGGCCTTGGAACGGTGAGACCCTTAAAACAAGGGTCATTGGAGACTTGTGTGGAAATATGTACAGGATTGGGCCCTAATTTAAGACTGAAAGGTGTAACAAGCAATGCGGAGGGAAGATCAGGGTAATGGAGATGAGAATTTATAGATTAGCCACGGGCCTGAGACGACGCTCATCGAAGTTAAGACTCCAAGAGCTCTGGATCAGGCCCCAGGTGCATAACTAGTTAGTCTTGAATCACCTGAATCATGAATCAAATGTCAGCAGCTGTTTGGGTCTGTGGATAGGATCTAGTCCCAGCTCTGCCACTGCCCTGCTGTGACCTTAGGTAAGTCCCTGCCCCTCTCTGCCTCAGTTTCCTCTCACACCCTTTATCTAGAGTGTTACCAGTGATGCTGGGCAGCTGATGCTTTGGAAGTTCAGATGGGTCAAAGGCTGGAGGCCAGATCTGTGCACCCCCATGTACCAACTGATCCAATTGGCTTTTGAGAGAGATCAGCATTCTGCTGAGTTAGGTCAGTGTCCAATAACTCTTCTTGGTGTTGAGTCATTGAGAACACATTAGCAAGTGCTTATGCGGCAGGTAGAAAGGGAGAATCGCTCTGCATAGACCACTGGGCTGGAAAGACAAGAGGCGTGGGGTTGTGTTTGCAGTGGTGGCTTCGGGCAAATTTCTTCCTTTTCTGCTAACCATCTTGGCCCACCTTTTGGGTAGTGGTGTGAGAGCGACAGATGGACAACCTGAATCAGAGCTGCGCACTATTAGTGTAAAAAATGCGAGAGCTTCTCCTGAAATGTGCTCATCTCAGTCTTCCTCTTGAAATATTAAAGCCTATCTGTGGATGCCCCTTTAAAAGAGAAGAAAATAGGGTCAGAACCGCCCGGTGGTAAAGCGATGGAGCACATAGCACGGATTTACAATGCATGAGTCACTTTTACAAGGGTTGTTTTTCACACTGCATGAGCAGGCCCCACGTGCATCTGGTATGCAATCAGGAAGTGGCAGTTTACAAGAATTGATGAGGCTTTTTCTTCTAGAAACAAACAACATCAGCTGATTTCAAAGAAATGACTGAGGGAGGGCTGGGAGCCCTCTATAATGGCACAAGAGGTTGTTTACCGTAACAATACCTAGCTCACAGCCTTTTTCATTGGTAGATCTCAAAGCACTCCATGAAGGAAGTCAGCATCTTTATCCCTATTTTACACATGGGGAGACTGAGGAACCAGGGGGAGGACGTGCAGTGAATTGGATAAAGTCACCCAGCAGGAGAGCTGGGACTAGTCTCAGTCATGTGCATTATCCACTAGGCCATACTGTCTCCCTTAAAAATGACTTGTCCCACAGAGCAGATGTGAGAGATAAATGGGCCATTTTTGCCTAGTCACCCTAGAGAAGCTCACTGAAGCCAAGTGGAACTTGGGTGGCACTTGTGTAACTAAGAGCAGAACATGGTCTAACATTGGCCTTCGGGAGTGATAGTTACAAGGAAGAAGAGTCCTGCTCCCTCTTGATGCTCCTGGCCATGACTTTGGCTCATCCAAAGCTGAGACCTGAGCCCAGCGATATTTTTTGGCCAAAACTTTTTTTGCTGAAACATGTAAATTCTGGTCGTCTGAAACATTTCAAGAATTCATGTTGATTTTTGGCAAATGGGTTTTTGTTTTTTAAATGGAGCTAAGATCACAAAACAGAGCAGGTAGTGCGAGGACATTCACCTGGGAGAGGGGTAACCTGGGCTCAAGTCCCTGCTTCAGAAGAGGTTCAAACCTGGGTCACTCCATCTCAGGCGGAGGCGATGTTTGTGTCACTGCAACCAGTGGTGGGGGTGCCACCTCAGTTTTATGAATCTAGCCCAAAATGTCATTTGTTTCATTTAAAAAAAAAGTTTTAAATGCCCAAAATTGAAACAAAACATTTTGATTTTGACCTGAAATGAATTTTTTTCTCACATTCTAGTTCTCTGAAAAGTCTGAAATTTCAGTTCAGGGTTGAACCAAAGCAAACTTTTGATTTTATTTCATTTTTGTTTTTTCAGAACGGCTAGTGAACTGGAAACAAAAAGTGGTTGTTCACAGAGCTCTAGTTAAGCCAGTTCCTAAAGAATCCATCCTAGAGTCAGGGCCTTCTCTGGGGTAAGTCAGCATAGCTCTATGAAGTTAAGTGGATTTGCGCCCACTGAATATTTTGCCCTCCTTTTTTGAGTGACGTTTCAGAGGGCTGTTTTATATCCAATTTCCCTTCCCAAATTTGAAGCAGACTGGTATCTGGCTTGAATTACAGCTGTGAGATTGAGCCCATATGCTGTCTGAGATCTTGGGAAGTCTTTCTGTTAAATTCTCCTAGCCTCTGTATAGCTTGCTAGGGCACTAGCACTGTCTATTAGTCAGACACATTCGGTACTGTTCCATCAGTCTATGAAAGATCTCATTTCGCCTGTAAAATCCCCAGCTGCATAAGCTACTTGCCCAAATGAAAACAAATCAATGATGTTTGGTTTGGTTTGGTTTGGAAAAGTTCCCATGAAGGCACTTAGATCTGGATCCACAAAAGTACTTACCCCCAGATGAAGGCACCTAAGTCCCATTTTTAGGCTCCATTGCTATCCACAAAACCTTGTAGGCGCCTAAACTCACTCGGCACCAAAACAGACAGAATAGAAGTTCCCTCGACGCCCATGTTCCTGCTTGCTGTGTATCCAGCACAATCATTTGCTAGTAACAACTTCTGGGTAGAGCTGGTTGGAAAACAGAATAGCAACCCCGTGGGGAGATTCTGACATTTTGAAATTTTGTTTTTGTTCCAAATTGTGTGTGTGGGGAAAAATAATCAGAAGTTGGAAACATAGCAGAATGGGAATTTCAAAATGTTTTTACTCTGAAGCTTTTTGATAGGGTAAAACTATTATAATAGCAAATATTCAACATATTTTATATATGGAACATGATAATTATTATAAGTCGGAATAATTTGTTTTTACCTTGATTAAACAGTTAATTTCCATCTAAGATGACATGTTCCCCTGAAAGGGTTACATTTGAACAAAACTTCATTTTCCAATGGAAAGCAGCCCCATCGACATTTTCCGACTCTCTCTACTTCTGGGCAGGAATGACCCAGGCTACTAATCAAACTGGAGATTAGAGGTCAGATTCTTCTAATTTACATCACCATAATTCAGCTAATTTGGAAAAATGCTGGTGAAGGCAGAGCAGAATAAGCTCTTGGAGATCAAACAATGCTTTGCAGTCTTGGAGTCATAGAGTTTAAGTCCAGAAGGGACCACTAGATCATCTGTTCTGACCTCTTGTCTGTCACATGCCATCGAAGCCACCCAGCACCCATTTACTAACCCAACATCTGCAATGAGACCAAATTATTACAGCCCACAGGAGACCAGAGAATTATGTGCCACAGGCAGAGAGTAGGACAGACTGAGGTGCTCCAGCGCTCGAGGACCCTGCAATGGCAAGGAAGTGATTGTGAATCCTGGCGAGTGGCTCCCACCCAGCAGAGAGAGGTTTTAAAAAAAACAAAACAAAAAACAAAAAAAACCAAGGTCACTGCCTGGGGGATAATTCTTTCCCAACCCCACACATGGTGATCAGTTAGACCCTGAGATGTGAGCAAGAACCAGCCAGCCAAGCACCTCAGAGAAAGGATGCTCAGTACCACCACAGAGCTCTGGCCCACCCCATCCAGTGTCACCTCTCCAGTTGCGGCCATCCCTGATGCTTCAGAGGAAGGAGGTGGGGAACAAAAACAGAATATATTGGAGGGGGGGATACTTTCCTGACCCCTGCCAGTGGCCAGCTAAACCCCTGAATCATGAGCTTTTAGGAACACAAGACATGACATCAGGGTTCTCTAAGCACTCCTTGCCCTAGAGCTGGGTTGAGGAGACTAATCCAAACTAGTAAGACCCTGCTCCAGCAAAGTGCTTAAGTTAAGACCAAGAATGGCATTAGAGGGATTGTTTTAGAGTGGTTCGAGTGAGTATATCTAGAAGCTAGGGGATGAAACGGAGCAAAGGAGAATGCAAACTGAACTCAACATGTTCTTGACAGTGAGATCTGCCAGGTCATAGAGCAGAATGTCAAGCACTTGGAAACCCCACTGCTAAGACATGCAAGACTAGACACGAGGACATACACAATTTAGGGTGGTAGTATATATGAATAGAGTAGTATCTCTTTAAATAGTTTGAGTTTCTTAGTGGCACTCACCACTTACCATGTTCCTTGTTCTGGATGCCACCAGAAACTAGTCCAAGCCAGCTATATACATCATGCTTGCTGGATCATGTTAATAATCATTACCAAACCAGCATCTTTACAGTGAAACTCTTTTTTGTTTTTCTAACCATAAGATTCTCCCCAAAAGGAGGTGCACCATTCCCAGAGACACTGCAATACCAGGTCAATGCAATACCATGGACAAGCAAGCTCCAATTCCAGCCCCCTGTTTCAAAAATCAATTTAATATACAGTCCTTAAATAAAGGAAATTTTTCTTTGTGTAGAGGAAACATGATTATTTGGGATCCAGCTCTGCCCAGGCCGTTCCTGCATATTGTTAGTTGTCATCTCTTGCTCTTTACCCAAAGGTGCAATCTCGCACTGTCTGAGAGAAAGATGGATGGGGGCTGTTAGGCTCTAGTCCACTTCTAATTCCAACGGCTGCTCATTTTTGTGTTTAAATATGGGGCCGGATGCCCAGAGCTGCAGCCCAGCCAACAGGGACATGCCGATTTATACCACCTGAAGATCTGTCCCCTGGTCTCTGAGCTGAACTAAAAACTGAACCTCAAACATGCCCCTCTCCAATTACCCAACCTGACATTTGGCAGAAATTTGTTATCTGTTGTAGCTGAATGTCTGGATGAAACCGCTTTCAGAGGGAAGTGGTTAGGCCCCATGTACTTGCATTCAAATGAGCACAAGCAGTGCAGCAGTTGGGTTCCTGTGTTGCCTTTCGTGAGCGGATGGAAAGAACCCCCGTTTTCAGATTTGGTGCTTTCCTGGTGATCTCTCAGCACCACGGAGCGTAATCTGAGGAAGGATCGCTCTGAAGCACGCACTTTGCAGTGCGGCGGCATTCTGTAAGGGAAGAGGGCAATGCCAACCTGCAGCCATCTGTCATCATTCTATAAATACACCGTATGCAGAGTAAATGCACAACACCTGAGCTGCTTAGAGATTCCCATCCAGTCTCATCCAGTGCTCTGGCTGGCAGCAACCTGTGGGAATTTGCCACAGCTTGGGCTATCTGGACCCCATCTGAGCTCTCTTCTTTGCCAGCTCTGCAACGTTGCTGCATCCTCCGCTCCAGAAGTTGGAGGTGGTTTAGATCTGGAATTCTGATCCTGTCTTGCCTTTGTACCAACTTAATGGGCCCAAAATCTGGTCTTGCTTCATTTCAAATGGGACTCCCAAGAGAACAGGCCTGACTCTCTTCACCTACAGCAGTGTAAATGGGGTGTGCCGGCAGGGCCACGTTCTGATGTCAGTTACACTGGAGTAATCCGGGAGTAACTCTATTGAAGTCAGTGAGGTCACTCTGGATTGAGATGGGTGCAGCTGTGAGCAGAATCTGACCTAAGGGAGGCACAGCAGGGTATGTGAGATCAGAACTGGCCCTGGATTTATGGAATACAGAGGGCTGCATGGTGGCTGGATGATTGGCACTGCCACTGGCAACTTTACAGAGGATGCCTGTACTTGCAAAATGAAGGGCTTTTTCAGCGTAAGTGCCATCTCCTCAATGGGATTTAGGCCCATGCTTAAAGTTGGTGCTTTCCTGAACTGGTGCCTATATACCCCATGGAACAGCCAACCTTTTGTTTTAAAGAATGGCCATGGTAAGCGAAGTATCTGGTCATAGGGCAACTTGTCACCCCACAGAACTGTTTCCTCAATGGCATTCTGCTCTGACACTAGCATAACGTAGTCCCCTACCTTGAGTGAATTCATCACTCATACCCACTTCGTCATGCATCCGACGAAGTGGGTATTCACCCACGAAAGCTCATGCCCCAAAATGTCTGTTAGTCTATAAGGTGCCACAGGACTCTTTGCTGCTTTTACAGATCCAGACTAACACAGCTACCCCTCTGATACTTGCCTTGAGTGAGAGCTTCAACTACATCCACGTGCCCGATCCACAAACCGGAGATCCCTCTCCCAATTCTTCATGTGTGCCTGCGTGATCCCAGCACCTGCAGCAAATATTGACCTGCCTTCCCCTGCTCACTCCTGGGAAAGAGATCCATGCATTTCTGGGGCTGCAAACATTGGAAAATGCCCCTTTATTCCTTGGCAGCTGCACCTGCTTTTTAATAAGCACTTGCCAGCCTCTTGCATTAATAACCCCAAGCATCAGCAGTTAAGGGTATCTGGGTAAAACATTAAATATCTCCAGGTTCTGTGACAGAAAAAACCTGAATGGAGCTGAGCACTAATGGGATTCAAGACTGAAAGGAAAGGTGACCGAAAAGCGGTGAGCACACTATAAGTAGAGTAGGAAACCCATGTAGAGTGGGAAAATGCAAAGCCAGAAGAGAAACTGGGATTTGCTCCAAGCAAAAATTTGTTGTCCTTTTGGCCCCAGCCATTTGTTAAATGCCTCTCTAGTGGTTTATTCCTGGCAACATGCCACTTTTCCACCCCTCATTCGGTGGGATGGTGCAACCCTTAGCAGACTCTGGAGCAGACCTGCGCTAAGCTCTCACTGCTGGCTAACAGAGTCTCGTGGGTGACTTGGAAAGCATTGTGTGGTGGACTCTGACCATGCCCCTACACTGGGTGGGCACAAGCAGTGGATGGTATAGATCCAGCTTTGCACCATCCCATAATTCTCCGATGCAGGAGGAAATTGCCAGCTGGGCCTTTAAAGTTGTTTTAAGTCACCTTTGAGTCCTCAGTAATATGGATCTGGCCTGTTCGAGGCAAGAAATATTTCGAAGGAGAGAAATCTCTTGTAATGGGGCTGGGCATTTCCATGGATTTGTTGTAAGTTGGTATTTAAGAACTGTGCTGTTAATTTCCGATGGGGTCCTATGCACTAATAATATCTGCTTAGCTCCTGTGCATTGCCTGAGCTGAGATGAGAAATGACCTTATTGGCAAAAAAAGCTGGAAGCTGACGTTTTCTGATGATTTTGCCTGATAAAGGTCCAGAACTAGACTTCAACCAGCTGAGGTCTGGCCCAGTGTGCTTCCTATGCCTTGCTTGGAGTCATGAAAATGTAAAGCCCTCTATGAAATGGTAAGCTTAAGCTCTTGAGCATGGAAAAGTCTGTAAAGCCAGTTTTGATGGTGTGGCAAATGCAATACACTAGAGGAATAATGATGAGTTCTTTCCAAAGGTTCTAGCAAAATGTTTACCCAGGGCTGGGTGAATACGGTGGTGTAACAAAGAAAACAGAGCCCTGCCCTGCACACCGAGTGTGTGGTGAGCTTGCCAGATCTGATCCAACTCCATCTTTTTCCAACTGCAGCGAATGTAGTAACCTAAAAATAATTGCTTCCACCACAGAGTTAACTTCACAACTCGGTATCCTGCTGCTTCTTCTGTAGAGAAGTGTTCAGAGTCATTTTCAATACTGGGCCAAATTCTGTTCTTTGTTACAACTGTGTGACTCTGGAGTGGCTTCCTTGGCTACCCTGGATTTACTTCATTCTAAATAGGAGCAGAATTTGGCACTCTCATATAATATCTCTAAAGCTACAGGGAGAGGGGAATCGCTCTGCTCTTCATGATCCAGATTCTGATCTCAGTTATACCAATGTGAATTCATTGACTGACATGAATCAATCAGGATTTGCACCAATGTAAGTGAGCTCAGAACTTGGCAGGGTGTGTGTAACTCCTCATCGATGTACCTTTGAATTTATATGTTAAAACAGAGGAGAACAGACTCCTGGCACACAACTGATTGCAGCTATGTTCACTTACCAACAAAAATCTGTTGTTTATTAATGTGGTTCCATTCTTATAATTTGTGGGTGGGGGGTGGGTTGTTTGCTTTTTTTTTTTTCCCTTGAAGCGAAAACACAGTTCTTGCAGAGACCCCAGCAGATTTTCAAACTTGATAGCAAATTTGAAATTGCTTGACGCGAAGTCCTGAAACTGCAGAATAGTTGCAGACTTTTGCATAATCCTGTGCAAAAACTCATGACAGCTCACATGTTGAGTGGCTTGCTCTTCAGAGTTTTGAAGGGGTATTCCCAGCTCCCAGACTCCAAAACTGAGTCAGCATCCCCAAATTCAGAGATGAAAAATAATCTTTCATATGTTTTCTGGTTTTTAAACTTGAGGGTGCATTTGGGCACTGGTGCACTTCAGTCCATCCTATTCTCTGCCTGTGGCACAGAGTAGTCTAGTCTTCTGAGGGCTGTAATACTTTGGTCTCATTTTGGTTGGTGGGTTTAGTGTGCAGCTGCTGGGTGGGATTGGAGGCCTTTAGAATCATAAAATCATAGAATATCAGGTTTGGAAGGGACCTCAGGGGGTCATCTAGTCCAACCCTCTTCTCAAAGCAGGACCAATCGCCAACTAAATCATCCCAGCCAGGGCGTTGTCAAGCCGGGCCTTAAAAACCTCTAAGGAAGGAGATTCCACCACCTCCCTAGGGAACCCATTCCAGTGCTTCACCACCCTCCTAGTGAAATAGTGTTTCCTAATATCCAACCTAAACCTCCCGCATTGCAACTTGAGACCATTACTCCTTGTTCTGTCATCTGGTACCACTGAGAACAGTCTAGATCCATCCTCTTTGGAACCCCCTTTCAGGTAGTTGAAAGCAGCTATCAAATCCCCCCTCATTCTCTTCTGCAGACTAAACAATCCAAGTTCCCTCAGCCTTTCCTCATAAGTCATGTGCTCCAGCCCTCTAATCATTTTTGTTGCCCTCTGCTGGGCTCTCTCCAATTTTTCCACATCCTTCTTGTTGTGTGGGGCCCAAAACTGGACACAGATGAGGCCTCACCAATGTCGAATAGAGGGGAATGATCACATCCCTTGAACTGCTGGCAATGCCCCTACTTAAACACCCCAAAATGCCGTTAGCCTGCTTGGCAACAAGGGCACACTGTTGACTCATTTCCAGCTTCTCGTCCACTGTAACCACTAGGTCCTTTTGTTTTACAGGAGGTCAGACCGGATGATCAGGTGGTCTCCTCTGGCCTGTGACACTCAGATCAGACTTTCCAGTTTTCCTCTGCAATGATGAAGGCTAGAATTGTGCTGAGATTGTCACATGGTAACATGACCGCTGTAGCCGGGCTTTAAGATGACATCAAGTATTATGAGCCTTGTGATAACATTTAGCCTTGTCGACATTGCTAGAAGGGCATTTAGTTCGCAATGCACATCCTTGCACTGTCAGTGCTTTGGTATGGTTTCACTGAGTAACCATCCTGATTCTCATTAGGGTGAGAGCAGAATCCAGCTTTTTGTCTGCTTGTTTCAGTGGTGGGTGGTTCCCTGCATGCTGTTAGCTGTGAGACTCAGTTTCCCAAGTCAGGCTCTCATTATTGGGTGCACCAATTGCACCCCTAGCTCTTGCACACATGTCTGGATACTTGGGCACACAACTATCTGCATAAGTTAGGCACTGCAGTCCTGTGCATGCAGTCATGGGCATCTAGCTCCGATATGGTTAGGGGCAGCAGTAACAGCACAGGGAAGGAGAGATCAATCCTGGGAACCAAATGGAGTTGTCTAACAAGTTCTAAGTTCGACATCACCATGATTGACAACATTCTTCTTTTTACTGATGACCAGATACTGGCTTCCCTATTCTTTTAAATGCTGTCAGCCTCTTTGTTATTCCCCCAGGATGTGCTCTCATGTGAGTAATATTTATCAGATGGACACACTCAATCTGTGGTTTTTAGCCATGCATCTATGGTCCATACTTGGATGGGAGGCTTCTAAAGGTATTCCCGGTTATTCGGTTATTGCAGGAAGTGGCGTTGCTGACTCAAGCACAGAGGAATCTCCCATTGGAGTCTGAGGTGAGCCAGTGTCCTGGTGTGGTGTGGGCCTCCAGGTAGCACCTCCACTAAAAAATGGCAGAACTAAGGTCCTCCTGCCTGCTTGTGGCCTCTGGTGATGACCTTGGTCTATGACTCCTCTATAAATTCTTCCCAGGCTTATGCTGGTTGGCCATCAAAGAATCCACCCACCCATGAGGAGGCGCTGAGCTGTGGACATCATCTCTAGTGTCACTCCCACAAGCCCTATTGACCATCAGTGGCGGAACACCAAGGAAAGTCAGCTGTGGCATTGGCCTGCATGACCATCTGAGAAGGGTTCATCCATCATCAAAAGGGGAGCAGCTTCCATGACTGGCCCGCAAAGCTTGCACAGCATCAGCAACCTTAGAGGGCAACTTTTTTCTGGATGAAACACTTAAAAAGGCCAAAGTTTAAAGAATAGACTTATTGGAGACACTCTATCTTCTACTTGCCACAGTCGGAGAGTGGGTGTTGGACTGCTTGGTTCACCGCTGACTTGCTCTGTGACCTTGGGCCAGCAGTTTCTTGTCCCTACTATTTAAGAACTGCTCTGAAACTCAGGCTGCTAGCTTTGTCACTAATTCAGTCTCCCAATATTATAAAATGGGAACAATAAAATTTCCCTGGTTCAGAGGGAACCTGTGAGAAGAGCTCAGTGATTTTTTTTTCTGGCAAATAAACTATTCCTCTGAAAAATTTCATCCAGTTCCATTTCTGAGGCCAGTAGGTTTGCAGATGGCTCAGAGAAGTGCTAGAGAAGCCCAGTGTCTGCTAAGCTCCTTGTCCACTCAGTATCCTGAGCATGTCATTTATCTACATGAAACGTGACCAGTTCACCTAAAAGGGATGAAAAAGCCTCTAATCTAAACAACTGGATGACGCTAAGTTGCTCTACTTCAGAGCAGGCCAATCAGATGCTACTTCCTCATACTGTCTACGCCTGTTCTAGAGACAGGAGATACCACACTCCTTGCAGCAATCACACTAATTATAGAAAATGGGCACTGCAATAAAACTTAAAGCAAAGAGCACAAAATGCCAGGCATGCCTTAATAACACACTTAGCTTTGGGAAAAAGCCAGACAGTTGAAGAGTTCAAGTCAAACAAGCTGCCAGGAGTTATTAAAAAAAAAAAAAAAAAGGAATGTCCCACAGTGGGGAAACAAATATCAGGGTGTTCTTCAGTGAAGAAAGCAAATTCTTTTTATTCAAATAATACCTGGAAGTCTTGTCTTCATTAGTGATCTAGAAGGAGGAATACAGTAAAACCTCAGAGTAACGAACATGTCGGGAAAGGAGGTTGTTCATAACTCTGAAATGTTCGTAACTGCGAACAAATCATTCTGGTTCTTTCAAAAGTTTACAGCTGAACATTGACTTAATACAGCTTTGAAACTTTACATTGCAGAAGAAAAATGCTGCTTTTAACCATCTTAATTTAAATTAAACAAGTATAGAAACAGTTTCCTTACCTTGCAAATCTTTTTTTTTAAACTTTCCCTTTATTTTTTAGTAGTTTACATTTAACACAGTACTGTACTGAATTTGCTCTTTTTCTTCTCATCTCTGCTGCTGCCTGATTGCGTACTTCCAGTTCCAAATGAGGTGTGTGGCTGACTGGTTGGTTCATAACTCTGGGGTTTGTAACTCTGGGGTTCTTCTCTATGTGGTGCACTGGCATTACTGATCCTTAATGAGGAGGAGCTGTAGAGAAATAATGCAAAGGGAGCTGGAGAGAATAGAAATTTGGTCAGTCTGGAAACAAAGTGATCTGAAACATGTCACCCCATGAAGAGAAATCTGGGAAGAAGTTTCTTTTCTTTTCTTTCTATTACATGTGGTAGCACCTATAAGCCTTGCATTTAGGCACCACTCTTGCAAGAACTCATCCCTCTGTGTTCATTGGGCATTTGTACAGCTGTAGCTGCCAATAATTCTCTTTCCTGCTGGTTCGAGGTTCATGAGGGTGCAGGGCATGGGTTTCTGATGGTGAGTCAGGAGAAAGCAGCTTATGAAGATCTGGCCCCTAATTAGATGCCAGAACAGGAGAAGAGATCTTTGCCGACAGTGATATGGAACACGCCCCTTCTTCCCTTTTGGAGCAGTGTCCTTGGGTTTGAGATATCTGCCTTTTCTTTGCTGTTTTCCTTATGTTTCGGTTGAAGCACTTTCCAAATGCCGGGTGCGGAAGATGCAGCTGCTGCCTGGGGGCAGGAATAGGTCATGTCCTTGCCATTCACACCACTGGATGTGAGCTTTGGCTCTCCCGCTTACCGTGCCCATCCACTGGAAGTAGAAGTGCTATGGTATAACGGGCACAAATACCCTTTAGACTGGGAAATTCTGGGGCTGCGCCTTCCCTTCTCATGCACAGTAGAGATATGCAACTCCCCGAGCCCCGTGGTTGCATTGCAACTTGCAAAACGGGGCCTTGTGGGTGACACCTAAATGGGCATAGACAAAGGATCTGTTGATAGAAAAGGTCCAAGCCCATCAGTCTCTGAGCTGATTTGCAAATATGTGGGGGAACGCCCAGAATTAGAGCTGGTCAAAAAACATTGACAACACTTCTGTTGAAAAATGCTGTTTCATTGCACCTGAAATGTTTTGCAGACACACATTGGTTTTGATGACAATTTTTTTTCATGTCTAGGATGGAATGGAGAGGAAACACCCACCTCAGCTTTGCCAGTATCCACAGGGACTTGAACTTGGGTCTCCCCCATCCTGGGTGAGTGCCCTAACCTCTAGATTGCTGGGGTGGGTTAGCTCTCCTGCTTGTCACAAAAAATGTTGAAAGGTCACTGTTTCATTCTGCATCGCAACAAAAATGCATTTCAAAACCTCAACATTTTTTGCACTACAGAATTGTTTTCCAGCTAGTCCTGGCCACAGCTCCCACTGGAGTTGGTGAAAGGAGCCCAGGAACTTTTTGTGCCTGAGTCAAAGATGAGCTAGTTCAGATGATCCAGTCCTCTGTGCACAACCTACGGAGCACCACTCCCATTCCCAACATGGCTAGCTCCTTTGCTGCCCTGCCGGTGGTCATGCTTCTAGGACTCCTGCAATGGGATCATGGGTGAGGGAGAGGCTGTTAAAGCTGCTCAGGTTGTGAGGGGGGGATAACGGTCTCTCTTCCTGTAGAATGCTGTAGTGATTTCTTTAGTATGAGGTAGCCCCGGTTTAAAGAAATCGGAGTGGAAGAGGAGAGGGAGTGATATCGGAAAATGGTTGGTAACTTAAGAGCATTTCCCAGAACCTTGTGATGTTGTCAGGCCAACTTCCCAGCTGACCACAGGGTGGATTTCAACAGGCCTGACACATTAGTTACAGCGCGTTACTCCACATCCCAGGAGTGATGTAACAATTATAAGGCCAGAAGGGGCCATCAGATCATCTAGTCTGATCTCCTGTACATCACAGGCCACCAGCCCCACCCAGCGAATGCACGCTATACCTGATAACCAACAGATTATAGCCCACAGGAGCCTATTCTGTGCCATGGGCGGAGAATAGGATCATAGAATATCAGGGTTGGAAGGGACCTCAGGAGGTCATCTAGTCCAACCCCCTGCTCAAAGCAGGACCAATCCCCCAACTAAATCATCCCAGCCAGGGCTTTGTCAAGCCTGACCTTAAAAACCTCTAAGGAAGGAGATTCCACCACCTCCCTAGGGGACCCATTCCAGTGCTTCACCACCCTCCTAATGAAATAATGTTTCCTAATATCCAACCTAGACCTCTCCGACTGCAACTTGAAACCATTGCTTCTTGTTCTATCATCTGCCAGCACTGAAAATAGGTGAGCTCCATCCTCTTTGGAACCCCCTTCAGGTAGTTGAAGGCTGCTATCAAATCCCGCCTCACTCTTCTGCAGACTAAATAAGCCCAGCCCTCAGCCTCTCTTCATAAGTCGTGTGCCCCAGCCCCCTCATTATTTTCGTTGCCCTCCACAGTGGCAGGAATTGATTAATTCCCCTGATGCATCACAGTCTGTGTTTTCTCTCTCCCCCACTACCTGCCCCAGGGAAGTGTAGGGGCACAACGAGCTACAGCAAATGCCAGCCGTTAGATGGCACTGGCAGATCATCAGCTTGCAGGGGTCTGTGTTTCTGTCTAGCATCTCTTTACAAGCCAGCTTTGTGTTGGAAAAGCATCTCCAGCAGGGCGTCCTGCCTTTTGTCCCAAACCACTCTGTGTGAGCATCCATCAGTCTCTGGCCCAAGACCCTTGTGTCCCTACTTGTCGGTAGTTCTCTAGCATCCTGGCTGGAAGCTAATGAAGGGACCAGGATTCTTAATGTGAGCTCCTGGTAGTAGGTTATTTTTCCTGGCCCTTCCCATGAGCCTCTTGGTTTGTTTATTGTGCCACATGCTGAAGAATCACATCCCTCTGAGGCAGAGATGGTTCCAGGCACCTCCAGAATCCAGCTACCTCTGGGAACCTCTGAAGGCTTCCGAAGGCTACTTCCACTCACCTTGTTGACCCCTCCATGTGGTAACCAGGCCAACTCATGTTCTTTGTTTCTTTCTCCTTTCCTGCCCCATTGTCAAAGGGAGGTGGTGGAGAAAGACATGTCACCTTGCAGGCCAAAGGTTATTGCAGCTTAAAGTCAACCATTTTTAGATCCCAAAGGCTGGGGAATTGGCATAGCATGAAAGAAGGAGTGAAAATCCAATAGAGAGGAATAGGAAGTGGGAGGGAAATGGGCTCAGGGTACTTGAAGTCTCCTGGCCTGGCTGGTGAATAGCCTGTATTTTTCACTTGCCTGGTCTTGAACTAGTGGAAGTAGAAACTCATTCCAGCTTCCCAGCGACGTGGAGCAGATTGTTCTAGCTGGATCAGCTCATGAGATATTGGCCCTTCCAGTTAGAGCTGGCTGCAAAGTGCCAGTTATTAAGGAAAAAATTTCATTTTCAAAACTTCCTGCAAAACTGTGGGGGGTTTTTTTCTTACAAACCAAAATTTGGGGGTGAATTTTTGGCTTTTGAAAACACAGCCCCAACTTTCTCCTGAAAACAAAACCAACACAAATAAGAATCTTAACCAGAATATTCCATTTGTTATTTTTAATCTAAAGTTTCAGCCATAAAGATGGTTTTCTGCAATAAAAAGTTTGCAGTTTGTCAAGTACATTGATGAGAGTACGTGAATCGTATTAGCTGAATTATTCCTCTGCATGTTTGCTTTGTCCTATGCTTTTATAGAATAAAATCTGGGCAGTTGGCCCAGCCGATAGCCCTGATGGACAGGGGGATGAAATTGATCACTGTAACTTTTAAAAGACATCTTGTGGGATGGTAATTTCCAGAGCTGCTCACCTAGTATCTTCTCACCAGCACGTAGGGATGGATGCATAAAAAAGAGCTCTGCATCCTTCTGAAAATCTGGCCTCAGTCGCAGGTGCTGAGTGCTTGCAAATCTGCCCCTTGCAGTTCTCTTTTAGAACCGGAGCAGCATATGATGCAGCACCGCAGACTTCCATGCGCTGCCCCATCAGCTGTGATCTTCCACAAAGTAGCTCGGCCTTTCTAACCTCACAACTGAAACTGCTACGGATGGACCTAGTGCGGCTCCTGCTGAAGTCGATGGGTATGGGTTGCTATTGATTTAGATACAGTGTGGCAAATGATCTGCTCGCTAGAGAGGTGGGCAGGATTCTCTCCTAGGCCCCCAGCAAATCATTTCTGAACTCGGGGTGGGTGGGGGGATCCCTCTCAACACAGCCATCATGGGTCCTCCTTTTGCACAGCAGTCAGCAATATGGAGAAACCATGCTGGCACGTCTGAGTCCCAAATAACTATATTTACTAAGCTATTTGAAGGGATGCTGCCCTATTCCTATTCTCCTCTTTGGTAGCTCACGCTTTTTTAAAGTATTTCATTGGTTCTGAGAAGTCTCCAGTTTGCCCCCCATGGAAATTCCCAGCTGAGAGATCATTTCTTCTTTGGAATTTCTCCAGCTCTGAGATTTCCCCTATAAGCTCCCGTTCATGGCAGGAACCTACGTTTCCATCGGGGACGTCCTTTTCCAGCTTCCATTTTTACTTTTATTTTCATATTCTCACCTGGCTGACTCACTCGCAGCTGATGCATCTCACGTGGCATTTACTACTAAGATAACACTCAAAACGAAACTTAATGGGGTAGGGCAAGGCCAAGGTAGGTACCAGGGCAGGGTAGTGACTGGAGCCAGAGATGGAGTCAGGACTCTTGGGTTCTACTTCGTTAGACAGTTTTCTGACACTCCCCTGACACTCTCATGCATCTGACGAAGTGGGTATTCACCCACAAAAGCTCATGCTCCAAAACATCTGTTAATCTATAAGGTGCCACAGGATTCTTTGCTGCTTTTACTGACACACCCCATTACTTCCCACAACTGTGAAAATTTAACTCAATATAAATCAAAATGATGCTTAAAAACAAACTTCAACATTATAGAATCATTGAAGATTAGGGTTGGAAGAGACCTCAGGAGGTATCTAGTCCAATCCCCCTGCTCAAAGCAGGACCAACCTCCAACTAAATCATCCCAGTCAGGGCTTTGTCAAGCTGGGCCTTAAAAACCTCTAAGGAAGGAGATTCCACCACCTCTCTAGGTAACCCATTCCAGTGCTTCACTACCCTCCTAGTGAAATAGTGTTTCCTAATATTCAACCTAGACCTCTCCCACTACAACTTGAGATGATTATTCCTTGTTCTGTCATTATAGCTATTGACATTATTTTAAAAAAAATGTGACGTCTGCCCAGCTGAGTTATACTGAGCTGAGATGTTGTTCCTTGGCACGCCCGCCTACGATAATCATAGGTTGCAGAGCTCTGTACATTAACTAATCTCTCAGATGATTGACCAGGGAGATAGCAGTCTCTCTTCTTGAGTTGTTTATACCTAAAAGCCGTGGGCCGCATAACTTCCTCTGGAGAGATGCCGCTGTTGCAATGGCCCATGCTTGCCCAAGTAAACCTCGGGCTTTTGTTTGAGGCTGAAAAAGAAGGGGCCCTCTCCAACTCATGCTGCATGCACAGGCAAAGGCAACTCATGCACACCAGCGTGGCAAAAGCTAAGAGGCTGAAAGGAAGTCTGCCCATGTGGACCAAGGCTGAAGGGCTGGGCTGCAGTCAGGAGGTGTGATTGCAGCCCGTGTAGACGTACCTTAGCTATCTTTGATCCAGCTAGATCAAAGCTCGCTTACGTAACAATAGCAGTGAAGCAACAGCAGCACGGGCAGCTGTCTGGGCTAATTCTGCTTGTTCAGGACCCCGAGTCCATGCCGTGCTGCTGTAGCGTCACAGCTATATCATCTAGACATACCCGAAGTTATGGGAGCTGTCTTAATAGACAGCTGTGGCGACACCTACCCCTATGCAGAGAGCCCAGGCCTACGTGCCTCCAAATCCCACGTATGGCCCATTTAAGTGGGTGTAAGTTATCTAGAGCCTCATGCTGGCTCTCTGCTGTCCCATGTGTATATAGTGGGAGTTTTACAGCTCTGGGGCTCTGTTCCCATATGGTCAGTAAAATCCGGCCCTATGTGTCACAACAGGAGCTTGCTGCAATCTGAGTTCTCTAAAAAGCCTGGCCCCGTTGGTGGGCACTGAGTGTTTGAAAATCTGTCCCCCTCAGCGACTGACTTGCACCCTGGGGACAGGGGTGACTCCATGCCCCAGAATGCCAAGCGCGTGCTTGGGGCGGCAAGCCGCACAGGGCGCTCTACCAGTCACAGCAGGGGCAGCAGGCAGGCTGCCTTTGGCGGCTGGCCTGTGGGAGGTCCGCTGGTCGAGCGGCTTCAGTGGACCTCTCGTAGGCATGCCTGCAGAGGGTCTGCTGGTCCCGTGGCTTCTGGATCTCCTGCAGGCACAGCTGCGGGAGATCTGCCGAAGCCGCGGGACCAGCGGACCCTTCGCAGGCAAGCCGCCGAACTCAGCTGCCTGACATGCTTGGGGCGGCGAAATGCCTAGAGCCACCCCTGCCTGGGGAGCTCCTTCTGCCTGTACCACGTGGCTGGAGAAGGATACTGTACCAATCCCCACCCACGCTGCACAGATATAAGCGATTCCCCAAGCTGCAAAGCAGGGGGTGGATTTGCAGGCTACAGTGTGTCAGTTTCTCCACTGTGCTGGTACAAAGGGGTGAAGCTATGCAAGCATCCTCCGCGCTACGGACCAGACCTCTGTGCTCATGTGAGCCACCCCACTCACTTCAGAGGGTCACTGCTAGAGTGACCAGAGAGCAAGTGTGAAAAATTGGGACAAGGGGTGGGGGGTAATAGGAGCCTATATAAGAAAAAGGCCCAAATATAAGGACTGTCCCTATAAAATCAGGACATCTGGTCACCCTTTATCACTGCACATCAGTGATGCTGGACCCCGTCCAGCAGCCCTTAGCCTTGGAAGCACCACCTTGGGGTGAGACGTTGTCTCCATGGTCTCTCTGCTGAGATGGCCACCAACGGTGCCAGTTGGGATGGGCAGTTGCCTCCGTGGTTGGTAGGGTGATCAGACAGCAAGCGTGAAAAATCAGGACAGGGGGTTATAGGAGCCTATATAAGAAAAAGCCCCAAATATCAGGACTGTCCCTATAAAATCAGGACATCTGGTCAGCCTAGTGGCTGGGTCACTTGCCTGCTGGGAATAAACAAGCTGATAAAAAGCCATCAGAACCTCTCTGCTCTCTGGGGCCAGATGTGCATGGCTCAGGGCCGCCCAGAGGATTCCGGGGGCCTGGGGTCTTCGGTAGCGGGGGGTCCTTCTGCTCTGGGCCCCACCGCCGAAGTGCCCTGAAGACCCGCGGCGGGGGCCCCCGACCGCCGTATTACCACCGAAGACCCGGCTGCTCTTCAGCGGCGGGTCCCACCAGCGAAGACCAGGAGCGGAAGAAGCTCCAGGGGCCCCTCAGGAGTTTTCTGGGGCCCCCGGAGCGAGTGAAGGACCCTGCTCCAGGGGCCCCGAAAACTCTCGTGGGGGCCCCTGTAGGGCCTGGGGACTGAGGCAAATTGCCCCACTTGCCCCGCCCCCCCCCCCGGGAGGCCCTGGCATGACTGATCTCAAGGCGAAGGGGTAACTTTTTGTGCGGCAGTCTGCATTTTTATTGCAATTGACCTCTCAGATTCCCCTGCGCCGACACTATGCTAGCCTTGGAATTCTCCCTTGGAGATGGAGACAGGCAGAGTCCCTTGTTTCACAGGTGGGGAAACTGAGGCATGGAGGTGCAGTGACTTGCCTGTGGTCACCCAGGCCTTGTGAGTCCTAGCCCTTCAGAACACAAAACACAGTGAAAGCTGTGGAATTCCAGCCGAACATTTAGGCAGTCGGACTGATAAGGATTGAAACAGACGGTACGGCAATGTGGCATGGAGACATATGATGCAATTCAGATTGCACATCTGCTTGGAGCCATGTTATAAATGACTGCAACTTCTTGGCCCAGCTTCTGTTGCAGGAGTTTATCGGGTGAGGCAGAATAGCCTATCAGATTTCACTGGTTGCTGGGAGAAAGAGTGCAGTATAATCTACTGGGCAGGGCACAGAGTTATTTGAGATTCTCCTGTGCTCGCAATTAACTAAAGGAGGCCAGGGTTGCAGCCAGGGGCCAAGAGGGCTTGTTCTTCACCTGCACCTGTCTAGGAGGTTGCAACCCTCAGATGAGGTGTCTCTATCACTGCAGTGAGCTTCACTTGAAGACCACTCCAGAACTCCTGCTACCTCGTGACATGGCTGATGGCTGGCTGCCAGTCCAGCATTGCTCCTTCTCCTCAGCGCATCTCCCCATTGCTCTATAGACTCCTGGTTTCAGCCTCCAAAGGTCTCTGTGGTTTGTGCCTGGTTTATTTGAGGTCTTTCCTTTTTCTTCATGTTATGAGATAAGCTGAGGTCCTGCAGCAGGTGGAGCCTGTATGTGTAAGTAGGCGAGGCTAGGAACCTGCCATTCTCAGTGGAATGCCCTTGACTTTGGGGTATTTCTAAGACACCTACATCCTTGGTATCTTAGACTTGACAAACCTCTCCATCCCTCTCAGTCCAAATGGATTTGTGGCCCTATAGTCTGCAGATGAGAAGAATGAGGGGGGATTTGATAGCTGCTTTCCACTACCTGAAATGGAGTTCCAAAGAGGATGGATCTAGACTGTTCTCAGTGGTACCAGATGACAGAACAAGGAGTAATGGTCTCAAGTTGCAGTGGGAGAGGTTTAGGTTGGATATCAGGAAACACTATTTCAGTAGGAGGATGGTGAAGCACTGGAACGGGTTACCTAGGGAGGTGGTGGAATTCCCTTCCTTAGAGGTTTTTAAGGTCGGGCTTGACAAAGCCCTGGCTGGGATGATTTAGTTGGGAATTGGTCCTGCTTTGAGCAGGGGGTTGGACTAGATCTCCTGAGGTCCCTTCCAACCCTGATATTCTATGATTCTATGTGGCAAAGCTTCTTTCCTAACTGAGACTTGTAAAGACTGGGAAGGGTTCTAGTCTCCGTGGGATAGGCAATGCTTTCTCTGCTATTAGACTTTTCAGTTGAATGGGCCTGTTGAGCTCTTCCAAGGTGCATCAGGGTGAATTTCGCTCCCAGAGAGCCAGGACCGTGTGGTGTATAGTAGAGCTTGGTGAACAATGCCAATTTGTCGAAAGCAAATCACTGGTGAAAACGTGTCTTTTTTGACAAATCTCATGAAAAAACACAGGCCAGGTCTGGAGGGAACTCTGCCTGCTAAGTTATCATTTGAAACTTGCAAGTTACGCAGGTTTTCATGCCAAGGCATCTGCTCCGATGCTCTGCAGGCTGCCTGAAGGACTGTCCTGGGGTCAGAGACCTCAGAGCTTCTAGGCCCCTGGTGTTTTAACCACAGGGTCGTCCTTCTGTTCTGCTCCAACTTCTGTGAGTTTACCTCTGGATCAGTGGGGGGGAATGACCTATCCAGGAGTTCTCCAAGCCACCACCCTCTCATTGCTGGAGATAAGAGGGACATGACACAATGTCCATAAGAAGTGAACCAACCCAAAGTAAAATAGGAGGTCCAAGCAATTCCTTTCCTGCAGTGCCCCAGTTCCGTGTTGTTCTCTCTGTGTCTATCTTTGACTATAAGTAGCTATCACTGGGGATTGAACTTTGGGGCTTCCAAAACTGACATAGGATGATAAGAGGCCTGGAGACATCATCAAGTGCAGCCCCCTACGCTAAGACAGGACCAAGTAAACCATCCTAGAGCATCTCTGTTAGATGTTTATCCACAATGAACAGGGATTCCACAGCCTCCCATGGGAGCCTATTCCAGAGCTTAACTACCCTTAGAGTTAGAAAGTTTTTTTCCTAATGGCTAACCTAAATCTCCCTTGCTGCAGATTAAGCCCATTGACATGGAGAACAATTGATCACCATCCTCTTTATAACACCCCTTAACATAGCTGAAGACTGTTATGTCTCCCCTCAGTCTTCTTTTCTCAAGACTAAACAGGCTCAGTTTTTTAACCTTTCCGCACGGGTCAGGTCTTCTAAACCTTTTATAATTTTTGTTGCTCTCTTTTGGACTCTGTCCAATTTGTCCACAACTTTCCTAAAGCAGGCACCCAGAATTGGGCTCAGTACTTCAGCGGGGGCCTCACCAGTGCAGAGTAGAGTGGGACAGTTATATCCTGTGTCTTACATACAACACTCCTGTTATTATATCCTGGAATGATGTTAGTCTGTTTTGCAACTGCACCACATTGTTGGTTCATATTCAATTTGTGATCCACTGTAACCCCCAGATCCTTTTTAGTATTACTGCTACCAACCAGTTATTCCCCACTTTGTAGTTGTAGATTTGATTTTTCCTTATGAAGTGCTTGGCACTTGTCTTTATTGAATTTCATCTTGTTGATTTCAGATCAATTCTCCAATTGACCAGGATCATCTGGACATTTTAATCCTCTCCTCCAAAGTGCTTGCAACCCCTCCCAGAGTCGTGTCAGCTGCAGATTTGCTAAGCATACTCTCCACTCCATTATCCAAGGCATTAATGAAAATATTGAATAGTACCAGATGCAGGACTGACCCCTGTGGGAGCTCACTAGATATGCCCTCCAAGTTGACAGCGAACTGTTGATAACTACTCTTAGCATGCACTGCTACTTCTTGAGCCTGGGTGCTAATTCCCCCAGTGGGGATTTGTAGCAGGCTTTGTAGTGACCCAGAGGGGTTCCCGGGCCATGCATTGAACAGTGGGTTACAGTATGGTTTCATACATCAGGCAGATGCATTTGAAAGACTGAATCATTTGGGAGCAGACCTCTGTCCAGTTCCGATTTCAGCCTGGGGCTCAGTTTTTAGATTTGAGTTGAAAGTGCATGAAACTCAGCAGCTCTGGAAAAGCCTCTTGCAAGGGGAGATGTCGGTCACCTGACACACGCAGCAGCCTTTGCAGAGAATGGATCTAATAGCAGCTGACAAGACAGAGGCCAGTCTGATAGTCAATAGATGGAGAAAAATAACCCCTGAGAGAAGCACCTCTGATATAAGTGAGAACTGCTGCAAGGTGAGGGCGGGTGAGACTCTCTCCCTTTGCTGGGTTACTGCTGATGGATGCTACAGATGGGTTAGTTTGGGGTGTTAGCTTTGTGCTCTTAACATGCCCAGTACAAAGACTGTGTCCCCTTGGCACTGGCAGCCAAGAGATCTGCGATATGTTCTCTGGATTGCTCGGCTGTGTGACCTCGGACACATCACTTCACCTTTCTTCCCCTCCCACCTGTTGCTGCCTAGTTAAACCGACAAGTTCTATGGGGCAGGGCCTCTCTCCCTTGGGGCAGTGTTTAGCACAGGCGGAGAGGCTGTTACGAGTGGCATGAAGCTCATTTGCAGCGCAAGGCAAAGCAGTACTCGGGATGTCCAAATCAGGAAGGGAATATGTCCACCCCACTGTGCAGAGGGCCAGTGTAAGCTTCCCTGGTCCTGCAAACCCGGGGATAGCCACATATTGTCATGGCGCTTTGTCCAGGAGCTCTCTACAGCCTTGACATTCCTGTAACAGGCCACGATCTTGGCTGGTTTGGGGGCAGGCACTCCCATAATACAAACAATAATTTCATCAGGGTTGTCTTTGATCAGTATATAATGAGACCTGCTCAATGAACCAGGAGATCTGCCCAAGGACCCCTCCAGGTAAGAGGTGAGATGCTGCTTGCATGGGATCTGTAATCCCCCCTCTATTGCACCAGGCAGTTGTCACACTGGTGCACAAGGAAGGAATCTTCCCTCCCACTTGTACTTTGCATTCAGCGGCCAGCCACTCTTGCACCCCATGCTCTCCTTAGCGCAGGTATTGCTGCCTGCTGCACCCCCCGAGCATGGGGAGACGTAGCTCCACTCCTCCATCCGCACTGGCCAGCGGAGGGGTGTGCACTTGGGAGCGTCTGTGGGGGCTGCAAACTGCTGGATCTCCCCGGGGCGATACTGCTCTGCCCCACCTCCAGCCTGGGAGCGTTCCCGCACGCCTGTGTGAATTGCAGCGGTTGACTAGAAGAGGTGACCCAGCTAGAGGCGAATGAGCTGGGTTCTCTCCTGGCACTGCCCATGAAACATCAGCGAGTGGCCTGGGGGGAGCCTGAAGTGAGGTGGAACGTGGAGCAGAGAATCCAGCCGAGGGTGAGTTTGCCTCCCTGGCAGCTTCAAGCAGAGCGGGCCCGTGGCTGAGCATAAAGCAATACAGAGACCCATGATGTCATTCTCAGGGAGTTGCTTCTCGGGCCACCACTGCAGGAGAGGGCCTGGAGAGTCCAGCTGTGCTGGTATGGAGCGCAGGGATGTTCCGGCATGTGGCTGGCACTTGGTGTTCTGCAGCACAACCTGCTGGAGGGAACTGCAACTGGCTGCCTCTAACCCTGGTGTTTACTGCGGGATCTGAGCACGTGGACACTGAGTGGAGGCTGGGGAGGGGAAGAAATTATGTAATCTATCTCAGGGAGAGCATCTTCAGACTGGAGCGTCTAGCACAAACCTAATATCCTCCTGAGCTCAAAGGGTCTGTCTACACTGACCCTGGGCAAATCAGTGGACTCAGGTCAGCAAGTAGGTGGGGCCTGGGCCCCAGCATCCCTCTAGGTGGGTGGCTCAGAGCCCGAGTCTTGCTGAGACTCGGGTCCAAGCCCTGTCACTATGCAGTGTGAATGCAGCTGAAGCTGCAGACCTGAGTCACAGGGTCTGGACGGTGCGGTATGGACATGTTAGCTCGGCTGTGAGACCCGGGCCTGGCAATTGTAAACCAAGTGTAGACGCTCAAGTGCGGGCTTGGAAACCCTGAGTTCACAAGCCAGGTCCCACAGACCCGAGTTTACAATGCAAGGTAGATATACTCCATGTCTGCTGAGTGCTGGCTGCACAGGGTCAGCTGGTTGGACCACTTCCTGCAGACTCAGGGCTACACGTCTTTCCTCTTGGCTCTGCTTTGTATTGCAGTAGGACCTAAAGACCCTAGCTGATATCAGGGCCCCGTTGTGCTCAGAACTGTACATAGTTAAGCAGTCCCTGTTTCCAAGGACCTTCTGATCTAAACACACAAAGGATGGGAGGGGAAATTGAGGCACGGAGCAGGGAAGTGATTTGCCCAAGGTGCCACAGCAGCCCAGTGCCAGAGTTGGGAACAGAGTCTGGAGCTCAGGTACCGGTCTAGTGCTCTACTCACTGGATCACACTGGAACGAGTGAAAGAACCCTCTCGGATGCTCTCTGGCTCTCTCTGGGGTCGCTCCTGAATGCTAGTACTGAGCCCAGTCTCCTTCTCTAGCTTCCCTTTTTACACCCCTTGCCCCTCCCCTGAACCAAATCCACCTGGAAATCTCTGGATATGACTCCTAGGAGAGGTTAAATATGGAAACTCCTAGAGGGAGCAGCCAACATTCAGGGTCCCCCTCTGTAGGATAACAGGGAGGTAATGGCTGCTCCTCAGGGCAGGCAGTGGGATAGGAGAGGATGACCTGGTTCTGGGCCTGGTTTTGAAATGGATATGTTAGGATTCTCACCTGCTGCTGCGAACTCACTCGGAAGGACTGTCTGGTTTTTGTTTTCACCTGCCCTCTTCCAGAGGCCACCAGCAAAGGGACCCACATGCACAGGACATGCTACCAGCTAAAGGATCTAAAATTGGAGGTGTGGAGGGAGACTCTAACTCTGACTCTGGAATCTGATTCTCCTCTTCATTTTGAGCAGGGGGTGGCTCGGGTCTCTGGATCCAAACTTGCTTCCTGTGGGCCTGGTCTCAGGACAGATCTGAAATGGGAAAGGAGCTCAGTATTCCAGTGGGGGTTTGGAGGTGTCCGAAATCTCGTGAGAGCTGCTATTCTCCTAAGGCTTTGACCCAAGCTGGCTGCTCTCATTGTCAAAAACATACTTGTGATGTTCACATCATGAAGGGTGATGTTCACCCCTGGGCAGAGAGTCAGTGCATGGTCCGTGCACCACTTAAGGCCTCAAAATAGCGCTTGAGTGTTGCATAGGCCTTGTGCTGCAGGATGAATTTCACCCTAAAAGAAGAATGTGTGAAAATGTTGAAACAACAGGTGCCTCCGAACCTTGGATTGCTGCTAAGCAAACAGTGTCATGCAATGCCATAGGTTTATGGGTAGATCCTCACGTGCTGTAAATGGAGTCAGAGCAGCTCTGCTCATTTTACACTGGCTGAGGAACTGTCCCGCTATATCAGTTGATAGTTGTTTTTCTATCTATTAAACACATCCACTTTGTCCACACTAGGTGCATATGCAGGGGGCTTGATGGGGTCTGATGTCCGGATTGTTTCCTGCCTCTGCAGATACCAGTATCAGCCTCAATGCACAACTCTGCTGCTTTTCAATAAACAGTGTGGTTTCCAGGCTGTCACCAGGAGACACCATCCATCTGCCAGGACCAGCCTCCTGCGTCATTCATAATCCTCCTTTCTCACCTGGCCTCCAGGGCTCTTGGCTACCTCATCAGTTCTTCTTTGCAAGAGGGAAGAGGGCTCAGTTGAGTTTTGTATTGCAAACCATGCACGGCAGATGACTTGCGTCATTCTGTACAGTCTCAGCGTCAAACAGGTGGATGGAAAGGGAAAAATGACCTTGAAAAACCTGCTGTTTGCAAGATGCACATTATTAAACAGAAGCAAAGACTTTCCTCTAGGCTGGGGACGAGCTTTTCTTTTGTGATAAGAATATAACACTTTTCAGAGCGTTTTGAGATCCCTGGATGGAAGAAGCTAATAAATTAAACCTGAAGAAAACACCCCAGTGAGGTAAGTAGATGCTTATTATTCCATTACACAGCCTGGGGAAATGGAAGCCCAGAGGGGTTAAAGTGACTTGCCCGAAGCTACAAAGTGAATTGGAAGAAATGTAAAATGTGAGGTTTTGATCGCTAACAATCCCACGGAATTTGTGGAAAGGAACAATGAGTTAGCTTTGTCTCCCTGGCCTACTGCCAAATGTGTTTCATTTGATCCGCTCTCGCGGGGGTTAACTGTAAGTGCATTTTTCACTTGAAAAAGACAAGTGAGTGCTTGATCAGAATGGTGTCAACCAAAGTGTGCTCCCTAGATTTGCCAACAGGGGTCAGGGTAGGCTAAAGCAAGTGCCTTTGAGAGCCATAGGATTGCTTGGGGCTGAAAAACTTGGGACTTGCTGATTTTCTATAAATCGGAACTTTAGCCAAGTTCACGCACAAGCGCCAGATATATGCTGCTAAAGTGACACTCCCAGACGGGGGACAGTTTTAAAACAGGAGTTTTATTGTACTTGGCATCCAAAACCAAACACACACAGCTTGCACAAACCACATTGCTGCTGCGGCCTTCGCACACCAAGGTATGCTCCTGCAGGCACACGTTTGTCTTCAGTGGCAGAGCAAAGCCCTGGCATTCCCTTGTGCATGCTATACGAGCGTCCAGCACCCGTTTGGACTGTGCGGCTGGCCCGAGAGCCATAACCGATGTGATCAGTAGGCATTGCTGTTTACAAGAGTCAGTCGTGCAGTTTTAACTCTGTGGAAGAGTAATGTGAATGCGGAAGCAGCTTTTAAATAATATCCAAGGATAGAGCCTCAGCTGGTATAAATCTTCACTGCAGAACAGCTGCATTAGTTTACACCTGCTGAGTGTCTAGTCCTGAGGAGGGAAGAGATGGGGTCCCTCTGGGGCTGCCCCGCTCCTGGACAACAGGGATTAAAAGCAGCCAAGCTAGGCTGATGGAGGAAGCAGCCACAGCTGGGGCCATGCCCAATCAGGGCCCAGCTGGCCCTGATAAGAGGGCTGGGGGCCAGAAGCTAGAGGAGTCTCGCTCTAGCCGTGGAGTGGGAAGGCCTACACAGGCAGTGGGGCTACAGCGGTGCATCTTGGGCTTAGGCAGAGGCAGCTGGTCTGAACCCCTTGCCAATGATGAGTGGCCATTACTGGCTGCCCCAGGGACCGGGGGCTAGACGATGACTGGCAATCGCCATTGAGGCCAGATGGGTTGAGAGGGTTGGGGGTTCCCCTGGGAGGGGAGACGCAGAGCATGGCAGGGTACTGCTGGGGCAGAACTTTGAGGTAAAGGGCACCAGGGCCTGGGAGGGACACGGGGGCCAGTGGCAGGTGAGACACCAGCCACTAGGAGGAGCTCTGAGCGCTGGGGAGCTAATTCCCAAGACTACCAGCAGGAGGCGCCGTATGGGTGAGTCTTTGCTTTGCTACAGGCAGGCATGAGGCATATTGGTAGGGGGGGGGGAGTCAGTAGCTTGCTGACACACTGAGTATGCTGTACCTGTTAGGTGGCTAAAGACTTTCAGGTTCCCGGGCTGTCAGTACAGCCCCACTGAATTTATTTACTCCTGCAAGATAAAGGGGGCTGAATCTAGTCATCCCCCATGGCCAGATCAATGCCCTGACTCACGCTGAGGCATATGTTACTCCTTTGAGTGATCCCTACGATTTCAATAGAGAACCCGGAGTCAGGGGCTACCCAGCCTGAACAAGGCCCTGAGTACAAATCGCTTTTAAATCATGGCTAAAGCCATAACTGAGAGCGTTTCCAGAGTTCACAGCGCAGAGACACACAACACAGGTCCTGCAGTGGTACTGAAAGCAGCTCTTCCTCCATAATCACCTCGCACCTGCGACACACAGCTTCAAACATGCCTCTGTCATTCCCCCAACAAGAGGCAGTGGAGGGAAGAGGCCGGGGGAGAAAAGCCGTGGCCTGCAGCGCAGAGCCCTGCTAATTGGCATAAAGCTTGGTCAGAACAAGAAGCAATGGTCTCAAGTTGCAGTGGGGGAGGCCTTGGTTGGATATTAGGAAACACTGTTTCACTAGGAGGGTGGTGAAGCACAGGAATGGGTTACCTAGGGAGATGGTGGACTCTCCTTAGAGGTTTTTAAGGTCAGGCTTGACAAAGCCCTGGCTGGGATGATTTAGTTGGTGATTGGTCCTGCGTTGAGCAGAGGGCTGGACTAAATACCTCCTGAGGTCCCTTCCAACCCTAATCTTCTGATTCTATGATTCTAGGGGTGGATACATTGATCTGGCGGAGGTGTGAGGAGGACTTGAGGGAGTCTAGGCTCTCTACAAGGTGGGCGGAGTGCAGGAGCAGCAGTGACGATAGTAGAAAGGCCTTGAGGTCACGCAAGGCGATGCAGAAAGAGGCCGGCGGGCCAGATTTCCACATGCACGTTAATGCAGAGAAGTGCTAGCAAGGGGTACTGCACCGAGCTGGAGAGCCACCGCCAGGCGGCCTTTTACCCCACAGAAGTGTCTCTCAGTGAGTGCAGCCCTTCCCCCGTCTCCAAACCAGGGATGGTGCTGACACCTGCAGGCCACCATGTGGAAAGGAGGTTGCCAGCATGAAAGCAGAATGCAATGAGGGGAGGTGGCATCACCAGCCTGGAAAGGGGGCAGCAGCCAGGGGGAGGGAATGCTGTATTCAAGCCAGGGGGGCGGAAGGGGAGTGCTCCTGTGCACTTTAACCCCTGCGTTGCTGGCACTGTGCACTGCCCCAGTGGAGATCCTGTTGCAGGGCACGTACCGGCATCTGCCAGACTAGACCCTGGAGTTAGTCTGACCCAAACGTTTTCTCTTGTTTAATAACACTTCCCCTTCCACTCCCGCCGCGAACAGTGTTGAATGAGGAAGGAGTGAAGGCTGTGGACTAGTTAAACTCCAGCTGACCTACCAAGTAGCTCTATGAGCACTCAGCGTTGCCATAATGGTGTGTCTGGCCATGTGGCCTTTTGCAGTGAATATTTTGCTTTCGAATGTTGTTGGCACACAGATATCGCAGCGTGGATGTGAGTGAGAACACTCGTGGGGGATAACAGTTCCTGGCCCTGTGGGTTCTGATGGACTTTTCATCCATTCCAACCCTCTGCCTGGCAATCAATACTTGGCTGTGTGCTTTACGGACGTCCAAGTGCCGCATGCATCTTTTACAACATGTATATTAGGTTTGCTTTGTTCATCCCCACCCCTACTTCCCCTTGTCGCTATGTAGAAGTTTATTCCCTAATAATCAATCCCTAAGACAACCTCCAGGAGAGCCTACGTACTTCTAGGGCCAAATACTCAGCAGTTGTATATGGTGTAACTCCATCCACGTACACCAGCCAAGGATCTATTCACAAGCCTTTGGTGCGAACTGGCTATTGTATGGGACACAGCAAGCAAACTGGACATGATCTCGGTCTACACGAGACAAAAGGATTTGAGCACAGACACAGTTAAAGCAAGTAATTTCCCTAGCGATGAGATGAAGAAAGCCATGATGAGGGCATTATTTTGCTGCATGAAAACATGGATTCAGTGGTACTAAAGGCAGAGAGCAGGGATGTTTGAAAATGGGAATATTTGGGCCAGATGCAGGGCCCATTTAGACGACCTAGGCTAGGATTTGGGGGGGTGTCATTTTCTTCGGCAGCAACCGCTACGGCCGGATCTTTGGCCACCCCGGTCACCGCCGGCATTTAGGCGGAGGGAGCTGGGGCAGGGGAGTGCGGGGAGGGCTGCCTGCAGCAAGTAAGGGGAGGGCAGCACGCAGGGGAACTCCCTGCCCCAGCTCACCCCTGCCCCGCCTCCCTGAGCACACCATGGCCACTTCACTTCTCCCGCCTCCCAGGCTTGCGGCGCCAACCTAAGCACGCCGTGGCTGCTTCACTTCTCCCACCTCCCAGGCTTGCGGCGCCAACCTGAGCATGCCGTGGCCGCTTCACTTCTCCCACCTCCCAGGCTTGCGGCGCCTAAGCTGAGCATGCCGTGGCCGCTTCACTTCTCCCACCTCCCAGGCTTGTGGCGCCTAAGCTGATTGGTGCCGCAAGCCTGGGAGGCAGGAGAAGTGAAGCAGCCATGGTGTGCTTGGGGAGGAGGTGGGGCAGGGGTGAGCTGGGGTGGGGGCAGTGCCTCAGGGTGGGGGGGAGTTGCCGCAATGGGTAGCGCCTCTGGGCAGGGAGGCGGGGGCGGGGGGCGGAAGGTGGAAGTTTCGCCTAGGGAGTGAAACATCCTTGCACCGGCCCTGGCCAAATGGTCAGCTAGTGTAAATCTGTCTAGCTCCACTGACACCTTTGGAGCTGCTCTGATAGGCCAGATCCTGAGATGGGGTCAATTAAGGTTAGAACAATAAATCCCTGCAATTGTGTGTCCTAAGATTGGCAGAAGTTCATGGGTCAACACAAGTAGCACATTGCCAGCATGGTAAAACAATTTCAGTAGCAGCCGCTAGCAATGTGAGTTTTCTAGTGTGCTCAGCAATGTGTTCTTGTGACCAGTCTACTGTTGTCCCCAGTCAGATGACTTCAGGGACGATGACAGAAATGCAGGGCTGGAATGGACCTCCAGAGATCATCAAATCCAGCCCCCTGCACTGAGGTAGAGCCAAGCAAACCTAGACCATCACTGACAGGGGTCTGTCCAGCCTGTCTTTAAAACCTCCAATGACAGGGATTCTACAAGCCTATTCCAGAGCTTAACTCCCCTTGGGGTTGGAATTTTCCCCTCCTAATATTTAACTTAAATCTCCTTTGCTGCAGATCAACCTAATTACTTCTGGTCCTGGTCCTACCTTCAGGCAGGGCCGGCTCCAGACACCAGCCCAGCAAGCAGCTGCTTGGGGCGGCCAACTGTGAGGGGCAGCACATCCAAGTCTTCGATGGCAATTTGGCGGTGGGTCCCTCACTCCCTCTCAGAGCGAAGGACCTGCCACTGAATTGCTGCTGAAGACTGAAGCGGCGGCGGTGGAGCTGCAGATTGCAATCGCGGTGTTTTTTTTTTTCTTGCTGCTGCTTGTGGCAGCAAAAACCCTGGAGCCGGCCCTGCCTTCAGGGGACATGGAGAAAAATTGATCACCATCCTCTTTATACTAGCCCTTACGCCCTCAAGGCGTCATTGATTTTAAAAAAGGCATAATTTGCCATCTCATGAAAATGTAGAGGAGAGTTAGGCTCGATGCACTATGATGAACTAGTAACCATTTTAAATGGTAAGTGACGTGAATATGGACGAGACAGGAATTACTTAGTGAAATGATACGACCTGCGTTATGCAGGTGGTCGGACAAGACGATTGTTAAAAACTAAAGGATTTTGTTTAGTGACAGTTAAGATTCCACCAAAACACTCCCCCCCCTTCTTCCCCTCCCCCCGCGCAAACCTTAAACTGTAAAAACACAACAACTGCAAGGGAAACATCCTACGTTCCTCGCCACTTTCACATTGCCTGTAAACCGAATGGATAACACACTCCATAAAGATTTGCTTGCACCTCTAGCAGATAACCACAAAGCAATTTGCACCCCACCTTCAACCACACTCTTGGGCAAAACTTTTAACAGTGACTTCAGCAGCATGATGCAGATCATGACCTCTTGTCTCCCAACACGTCCAGTGAAGCATCTAAGAAGGAGGAAAACTTGTGCAGCATAAGCGCCTCTCTGTATTCACCATGGAGCTGACAATAGTGTCAGGCAAATCAATTACTCACCCCTTCTGCCCCTCGCATCTACCTTAGCTGGCCTGGGATTCATCAATTATTTTCAGTGTCTGTTACCAAGGTGATGATGTATGCTAATTAATACAAGTGGTGGTGATGATCTGTCTACATGAGCAGATCACTTTCTTCCTAATGTATTTTTCACCCCTTAGGAATGATACTCTTAACAATGTAGTTTTATCTAAGACCTATAAAATTAGACTGACCCCATATGGTACTAATAGGCCGTTACAAGGAGGCATTGTTCCTTGCGTGACTTAAGCAGACATGGCCTGATCCTGTGAAGGCTTGCTTACAAGCGCTTGTGCTGTAGGCAATGAACAGTTACTAAGGTGAGGATTTTTCAAAAGAGTTTAAGGGAGCTGGGCACTTTGCTCACAATGGATTTTCATGGGATGGGGGCGTGAATTGCATGCACCCCCTGGCAGGGCCGTCCTTAGCCATAGGCAGAACAGGCAGTTGCCTGGGGCACCACTAGGTCTGGGGGCACCGCTCTGCTGGGAGCCTGGACAGAGGGGAAGCAGTGGAGCATGTAAGAGCAGGGCTGCTGGTTCCTAGAGATAGATGAATGCAGCACAGTCTGAGGGAGTGGATTGGCTGCTGGGGTCTCTGGGAAGGGGTGGGGGCAGGAACTCACCTGTAGGGTGACCAGATGTCCCGATTTTATAGGCACAGTCCCGATTTTTGGGTCTTTTTCTTATATAGGCTCCTATTCTCCCCCACCCCCGTCCCAGTTTTTCACACTTGCTGTCTGGTCACCCTAGGTGGTGGTAATTGGTACCTATATAAGACAAAGCCCCAAATATCGGGACTGGCCCTATAAAATCAGGACAACTGGATCTGGTTGCCCTAGCTGGGAAGCACATCTCTCCGTCGGGCTGGCAGTGATCCATCTCATCCGGGGAGAGCTGCATAGGGCAGGATGAGCTGCTGTGGCTTCATGGGTGCCCTGTCCCTGAGATCAGATGCCGTGCTAACTTCACCATGGTCAGTTAGGCTGGCAGTGGTGCCCATTGGCATGTGATTGGACCTGAGGGTTTGCTGCTACTGTTCCCACTCTGCACCCCAAGAGGTAGATTTTGGGGTCCTGCACTTTTCCACCTATCTCCTCCTCTACTACAGCTGCTGGACCAGCAGACTGGGGGGTGAGCCAAGCATGAAAGCAGTACTGTGTTTCCATTTAGATTGTCATTTAACAAATTTGGTCCCCAAAAATGCTTGCTAACAATCCTGAATTCAATTTCAATATTTTTTTTAAATCAATGTCTTAGCCAAAAACAGAAAATTAAGTTGACAATTATTTGTGACAAGTTTGGTATGGGGAAGGGAGTGGGCCAGTTTTCATCAGAGAAACAAAAAAAGTTGACTGACTTTCCTATAGCCCTGTTACTGCTAAATAGAGCCCTCCAACAACTGTAATATGCTCATCTCCTTACTAATGTATAGAGAAGGGATCGGCAACCTACGGCACACGTGCCAAAGGTGACACGCGAGCTGATTTTTGATGACACGCAGAGGCAGGCTGAGCGGCTAAACTCACTACTGCTCTGGGGTTCCGGCGGCTGCCCCATTGCCACCCGGGGTCCTGGCCGCTGGCCCCACTTAGCACCCACTGCTGGCCTGGGGACCCCCAAGGAACCTCAGGCTGGTAGTGGGCTGAGAAGGCCGGCGACTGAGACCCCGGCTGAGCCACTCAACCCACTGTTGGCCTGGGGTTCCATTCACTCAGCTGGTAGCGGGCTGAGCAGGACTAAATTCAAGGAAATAGGAAAACAAGAGCAACTAATGACAAAGTGCAAGAACCTAGAGCAGTGGTCCCCAACCTGTTTCGTCTGGCGCTTGCCAGACAAAGGACCGTGGCAGTGAACGAGCATCCGCCAAAATGCCGGCAAAATTCGGCAGCAAGCGGCGTCAACCAGAGGCATCGCCGCCGAAATGCCGCCTAATTTCACTGGCATTTCAGCAGATGCTTGTCTGCCGGCCAGTACGCAGATGCACTGAGAGGCCCCTGTGGGCGCCATACCTTTAAGTGGTAGCAGGTCCCAGGTCCTCGCTAGTGGGTGCCCTCTGAAATTAATTCATACACTCGAAGGCAGTGAACTTGCAGACTGGGCACGCCAGTGATGTCTGAGGGTGCTGATCACCTTACAGGATACAGCCCCATTGTAATGCAGCAAGCCATGCTCCGATGACCATCCTCTGATGACCAGCCATTAGAGCAAATTGACACATTTAGCTGATAGGTTGCATACCCACTTTTCACCTTCTCTTGAAACATCTGGAAATGGCCCCTGTTCTGAGCAGGATGGCTTGGTATGGTATGACAAATCCTCTGCACTATCTAGAGCTAAGACCGATTTCTCTTAAGACAATAGATGAAGACCCTGCTGTCAGCCATGAATCATTCCCTACACTGTGGGTGGGGATGTCTAGTGGAGGATACAGCTTTGTTCTAGCTGAAAATTTGCCTAATGGAATGGAGTTCCCAATTTGGTAGCTACAGCCAGATTCCAACCCCTTTGCACAGCTCGGGCATCAGAACGGGGCCTGAGAACCTGGCCCAATGGCTCAACACGGGTGCAACTAGTCAGTGTGCTGTGTGTGCATCCCAAGAAAAAGCTGCATCCCACATTCAGCCCTAATTAAGACTGGGACACTGATGTGTTCAAAGAAGCCAGAGAAATTTGTCATGAAGGGAAAGTAGCTCTTGATATGATGCTCCAACTCAGCTAGTCGAACTGGAATTGGAATCATTCAATTTTGGGGGCATTTTTGCAAAGTAAATGTCTGCTGCTGTGCCTAATTGAATCACTCTCCATAACATATCTCATGTCTTCACACACAGAATAATCCTGGATTTATTTTACTCTAATCCCAAACAGATAAAAGTGCTGTCTTGTATTCTCTCTGTGGTTTTTCTCATCCCCTTCCTTGTTGCTACTAGCTGCTGGGAAGCACTGAGACTCTCCCTTGCAGTCACAGGAAATTGCGCATGCTGGATCCCCTGCTTCTGATCCTAACTGATGATTCAACAGTATGCCCTTGTTGCCAAGAAGGCTAATGACATTTTGGGCTGTATAAATAGGGGTATTGCCAGCAGATCAAGGGACGTGATCATTCCCCTCTATTCAACATTGGTGAGGCCTCATCTGAAATACTGTGTCCAGTTTTGGGCCCCAAACTACAAGAAAGATGTGGAAAAATTGGAAAGAGTCCAGCAGAGGGCAACAAAAATGATTAGGGGGCTGGAGCACATGATTTATGAGGAGAGGCCGAGGGAACTGGGATTGTTTTGTCTGCAGAAGAGAAGAATGAGGGCAGGATTTGATAGCTGCTTTCCACTACCTGAAAGGGGGTTCCAAGGAGGATGGATCTAGACTGTTCTCAGTGGTGGCAGATGACAGAACAAGGATTAATGGTCTCAAGTTGCAGTGGGGGAGGTTTAGGTTGGATATTAGGAAAAACTTTTTTAACTAGGAGGGTGGTGAAGCACTGGAATGGGTTACCTAGGGAGGTGGCGGAATCTCCTTCCTTAGAAATTTTTACGGTCAGTCTTGACAAAGCCCTGGCTGGGATGATTTAGTTCGGGATTGGTCCTGCTTTGAACAGGGGATTAGACTAGATGACCTCCTGAGGTCCCTTCCAACCCTGATATTCTATGATTCCAGCAACCACTCTAACTGCAGCACTAACTACTGCACCTTGGATTTAACTGTATTGTGATTGCAGAACTCTTAGTCCTGATTCTAAATCAGCATAAAACAGTGCAGCACTTCCTGCTAAATGTGGTTTCTCCACTTGCCATGCATGGTGCTCGTCTGTAGCATGTGGCTATCCAGCAGGAATCTTTGAGAGTCCCGCATGTTGGATGTATCCCTGAAGTTACGGTCTGTCTTCTGGATGGTGCTTGGTAGAATCTGTTTGGTCCTTTGTGCAAATGTCTCATTTTTGCAACACCAGCTGTCAAAAGCATCAGCTAATCTATACGTTTCCATTGCCGCGCCTCTGCTTTGTTCAGATGCATGAAGATGACAGTGCTGACAGTTTGCATTTAGTTTTTTAATCTTTCTCCTCCACCAAACCCTTAGATAGCTGCCAGAATCTATTGCTGCCTCTTCCCGTCCTGGAGCCAGAGTTTGTCTCGATGTAACTCTACTGCAGGTAGCAGAGTTACACCAGAGATGAGTTTGGCTAATGAGCTTTATATTTGATTAACCAGATCCAGTGCTGATGTAAACAAGTCTGACACCTACGGATGTGTCTGGGACAAATTGAGCAGTTACCTGAACAATCATGTACAGTTACATTGCTGGGTGTGAGTTGGTTGGAAAACTTGTGTAAGTGGGAAAAATGGTGACTTCTTGTGCCATAGTGGTGCAAAACAAGTGTAACTTATGAAGCAGGGGGTGGATACAGGATAAGTTAATGGCACTGCTAACTTAGGAGTTGGAGTACACGTCATCCCTATGTGATAGATCCAGGCCAGTTGGAAACAGCAGAGTAGTAGCAGGGAGATATACTGGCCACTGGATAAGCAGTTTTCTGTTCCCTGACTGACCAGAGCAGGGGCTGCTCCAGGCTAATGAAAACACCTGACTCCAATTAACCTGCTAAGTGTCAGGTGAGACTGTTAAGCACCTGACTCTAATTAAGGCCCCTCTGATGCTATAAAAGGGCTCACTCCAGTCAGGCCAAAGGGAGCCAGGGAGCCAGAGGAGAGGAAGTGCATGTGAGGGAGGAACTGGGAGCAAGAGGCGTGCAAGAAGCTGAGAGTAAGTGGGCATACTGCTGGAGGACTGAGAAGTACAAGCGTTATCAGACATTAGGATGAAGGTCCGGTGGTGAGGACAAAGAAGGTGTTGGGAGGAGGTCATGGGGAATTAGCCCGGGGAATTGTAGCTGTTGTGCAACTGTATCAGGAGGCACTCTAGACAGCTGCAATCCACAGGGCCCTGGCTGGAACCCGGAGTAGAGGGTGGGCCCGGGTTCCCCCAAACCTCCCAACTCCTGATCAAACACAGGAGGAATTCACCTGGACTGTGGCTTCTACCAGAGAGGAAGGTCTCCAGGCTGTTTTTTGACCCACAGGATGAATCTGTGAGGCAAGCAAATCTGCCAATAAACTCAGGACCCACCAAGGTAGAGCAGGAACTTTGTCACACCTACTAGAACTTGGGAGCAGACAGGGCTGTAAGTTAAGGATAAAGAACAATCATCCATACAAAGATGTGCAGAAAGGGGAGGCTTAAAATTATAAGGGGATAGAATCCTTGACCATTCTCAAACAAGCTATTGCCTAATTGGAAGATTCAAATAAAGGGGAGATCTCTTACTGAAGCGATTAAAAGCATCAGATCTAATAGGCTCATGGAGACTTAATGAAACCCCAGAGTTCCCCAATCTTATTAGCTATATTTTAATTATCCTTCAAGACATATGCAACTGCTGGGAAACAGCTTTGTTCGTTACCATCTGTTGCTGCTCAGGAACGTACGATTGGAGTTGCAAAGTTCCTGTTCTCTTTGGTCCTGATCCAAAACCCACTGAAATTAATGAGGATCATTCCTTTGATTTCAGCGGGCTTCAGATAAGACTCTTTAAGGTGATAGTGGCTTTTACTCCATGGTATTTAAAGCAGGAAGCTCCAATCACATTCATCATCTTCTTTGGTAACCCATAGAGGCATGAATGTGAAATGAGCTTAGAAGCAGCCTTTCAGTAGCGATGCCATAAGACACCCAAGAGTTCTGAAGGAACTCAAATGTGAAATTGCAGGACTACTAACTATCGTCTGTAACCTATCATTTAAATCAGCTTCTGCACCAAATGACTGGAGGATAGCTAATGTGATGCCAATTTTTAAAAATGGCTCCAGAGGTGACCCCAGCAATTACAGGCATAAGCATAACTTCAGTACTGGGCAAACTGGTTGAAATGATAGTAAAGAACGAAATTGTCAGACACACAGATGAACATAATCTGTTGGGGAATATGCAACATGGCTTTTGTAAAGGGAAATCATGCCTCACCAAACTACTAGAATTCTTTGAGGGGGTCAACAAGCATGTGGACAAGGGGGATCCAGTGGATATAGTGTATTTAGATTTTCAGAAATCCTTTGACAAGGAGAAAGTAAATAAGGAAGTGTTATTTACTCCTTCTCATAACACAAGAACTACAGGGTCACCAAATTAAATTAATAGGCAGCAGGTTTAAAACAAACAAAAGGAAGTATTTTTTCACACAACGCACAGTCAACCTGTGGAACTCCTTGCCGAGGATGTTGTGAAGGCCAAGACTATAACTGTTCAAAAAAGAACTTGATAAATTCATGGAGGATAGGTCCATCAATGGCTACTAGCCAGGATGGACAGGGATAGTGTCCCTAGCCTCTGTTTGCCAGAAGCTGGGAATGGGCCACTTGATGATTACCTGTTCTGTTCATTCCCTCTGGGGCACCTGGCATTGGCCACTGTCTGAAGACAGGATACTGGACTAGATGGATCTTTGGTCTGACCCAGTATGGCCGTTCTTATGTTCTTATGTAAATGAGATTCGGGCCCAAGAAGCTTCCCCACACACACACGGCAGAGCAAGCCACTCTTAAGGAATCCTCTCAGATGACTTCTGTTCCAGTGAGTCAGTGTTAGCTTATAACAATGCTCAGCAGTATAATTACTCCTGATACAACGGCTCCTCGTCCATTTCTTAGCTTGCTCTTCTGTTTCTTTTGGTGCAAGACAATCAGGACTTCTCAGCTGTCTTGTTGCCTTGGAGGCAATATCAGGATGCGCAATGCTGTGAAAATGTCAGGTGTCTGGGTGTAGAGATTGATATCCCCTCCAACCATGTGGTCTCCAGCATGGCTGAACAATCCAAGGGGACACGGATAAGCCACTTGGAATATCATGTTTACAGCTAATGGAGTCCAACATATCCAAGCTGCTGCCTTCTGATCTGCAGGATGGACCTGATTCTCATCTCCCTAGTGCTAAGTACACCTAAATCAGGTGCAACTCCTTTTGCAGTTGATGGCATTATACGAATGTGAAAGGGATGTGAAATCTCCATCTGTTCAAAGCACTTCAACATGCAGTTCATGCCAGCATTATTGTTCAGACAGCTAATGGCATAAAACAGAGAATGCATGTTAAATGCAGCTAAGTACTGTACCTGACGGCACTGTCACCTGTGGCAAAATGCTGTTTGCTTGCTTTCAGGTATCGCCTACAGCAGTGTTTCTCCACTTTTTCGATACCAGGGATCAGCTTGCTGCATTCCTTATCTGCATCAGGGAAATCTCAGGGAGTGGCAAGGGGGCTGCCACGGATCCGCGCCAGTCCGCAGACCAGTCATGGAGAAACAGTTGCCTAGTAGCCAAGGCCCCGTTGTGCTCAGCACTGAATCGATATAGAACAAAGACAGTCCCTGCCCTGAAGAGTTTAGCATTTCTTGGATGGTTATCAACTGTAACCTTGTTCCATTTCAGCGTACTGTGCTCTGTAGGGTTTACTTGTGCTGTAATCGCTTAGGGGCAGGGACTGCCTCTCATTGTGTGTTCATACAGTGGCCAGTACAACGACCCTTGATCTCAGCTGAAGCTCATAGTGCAAATAATCATAATCCATGCAAGGAGGTGCTACTACAAAGACAGGTCCAGTCTTGCTGGTCTTCTTCATCCCTTCTTCCAATATCGCTCTCGGGGTGAAATTCACCATGTGCAGGGAGATGGAACAAGTCCTATGCACCACTTAAGTCCTGTAATGGCCTATGCACCACTGGCTTGTGCTGGCTCTGTGCACAGGGTGAATTTAAGTCTCACGGCTACATGTTCTGTCTGTTCCTTTAACCACTGCAATGGGGTAGGGTTTTGTCCTCCCTCTGGTACTTTGAGTCCCCAAGCACTTGCCCTGCCTTTGCTGGCTGTGTGGGAACAGCTTGGCTGAGCGTTGAAGTAAATATTAAAAAGGTCTGACAAAGCTGAGAGAGTTTTCTTTAGTAACTGTTCCCAGGAGGCACAAATGGATGCTTTATGAAACTGACACTGAGTGAATATGTCTCTATTAGCAGTGACACAGAGGTCACAAAGTTCTTGGTTGGCAGCAGTGGCAGGTTTGACTTAATATCCTCCCCACTGAGTAGTTTAATCTCTTCTCTTACTCTGTTGCCACTGCCCCTACTCACTTCCACTGTCTGAGATTCCCACTGCACACACACGCACTCTCCTCCAAAGCCCCAGTTCAGTTAGAAATTGTCTCTTTTTCATCTCCATGTAATTGCCCTAAACCACTGTGTAGCATTGCTTTGAGGTGTTACACACTTACCATGTTCCACCCCAGAGGTGGCTGCATTTCATGGATGGTGATGCAATTCTTGCAATTACTGGTTATCACTTTTATAGTGCAGTAGCACCAAGAGGCTTTACGTGCCTCAGCTATGCTAGTTAGGTGTCTTTATATCCCTTCTCGTACCCCCTTCATCTCCACTGCTGGGGCAGCTAGGGCTTGGTGCAAGCTGGAGCAGCCTTGGGACTACTCTGACTTACTCCAGCAGTAACCGCCCCATAAAGAGGGAAGAGATTTGGATCATGGATGGTAAAACTCTTTGGGATACCTTAGGAGTTAGGGGTCATGAATTAAGATATAGGATAATATTTTCAAGAGTGATAAGACTGAGGACCCTAAATCCCATTTTCAGAAGTGACTTAGACACTTATCAGTGGTAGCCATGTTAGTCTGTATCAGCAAAAAAACCGAGGAGTCCTTGCGGCACGTTAGAGACTAACAAATTTATTTAGGCATCTAGCCAACGAAAGCTTATGCCCAAATAAATTTGTTAGTCTCTAAGGTGCCACAAGGACTCCTTGTTTTTTTTTAGACACTTATGTCACTTCTGAAAATGGGACTTAGGCACTTTTGAAAATCTTATCTATTATCTAATGCAGTATTGAAAGACTGAAAATGAAATGCAATCTCTAAAGCCAAAAATAGGAATAGAATTCTGATGGTAAATACTAACCTGTACTTAGCAGCTAAGCAGTCTGGGGTGAGGACTGCCTCTTTGTTCTGTGTTTGTACAGCACCTAACACAATGGGGTGCTGATCCCTGAGTGGACCTCCAAGGTGCTACTGCAATAAGAAAACATAACGTTTTGGGGGACATCCTGCTTCAGGGGATGAGCCAACCACTAGTTAATGGGAATTAAGAAGAACTTGGGGGGCAGGTTATTCATCATTGCTTGTTGCAAGGTTTTCTTGCACCTTCTGCTGAAGGTGAACACTGCTAGAGGCAGGATACTGGATTACATGGATGATGGATCCAAACCAGTGTTGCAATTCCTTTGTAAAAACTTCAGCCTTGTTTTGCAGTGCTGCAACAAAATTCCCTACCTATGTGTATCTCATCTTGGTGTGATTGATGCCTGTGTTTCAATGATGACACCCTGTCTGCTCCAGGTTTGGGTCTTCCTAAGCGTCGTCTTAACTGATTCTCTTCACTCTGATAATTTCTTGGCTGGACTCTAAGTGTCACTGCAGAAAAATGCCTGTTACCCCAAACAGGTTGAAGAGAACAGTAGAATGTCTAGCGTAGCTCCATAGGAGAGCTCGGGGAGTTAGAGGACTGGATGGCCCTGGAGAAGGGGTAATGGATTATTCAGACTTTTCAACCTAGGTTGCTGGCTGTCATGGAAGCTCATTACCATTTGGTGGCGGTTTGGCATCTTACGTGAAGGGACTTGGTGAGTCCCCAGTCTCATTCCTGCAGGACAAGGTGGGCATTTTCCAAAGCATTTGGCCTTGACTTACCTCAGATGTCTTTGGAGCCTATGGGGCACTTAAGCCAGAGCTGAGTGCTTTTGATTATTCCATAACCTAAAGTCCACCTGTGCAAGCAGCACCTAAAATTGGCAGTCTCAACAAAGAGGCCAAGGACCGAATGGGACAGACACACTGGACTCCCACTTAGTCATAGAGAATGGCTCTTCCTGGTCATGGGTGCAGCACCCTGGTAGATCATTCTGGGCCAGTCTCTACCTGTACTGTAGATAAACAGGGGACTTCTGTCAGCCTAGAAACTTTTCTACAGTCATCTTGACAGTCACCAAAGATTAAACGTAGGACTCCAGAGGTAAAGCTTGAGCTTCTGCAGCTTGAGCTAAAGGGTTAAATCCCCTAGCTGGCAGCTGTAGTAGGCTCTCAGCCTTTGCTGATCCAGGTGATAAACAGAGCTGGTCAGGAATTTTTTGATTAAACTCTTGTTTCATCAGAAAATGCTGATTTGTCAAAACTGAAACCTGTTTGTGGGGAAAGGCCCGGCTTTGACAAATTTCTTGTTTTGAAAAAAATTTTGGAAAAAAAAATCAACTTTTGAAATTGTCAAATGTCCTGGTTTGACACTTGTGAAATGAAAAGTTCTGGGGTTCAGTTGGGAATGACATTTTGTTTCAAAATTTAAGTTGATTTGTAATTTAAAAAAAAAGATGAGGACAAAACATTTCAATTGACACTAACTGGTTTTGGTTGTTTGGGGGGATTTTCGGTTTGTGAAAAATATTTTGTCCCAGTTGGCAACAGGAATTTATTTATTTTGAACATTTTTCTGGGTTGGGAAAACAGTTTGCTGCCTACTCTAGTAACAAATAACATGCACTGGTCAGGGATCCACGCTCTTGCCAATGCTGAATTCACCTTCTTGGACAGAGATTGCAGTGTGTTAATGCTCTGCTGGACATTTTGAGAGAGTGTAACCTTCCATCAGATCTGCAGCATCCCACCTCCCCAGCGATATGACACAACACACACATGTATTAACACTGCTTTGAGAATCGAAGGCCAGATTTTCTAGCCAGGTTGTTTGAGAAGGTTTTCATTTGCTTCTTCCTGCTTCGGAGGAAAGAAGGCACGTGCTCAGGGTTTGTCTACACTACATACAGTCTGAGGTGTGGTGCAGCTTGGGCAGACATACTTATGCTAGCCTGACTAAAAATAGCTGTGTATAGACAGGGGCACAGGCTAGCAACACAAATCCATACCCAGGAGGCTTGTACCGCTTATGCCACCACATCTACACTGCTATTTTTAACCATGCTTGAGTAAAGCTACCCAAGCTGCACTCACACCTTGGATTGCAGTGTAGACATTATATCCTCCATCATCTAAGACCATGGGCCATGCCTTTGAGTTAACAGTGATGGTTTCCTCTGTGAAATCCCAGTCAAATTCCCACATAGCCAAGTTCAGGAGTTGCCTTTCTCTCCAGCTGATTTTTTTTCACCGCTGAATGCAGTTGCTTTATGCATTTGAAGCTTCTTAAAAACATCGGTCTGACAGCGAGCGAGGTCATGTCTAGTTGCTGATGTCTCGGGCGAGAGAGCTGTAGGGTTTTTTTCCTTCTCTTTTTAAAAAACACTTTGCTCAAGCAGTATGAAGAACTCGTTCTCTGAAATACCCTCCAGCTTCAGTCTTTGGGGCTATGGGGGCCAGATATTTGGTAACGTGCTCTCCAACCTGGCAGACAAAAGAATAACAAGATTCAATGGCTGGAAGGTGAAGCTAGACAAATTGAGACTGGAAATAAAGTGTACATTTTTAACAGGGAGGGCAAGTAATCATTGGATCCATTTTCCAAGGGTTGTGGTGGATTCTCCATTGCTGGCCATTTTTACTCAGATTGGATGTCTTTTTCAAACAGATGCTCTAGTTCAAAGACATTATTTCGGGGAAGTTCTTTGGCAGGACAGCGTATTAGATGATCATAATGGTCTCTCTGGCTTTGGAATCTATGAATCTAGGTTGTGTACCTGTCCCACAGCAGAAAACTGAGAACAGTCTTGTTCAGAGAGATGGGGGCTGATGCTCGGCACCTTGCAGGATTCAGGCCTTAAATAACATGAGAGTCCTTAGCTCTTCTTCAGGTCTGTGTGGCTTGAAAGCTTGTCACTTTCACCAGCTGAAGCTGGTCCAATAAAATATATCACCTCACCCACCTTATCTCTCTAAGACTCCTTCCTCCCCCACCCACCCCATGGCCACAACAACACAGTAAACAATATTGAATCCTCCTCCTCTAGGTCTTCTCGCAAAGGTACCAAGGAGCACCAGTCATCTAAGTGCTGTGGATATTTGCCATCTAAGACCCAACAACTCAATTCATATAGATCACCGAATACCCATGAGCTCATAGAATCATAGAAGATTAGGGCTGGAAGAGATCTCAGGAGGTCACCTAGTCCAGCCCCCTGCTGGATGATAACAGTTTTTGCTCTCTGCCAGTTTGGGCTGGCTCTGAATGAGCAATAGGCATCTCATTCTGCTGCTAATCCCCTGAGGCTGCTTAGCCGGAATAACACCAAAGATCTGAAATAGAACTAAACCTACTTATCAAGGGCCTGATCTAATGGAGACACATTTACTCCGGTGGGCTTTGACTCAGGCCCTAAGGGACATAGTAAGTGTGCAGAAAGGTGGCTGAACATCCATCCTCCTCAGTGGCGTTTGGCCACTTCCACCAGAATCTGGCCACAACATGCAATTCACAAGTGCTAGTGGTTTTGACATCAATGCGGAAGTTACATTTTTATGTGTTATCTAGTAGTGTCTTTATCCTTATGGGACTCTATATCTATTTTATTAAGACCCAAGCTTGTACCTGTTGAAGGCAATGGCAAAACTCCCATTTGATTTCAATGGGAATAGAATCTGCTATATTAAGAGTGGCAAGTGCTCCCTCCCCCCATCCCGTGATGTATTACTTGGATGAAATTGTGCTCTCATTTCCAGGTCTTTGAGTAGCGGTAGAATTTAGCGTCTTGCATTTAGCTTTGTTTTGTGCAATTCTGTGATCGTTGCAGAAAATGAAAGCAACAACACTAAGAAATGTTTTGTTCGGTGAAGAGGCTACAAATGAAAACTCCCCTCCCTTAATACATTATGGATTTGGCCCGTTCTCCCTCCTGTTTCCTCCATGTAAAGAGACAATGTGGATTCTCTACAATCCAATCCACGCAGGGCAGCATCTCTCCTGTTTTTAAATCCTATGCCTCATCTAAGGGGGGAAACATCCATCTACTACACAGATGCAGCAAATATGCCTGAGTCAGCATCAACTGATGACTTTGGTTTTACCCCCTAGACATGGTCTGCATAATGGAACATTGATTTATGGAATAAAGGTGAAGAAATTAATTGGAAGCAGCCAAGCAGCTGACAAACAGAATACTCTGCAGGGTGGGGACAAAGCAGGATGAGCAGTGAAGTGTAAGCGACAGTGAGTGAATCCTTTCTCTCTAAATTTTGCAATACTCACTTCAGTGGGGTTCTGTGGCCTGCGTTGTGCAGGAGGTCAGACTAGATGATCAGATTGGTCCCTTCTGACCTATGAGTCTATGAGTTTCATGTGGAATTCAGCTAACTTACATTTACAAATCTTCTGTCCTTGAAAACCAGAAATGGATTTGAAGTGCTGCTCCTGCGCTTTCCTCGGCCATCAAGTCCCGCACCTCCCTTTCCCCAATACAGAAGATAACAGCTTTTTTAAAAAAAAAGTCCTGGCTGCTTTTAAAGCTGGATCTACTCTGATCTGCGCCAGCATGAATTGGGCATTACTGCACTGAAATCAATAGAGTTATATCCGTGTAAAAGTCTGTCTGAGTTCAGCATTGGGCCTCTTTTGTGCCAGGTGCCAGCAACAGACCCATGTCTTTATAGCTCTGCTTGTTTACCTGCCATGCTGTCCCATCGCTCTGCGCTAGCAGAGTACCAGTAAACGTCAGTAAATCTTAAAAAACAGAGTAATAAGGCCGGTCCTGAGAGCTGTGTGTGTCCTGGTGTTACTTGCATAAGCAGGCAGAGGAGCCAATCTGCACAGCACATGCACAAACAAAGCAACTGCAAGCTTGACCCTCAGGGCCGGCACTACCATTTAGGCAGCCTAGGCAATCGCCTAGGGCGCCAGAATAATTGGTGGGCGGCATTTTGCTGGAGGGGGCGGCAGGCAGCTCCGGTGGAGCTGCCGCAGTGGTGCTTGGAGAGGGTCTGCTGTTCCGCGGCTCCGGTGGAGCTGCTGCAGTCATGCCTGCGGACGGTCGGCTCCTTGCGCGGCTCCGGGCAACTGCCTGCAGGCACGACTGCGGCAGCTCCACTGGAGCTGCGGAGCACCGGACCCTCCGCAGGGACCACTGCGGCAGCTCCACCAGAGCCGCGGGACCAGAGAGCGAGGCGGCGAAATTCCAGTCCGCCTAGGGCGCTCAAACCCCTAGCGCCAGTCCTGTTGACCCTCATTTACATCTGTATAACTCTGCTGGATCTGGAGCTCTCTTTAAAGCAGAGATGGACTGAAACGACACTATTTAACAAATCATGATCTCAAACTAACCCAAACTGCAAGGACTTAACCCTAGGATTTTGGTTCAGCGCAGCATGAAAAGAGTGGTCATTCAAAAAATTCCAGTTTTTCAAATTTATCCCCTTTCAAATGCAAAGCCTGTTTCAGTCTGGATCTCATTCTGTTGTCTCAGCAGATAGCCCCATCTGCATTTAAGTAACCGCCGCTGAAAGAGAAGTTGGTCCTAAATGCATAGCCCTAAATTTTAAGTGACTGGTTGTTTTGATTGTCTCTGTTTTTGGACTGCGCCAACACAAGCCACCTTTTAAAAGGGCCTGATTTTCAGAGGTGCTGTGCCCTGCCAGGGGGCAGTTCCTGCAACTGCAGTTCTGGATGGAGCCGCCATTAAAGTGGTTCAAGATGAACACTCAAAATCACTAGCCATTTGGAAATCTTGGGCAATTAAGATGATAGGTCAGTGATTTGTTGGGGGAAGAGTCAAAGCTAGCCTCATATCCCCTCTTTTTGGTCCTCCTTTTCCCATTCCCATCCCCAAGGATGGAAAAAAACCCACCACATATGTTCGCTTGCCCAATATGGTTGCATTTTCCTACTCCCCACTTTTGTCAGGGCTCTGCCTGGTCACTTGCAGACTCTAGTAGCCTTCACTCTTTCCCTGCATGCGCCCCCAGCTCTGAGACAGTGGTGGTGTCCTACCGGCATCCCTTCCAGCGATCACTGACAGCCTTGCCTACACCTTCCCTTTCTTACCCCACTCCCCACCCCTCCTTTGTATCCTTCACCCTTTCTGGTGATTGTTGCAAGCAGCTGCATCCTCCCCCAGCCCCATGTGGCCACCTTGCCTAGGCACAACCCTTCCTCTGTCAATCCTGGGGATTGGCACACATTGATTCGGTGGCAGGTCCCAGGTGCAGCCAGCACTTTGCTGATCAAGCGAATCTCAGGCAAGGAGAGAGGCAAATGCCTCCCTGTCAGCCTCCCCCCTCCGCTGCGCTCCCTCCTCCCTGCCATGCAGATTTGCAGTTGTCTGGGCGTTGTTAATTTCCAGGAGCAGGAGGAAGAGGATTGGTGTTTGCGGGGCTATAAAAGGGGAGAGCCAGGCGCATTGTCCTCCCCCCCTTTCTGTGCATCACCCACCCAGCCTCGTCCCTTCCCTGCCTACATCTCCCTTGCAGCCTCACCATGAGCTACGGCAGCGACCTGCTCTACCCACCCTCCTCCTATAAGAAGATCTTCGGGGAAACCTCTCGCCTCTCCAGCAGAGTCTACAGCAGCTCGTCCGCTCCCCGGGCTGCCGGCTACCGCGCCCACCATGCCAGGGACTCCTACCCCTCCTCCTATCGCAAGCTGGCCGTGCCCAGCTCCGTGGACCACCTGGAGCTGCTCTCCCAGTCCAGCGCGGTGAGCAACGAGCTGAAAATCGTGCGCACCAACGAGAAGGAGCAGCTGCAGGGGCTCAACGACCGCTTCGTGACCTACATCGAGAAGGTGCACCAGCTGGAGCAGCACAACCGGCTGCTGGAGGCCGAGGTCTCCCTGCTGCGCCAGCGCCAGGCGGAGCCCTCCCGCCTGCAACAGCTCTACGAGCAGGAGATCCGCGAGCTGCGCGCCAAGGTGGAGGAACTGCGCCACGAGCGGGACGAGGCGCAGCTGGAGAGCCAGCAGCTGGCGCAGGGGCTGCAGCGCCTGCGGGAGCAGTGCCAGGAGGAGGCGCGCCGGCGGGAGGAGGCCGAGCTGGCCCTGCGCGAGTACAGGAAGGACGTGGACCACGCCACCCTGGCCCGGCTGGAGCTGGAGAAGAAGGTGGAGTCACTGCTGGACGAGATCGCCTTCCTCCGGAAGGTGCACGAGGAGGAGGTGGCGGAGCTGCAAGCCTCGCTGCAAGATGCGCAGGTACCAGCGCCCTGCCCAGCCCTGCGCTGCGCTCTCCACCTGCCCCTGCCCAGCATCCCCCGACCCTGACCGCCCCGCCCTGCGCTCCCCATGTCCCTGCCCAGCCCTGCACTGCCCACCTGCCCTTCCCCAGCATCCCCCGGCCCTGACTGCCTCTCCCTGTGCTCCGATCCCCTGTTCAACCCTGCGCTCCCCATGTCCCTGCCCAGCGTTGCGCTGTGCTGCCCTCTCCACCTGCCCCTGCCCAGCATCCCCGGGCTCTGACCGCCCCGCCCCGCGCTCCCCATGTCCCTCCCCGTCTGCATCTGCCCAGCATCCCCTGGCCCTGACTGCCCCGCTCTGCATTTTGATCCCCTGCCCAGCCCTGTGCCCCCCATGACCCTGCCCAGCCCTGCGCTCCGCTCCACACCTGCTCCTGCCCAGCGCCAGGCTCCCAGTTCTGTATCCGCCTGACAAATGCTGCGCTCCCCTCCCCTCCCCTCCTCTCCTGTCCCTGCGCTCCCATCTCCCTGAGCCCTCTCAGCCCTGTGCTCCCCTCCCCTGTCCCTGCCCAGCCCCAGCCCTGCACGCTCCCTGTTCTGTATCCCCGCAACCAACCAACCCTGCTGCACAGCTCTCCCCACCTGTCCCTGCCCAGCACAGCGCTCCCCTTTCTGCAACCCGCCTTCCCAGTGCTCCCCTTCCCGCAAGATGCCCAACAGCAACCTCCCCAGGGTGGCACATAACACCCCCAAGGGCTCGGTGTTCCCTCCGGAATTCAACCACTCAACAATCCTGTTCCACCACCCGCATACCCAGGTGCCCAGCACCCTTCTCCCCGCCACATGCCACGTGGATAGGGTGTGCCTTCACTCACCCCCAATATCCATCTCCTCCTAAGGAGTATTACACACATCCCTCCTCCTGTGTGCTGGATAAAGTGTGTGCTACACACACACACCCCTCCGTCTCTATGCTGGATAAAGTGTGTTCTATACACACATATGCAACCTTCCTGTGTGCTGGATGAGGTGTGTTATACTCAGTGATTACGCCTCTTCTGTATGTGCTAGATGGATAGGGTGTGGCACACATGCACAATACTGCCCTCCTCCTCTATGCTGTTCATCACAGCACAGCCCTCACTCCCATCCCATAATTTTATATTTCCATAGGTTGAGCATATAGAGAGTGTTACATACACTCCTCCTATTCTCTTCCTCTTGCATATGCTGAATGGATAGATACTAGATCCTTTGCACTGGGCACAAAGCTATTGCAGCCAGTCGGTCATTGGAAGGTTATCTTTGTTAAGGTAGACATTTGACTGGCTCACCTCGTGGTGTTGGATGTATGCACACAATGCCTTTGCATCCTGCAGCTATGACCCCTATCCTCCTTCCCTATATAGAATGGGTAATAGAGTACTTACGTATTCTGCTTTCTTAATTACATTGTATTCGGCATAAAGTCGTCTGGAAGATTAAATCAGCACCTCATCTTCTTTTGTGTTGAGTATTGCATTGGCTCACATTGGACTGCTGGAAGTGTGATTCAGTTCCTTGAATGCCACAGCAAACTGTACCTTGATTACATTATTGCTAAGCCCTGCTGGGAAGATAGCATCCTGCGGCTATACTGCAGTGCCATTGGTACGATAGGTACCTAGCACCCACCCTGCAGAGCGCACACAATGACAGTCGATTGTGCCTGAGCCATGTGCTAGTGGAATGAAAAGACCAAAGCTTGGAAAAGAAGGAAAGCTCAATCCTGGCTTCATTCATCAGTCTGGGTTTCAAGTGACGTTGTGGGACTATTTCTGTACATGTTGGGAGGAAAAAATCAAGCATGCTTAATGCAAAAAGTAGCTAACCCACGTTAATTCTTTGGATGTACATGAGAATAGCGGTTATCCTAATGAGCTTGTTATGCACAGGTGTCATGGGCAGCTCAGTGACAACTCTTTTGTCATGTGGGTTTCGTTAATGCCCACTTTGCAAGGTGTTGTCAGACAAATGTTAAAATGCATGTAAAGGTATTAAAACAGCAGATCCATAAGGACAAACCCAGAGCAGCTAAGTGAAGCGGCTGTACAGCTGCAGTTGCATTATTGATGGAAACGGATTAATCTCCTGAGCATTGAAATCAATAGCTGGTGCAGAGGTATTGTAATGCAGCCTTGAGTATCCAGATGGAATCATAGAAACATAGGGCTGGAAGGGAATTGAAAGGTCATCACGTCCAGCCCCCTGCGCTGAGGCAGAGCCAAGTAAACAGAGACTGTCCCTGAGAGGTGTTTGTCCAGCCTGCCCTTAAACCTCCAATGACGGGGATTCCACAACCTCCTTTGGAAGCCTGTTCCAGAGCTTAACCACCCTTAGAGTTAGAAAGTGTTTCCTACTATCTCCCCTCAATCCCCTTTGCTGCAGATTAAGCCCATTATGTCTTGTCCTGCCTTGCACACGGAGAACAGTTGATCACCATCCTCTTTATAACACCTCTTACTGTATTTGAAGACTGTTGTCAGGTCCTCCCTCCTTCTTTTCTCAAGACTAAACATGCCCAGGTTTTTTAACCTTTCCTTGTAGATCAGGTTTCTGAACTTCTTATCATGTTTGTTGCTTTCCTCTGGACTTTTTCCAATTTATCCACATCTTTCCAAAAGTGTGGCACCCAGAATTTGACACAATGCTCCAGCTGAGGCCTCACCAGTGCCAAGAGGACCAGGACAATTACCTTACATGCAACACTCTGATTAATTGCATCACACCATTGTCTCATGTTCAATTTGTGATCCACTACAACCCCCGGACCCTTTCCAGCAGTACTGCCACCAAGCAGTTATTCCCCATTTTGTAGCTGTGCATTTGATTTTTTCCTTGGTAAGTGTAGTTCTTTACACTTTTCTTTCCTGAATTTCATCTTGTTGATTTCAGACCAATTTGTCAAGGTCACTTTGAATTCTAATCCTGTCTTCCAAAGTGTTTGCAACCCCTCCCAGCTTGGTGTCATCTGCAAATTTTATAAGCCTACTTTCCACTCCATTGTGCAAATCATTAATAAAAATATTAAATAGTTTCAGACCCAAGACTGACCCCTGCAGTACCCCAGTAGACACACCCTCCCAGTCTGACAGTGAACCATTGATAACTATTCTTTGAGTACGGCCTTTCAACTAGTTGTGCACCCACCTTCTAGTAATTCCATCTAGACTACATTATGCTTATGAGAATGTCATGTGGGACAGGTCAAAAGCCTTACTAAAATCAAGATCTATCGCATCTACTCCTTCCCCCCATCTGCTGGGCCAGTAACCCTGTCAGAGATGGAAATTAGGTTGGTTTGGCATGATTTATTCTTGATAAATCTATGCTGGCTAGTCCTTATAACCCCATTATCCTCCAGGTGATCACAAATTGATTGTGCAATAATTTTGTTCTGGCATCTTTCCAGGTATTAAAGTTAGGCTGACTGGTCTATAATTCCCAGGGTGCTCTTTGTTGCCATTCTTAAAAACAGATACTATGTTTGCCCTTCTCCAGTACTCTGGGACCTCACCCATCCACCATGGATTTCCCCTGAAATGTCACAAGGAACGCAGAGTACATTCAGATGACCAAGGCTTTGGCTAATGAAAGGGAATTTTCATTTAATTTATGCAGAGGAAGGTTAGTTTTATGGCTAAAGTACTGGATTGGAATTTGAGATGAGCTCTGCTACAGATTTCTTATGTGACTTTGCCAGGTTGCTTAGTCTGACTCTGACTCAGTTTTCTGTCTGTAATATCAGGACAGTACTCTCCCGTTCTTTGTCTCTCTCGATCATAAACTGTTAAGGGTGGGGAGGGACTGTCTCAATCTTTGTACAGCACTTAGCCCATTGGGGCACGTAGATATAATTGTGATAATACCACAAATAGATTTTTTTGGTGGGGCAGAGAGGGGTACA